>NC_090931.1:862752022-863056008 GCF_040938575.1 Ambystoma mexicanum
GCTATGACCTGGGCCCTCGTATCGTACAGGTAAAGCCTCTCGCACCTGGTGATAAATCAAATACAGGTTTTTAGTCAACTGGCTACAGTAATCTGAAAGAAGTACATTTTCAACATTCTTTAAGGACCGACATTTCGGAAGGTTCCAGAAATTCGCAGGTCTCCCCATTACCACCTCAAATAGAGAGAGCACAGTCTTAGTTTGAGGGGTTGTACGCATAGCTAGCAACATGATCGGGAAGGCGTCTGGCCATTTTAGTTTGGTGCTGGCACACATCGAGCTTGTTCTTGATGATGCCGTTGTGTCTTTCTACTAGTCCGGCACTCTGAGCGTGTCTGGCCGAATGGAACCATTTGTCGATTTGTAATGCTGCACAAATCTGCAGAATTACAGCAGCGACAAAATGTGGACCATTGTCCGACCAGATGACTCTTGGTAGCCCAAACCTAGGAAAATACTCTTTTAACATAGTTTTTGCTGTAGTCATGACTGTAGCATCCTTAACAGGAAAAGCCTCAACCCATTTGCTAAAAGCACAGATGACAACTAACACATATTTCAAGTTATTACACCGTTCCATTTCGATAAAATCAAAGTGAATAACCTCAAAGGGGACAGAAGGTGGACCAAAACTTCCCCTGGGAGTTGATGTTCCTTTTCCCACATTGTGCTGTAAGCAGATCATGCAATTCTGAACATAATGATCAACTATTTTAGAGATTTTGTCATTTGCCCAAACTTTCTCCAACATTTGTGTAAACTTCCGGGCACATATATGGGTAGGGCCATGAGCCATGACGACCATCATCATTACGTATGCATTCGGAAGTAGCCATTTTCCTTCAACTATATCCACCCAAAACCCATCATCATCGAGTTTCCCCATGCCTTCTGCCCATCTCTTGGATTCTTCTAGTGTGGCATTGGCTTGGATGTCCTTTACAGAGTGAACACCCTCATCCATTACATAGGCACTTACAGTCTCCCTTGAAATGTACATCTCTGTAGAAAGGTCGGTGGCAGTTTGTTTAGCTATCTGATCAGAGAAAGCGTTCCCTTTTCCTATATCATCTATAATCTTTTGATGTGCTGCACACTTTATGACAGCTAACTGAGTGGGAAGTGCGAGCGCTGAGAGCAGTTGTACTATTAGGGAGACATGCTGAATCTTTGTACCGTGTGAAGTTAAGAACCCTCTTTCTGACCAAAGTCTAACAAAATTGTGAACCACCCCAAAGGCATACTGACTATCAGTATATATGTTTACTGTAAGCCCTTCGGAAAGTTCACAAGCTCGGGTCAATGCTATAATCTCTGCGGCCTGCACGGAGTTATGCGTGATTCTCTTGGTTTCCACGACCGTGCTGAATGTGCTGATTGCATAAGCAGCTGTGGATGTACCATCCGGAAGTTTAAAGCAGGAGCCATTGCAAAACAGCTCCCCTTGTGGATTATTCAAAGGAGTGTCCTTTAGATCAATTCTACCCTTTGACTCTTGTTCGGTAGTGTACAGACAGTCATGTGACTCTTCGTCACTGCAAGCAGTACCTTGCGGGAAAGGTAAGAGTTCAGCCGGATTAAGAACACAACACCTCCTAATTTGTATGTGGGGAGCAAACAAGATCAATTCATATCTCGTCAACCATGCAGAAGTGAGGTGTTGCGTTTGAGTTCTGTTCAATAGAACATCTACAGAGTGAGGCACCATCAGGGTTAAAGGATGGCCTAGGGCCATTCCCTTGCTCTGTTTTACAGACGCAGCAGCAGCAACGACAGCTCGCAAACATCTTGGCAAAGCGCATGCTACAGGATCAAGGGCGGAAGAAAAGTAACCGCATGGCCTATTCTTCCCTCCATGTTCCTGTGTTAATACAGCCAAAACACATCCATCACATTCATGCACAAACAACACAAAGGCCTTTTCATAGTTTGGTGTGTCCAAAACCGGTGCCGAGCACAATGCAGTCTTGAGCATATCAAATGCTTACTGGTGCTCCATGTTCCACGGCAATGGTGAAGAAATGCCCTTCTTCGTCAAAGCCAACATCGGCTTAATCACTAGTGAGAAGTTCGGGATCCATTACCTACAGTAAGAAGCCATTCTTATCAAGGCTCTAACTTCTTTCTGCGTATTTGGGACAGACATGCCAGAAATGTGTTTTATCCGTTCAGGTGTCAATCTTCTTCCCTCCTTTGACAACAATATTGGAATTTTTAAGCGAAGCTTTGTGTCCATGTTTAGCCAGGTGTATAAGTAATAACACAGTGCCCTCCTTACAAGTGATCTCAGAATTGGCAGCCAAAGGTAAGTCATCAACATACTGAAGGAGTGTACAAGTAGAGGGCAACTCAAGGGTATCAAGCTGTTCTTTCAAAGCCCTACTATAAATGCTAGAACTTTCCGTGTAACCTTGTGGTGCACGGGTAAAGGTGAACGAGCATCCCCCTAAGGTGAACGCGAACAAGTATCTACTGTCCTTGTGTATAGGAATACTAAAGAAATTATTCTTCAGATCCACAACACTAAAGTAAGTAGCTGAAGCCGGAATCATAGTTAATATCGTCGTCACATCAGGCACAATTGGAAATTGTGGAGCGACAACCTTATTGATGGCATGTAGATCAATTATGAAACAAAATGGAATTGCATTATCGCCTGTTTGTACATGGGCAAAATTGGATTATTGCACAAACTACCTGCAATTTCCTCAATCACCCCTCGATGCACAAAATCGGAAACAATGCATTTCAAAGCTTGTTCACCCTCAACTGAAATCTTATATTGTGGAAAACGTGGCAGTTTTATTCCATGTTTCAAGACTATTTTAACAGGCTTGATCTGTAAAACACCGACATCATTGTCGTCAATTGCCCATAAACTCTCTGGTACATAACTGAATTCTGGCGGTAAAGGTCTGGTTAAGAATTGTGAGACAGAAAGTTGCTGTGGTGAAATCGTCAAACACACGCCATCAGAAGAACAATGAATTACCACATTTAATTCCTTCAACAGATTCAACCCCAGCAAATTCTCTCCACAGTTCGAAGTCAAAAGGAATGGACAGTGGTCCTTAAAGGGACCCAAAGAAATAGGTACAGGTGAAGAAACTGGACAGACAACTGGTGTGCCAGAAAACCCTACAGAAACATTGGTTTGCCCCGACAGTGGAATGTTTGGAACCTGAGAATGATCAATGGAACACTTCTGTGCCCCTTTATCTAGAATAGATGATTCCTATTTCCCACTATCATTTCAATGTAGGGACCTTTCTGATTAACGGGAATAGGCGTCGGTTCCAAACCCTGCTTCGGGCAATCCTAACGAAACAGAATATCGGCAAAAGGAAGTTCTTCAGAGAGGTTAGCAGCAGAAGGATGGTCGAATATGTTTCTAGTGTCCACACTTGGTACCTGATTATCCTGCGAAAAATGTTGCTGTGGATGCTGTGCAAACTGACTTCTACCAGGGCCCCCTACACCTGAGCGGCCTCTGGATCGTCTACCCATGTTTCCAAATGCATTATTTGACTTTTGTCGAAGGATCGGGCATTGTGCACGCCAATGACCCTCTTGCCTACAATAGGGTCATTGCGTACTACCCCCTCTAGGGCCCCTAACAATTTGCTGCAATAATACTTTTGTCTTCAAATCACCTTTCCTTTTTTTGACTCTTTCATTATTGACACGATTCTCATAGTACTGAGCCATGTGCAGTACTTCTGATTGAGACCTTGCTTGCCAAGCGCTCTCAGAAGACATCATTTGTGACTGGATGTCAGGCAACAATCCGCGCACAAATTTGTCTACAAATAATCTTTTGCCAGACTCTGTGCCTAAGTCTTGTCCACAGAAATCCTAAAATATCTGTTCAAACCGATTAAAGAACTCGGTAGCACCCTCAGACTTCCCTTGGACACAGGCCGTACCTTTGTCCCAAATAATTCTCTTTTCGGGAATTATGGTTTTCAATTTAGCAATAATTCTATCAGGTAAAGTTAGTATCACCTGAGGCGGTCTCTCGCCATGTAACGCTCACCTGATTCCCGTAGAGGCGCCGGTCTTGACTGGGCGTATACCGTATCTTCAAAGGTGATGTGTAACACACGGCTGGCTCTATGGGCTGGACCTCTGTGCACTGTATGACTGACTCGAAGGGTAAGATGTCTTAGGTAAGTGAACGCTGGGCTCTCCATCTGCCTCGGGGCAGGGTGCTGTAACCAGTTTCTTCACTGGATAAGGGGAGCAGGCCTCTTGACTTCAGAGGACTGCTGTCCGTCGTTTACTGCACGAACGGTAAGTTTCGAGTAATTCTAATGTCTTTAAAGTCTTTAGTAATGATGTCTCTTGTTTTGCAGGGTTCCGGCGATGGCGGATGACGGGCTGAAGTGAGTTGAAGATGGAGCCCGTGTGATGAATAGAAGCGCCTGGAAGCATGTAAGTAAGCGCTTGTTGCCTGCTTCACGATGCGCTCTAACTGTCTTTTTATTTTGCAGGTACAAGTTCGGAGCGGCTGCAGGGTGCCGGAATACCCACTGGGTTAGATGTGGAAAGGAGTAATGGCACGTGAGTATTAAAGTTCCCCAATGTCTTTAAACGCACCTTGTTTTGTCTTTCAGATGCCGGATGCAGCGCCGAAGGCCTCCGGAGCGTGCGAAGAGTTGGTAAGCTTTTGTCTTTCAGATGCCGGAATGCAGTGTGAAGACCTCCGGAGCGCACGAAGAGTAGGTAAGCCTTTGTCTTTCAGATGCCGGAATGCAGCGCGAGGCGTTGGTGACAGCCGATGGACCAGGTAAGTGAAGAGCTGTCACTGAAGACCGTAATGCTAACCTTTTCTTTCTTGTCTTTATAGGTGTTGCTGAAGACTGGATTCAGGGTGGTAAGCCTTTTTCCTTAGGCCCAGGATCAGATGCAGAAGACATGATGAGCGTTCTGCTGCAGAGGATGCAGAATAACGCAAAGCAAGATTCATCCATCGGGTGTGGTTTAAATAGCCTCCTGTAGTGCTTAGGTGTCTCCTTCCACAGCCACGCCTAGGTAAGAAAAGAGTTCCTGCTTTCCAGAAGAGTTCCAGTGTTCTGAATCTAGGGAGTGGCTCCTGCCCCACCCAACAGGAAAAGTAGTTCCAAACAGAAGAGGATCAGAGGCTCAACTGGCAGGCAAGTAAGCAGCATGGTCTGCTGCAGGTAAGTCCACCCAAGCATTATGAGCCCGGCGCTTCCAGCGCTGGGACTGGGCATATTTATGAGCCTGGTGCCACTGGCCAAGGTCCCAATTGGGACTGGTTGGCACTCGGAACCTGGGTTATGGATCTGCTTCCAAGGGAGTTGGGAAAACCCTGACCTTTTGGAAGCAGAGATCATGACACGCCAGCTGGCCTTTCTCCATTAAGTCTAATTATGTTAGCCCATGTATCTCCTAACCCTGCTACATCATCTATAGTCCTAACTTGTTTGCACAAATCTACGGGCAGAAGTACAGGAAACAAGAGATCAATATCGCCTAAGGTAAATACTGAGGATTGCAAGACAGACTCCATTTCGGATTTTTCCTAATGTCGGGAATAGATTGTCTAATGGTGTTCACTTCCTGTCTTGAGAACGGGACATGAACGAACTGCGACACATAATGTGCAGGAATTTCTCGAGCAGGTGTAGCTGCTGCAACATTAGCTGCAATCTCAACTTTCGGGAAAAATGACGGAGGAACCTCTCTCATAGGCAACTGAGAAGTAGGCAACTCCGAACGCTTACTAAGCAACAGAGCCAAGACAAGCGCTAAAGCAGTCGAAGAAGTGTCAAGTGAAAAAGCTCTCTTATAAATACTCAATAACTCTGTGGGACAACAAATCTTCCTTTTCACACATTCATCCTGCAGGTACTCTACCATTACCTGTATCACTTTCCTCTGCATTTCTAGCGTATACTGACTATATGTGTCATATACTTCAACTGGAGTTATTGACATGTCTGAAATCCACCTAATCGTATCTTTCGTACAAATTTGTGTTTCCTCGGATATCTTTATTTATGACAAGGAAGGAACCGTTTCTGTACATACATACTATCTTCATCGTCATCCTCATTCTCTAACCTTTCCAACTCCTTTCTATACTCAAATATCCTCTCAACATGCTCTTGTACTTTCTCCACAGTGTCTCTAGAAAGCGCTAAGGTGTTCATATCCCTCAACCCTTGTGGGAGATCTGTATTGTTTAGTCTGTCCCACATTACACATAAGTGAATCCTAATCCCTCAATAAAAACCTTTTTCTCAGGAAAATTGTCCATATTAGAAAGTGTGGCAAAAACATTAGCTCGATCATCTATCGCCATACAATGCTTAGCCCATGCAATCAAGTTCCGTTTCGTCTCTGGAGGTACAGTATTACGAGTGACAACCCTCGATCCCGCTCCCCGATTGACTACAAGCGGTGCAGGACCACATGGAAGAGGGAGAGCAGGCAAATTCAATGGAGGTACTGCCACTGGTGCAATAGGAAGAGGCGGAGGAACAGGTGGAGGAACAACGACTGGAGGAAGGGAGACAACAGGAGGGGCAGGAAGAACAGGCACAGCAGCAGGAAGAGCAGGAATAACAGCAGGAAGAGGCAAAGCAGCAGGAAGAGGAACATACAGAGGTGGCGCAGAGGCACCAGGCCTTCGTTCATTTAACAATTTATCAATACATTTGTCAGGAACATGAAAGTATTTAGAAGGATAGATTTTCTGAATGCCAAGTGAGAAAGCCCTATCCATGTTCCTAGCCGATTCAGACTGTTTATCTTGGTCATATAACAACGCTTTTTCGGCGTTTGTCTTATGACGGTGCGCATGTTTTTCTCTACTCTGAAGCTGTGACAGAGCTTCTTTCTTCCAATTCTGTAAAACATTGAATGCTGCAGGTCTAGCCTTTTTCTTTAATAAAATAGATTCTAAATACTCAATACGAGGGATTTCAAAACTACCATTGATCGGCCACTGAAGTTCGGAAGCATGTCTGGTTTGTCTGTGCCAAATATTAAACACTATACTACCAATGCCATGCTTACAGTAGATAGTAGAAGCCGGTGACCCCTCCTGTGGTACCGGACGGCTAAATTCCAAAGATTGCCTATCACTGCAGAATAACGCCCTGAAGCAGGTAGACAATTTCCCAGGCATATCAAAATATTGGTGTTACCTGGTCAATAATTGTATTTGCAGATACAATGCGCCAAAACAAATTATCAGGATACTTAAGAATCGGGTCACGACTCACCAGATCAATCCTAAGGAGGTCTGATTGGATTACAAAGATTCTTTTCTAACTAATCTTACCTCGTGTTTGGTGATTTCGTAAAATCTGCCCGCCTCAATAAGTGAACCCTCGTCAAGATGCCGTCTCAGACCACAAGCTCATTGTCCAGGGATCGGGTCGTGCAGCGCTGCTGAGGTGTGGTGTCTCTTTCGGAAAGTGGCCCCTTTATTTTGTCACACAGTCCGATCCCTGTCCGATAGCTTGCGTCAACCTTCGATGAGCTGGCATCAATCTTGAGGGTCCCTATTCGGGCGGCATCTGTGAAAATAAAAAGAAGATATCGAGGCTGAGTACCCCAAAAGGGAATACACCAAACGCGGGTTACAAAGGAACATACAAAAGATCTTTATTTTATACTGAACAGTTTCAAAGGACAAAGCAACAGATAGCTATCGGCCCTCAGTACAACACAGCGAACTCCAGCGTGGTTCGGTGTGCTCAGTGTGTGGGACTGTACATTAGAATAGTCACAGTCTTTATACCCTCGAAATCATGATGTTCAACCCATTTCCCAGTTAATATAAGTTAATACATTACGGATCTAGGGTTTGTGCCGAGTTCGTACATCTGTACATTTAGGGTTTACCTTTAATATATTCACTAACAAGCCTCAATGGCAACAGTCTTAGGATTTCATGTTAAACCTTCTCAAACAGTCTTATACAATGTAGTCAAACAAGTGTTCACATTTCAGTATTTGAATACATTGTGTTTAACATATGCTTGTGGATTACCTTCGTTGTTGCAAGCAATCCTCTACACACAGGTCAGCGAAGGACAAGGGGCCTCATTACACGGTAGGCGGTGAGCCATGGCGCTATTAGCGCCATGGCTCATGCCGGTAAAATACCGGCACCGCCTTGGCGGAAAGGGGATTTACCGCCCCATTCCAAGGTTGGGGGAGCGGTAAATCCCCCTTCCACCATTGCCCTTCCCCATTCCCATTCCTGCCCCATAGGGCTCTATGGGAATGGGGGAGGCGCTAATTACGGCACCACAATTTTGCGGTGCCGTGTTTAGCTCTGAGGTCCCTTAGCGGGTTGGATTTTAACGCCTGCAAAAAGCAGGCGTTAAATCCCCCAACCCGCAAAGGGACCTCGTAGTAAGGCGGTAAGGATTTACCGGTACCGGTAATTTACCGGTACCGGTAAATCCCTACCGCCATCCGTGTAATGAGGCCCATGGTCTCAGTTCATGACCCCAACATGTAGCCTGCAGGCAAGTTATACATTAGTTTATACACAGAGGTCAAGACGGCCATGTTACATTTGGAATGACATTGTCCACCATCTTAGAACACAGGGTGACTTTAGAGGGAGAACCTAAAATGGCGGCTTACAGTGACCTAAGGTCAAGACCTTGCAATAAGGTTTTCCCGTAAGCGACTTATAAACAGCTTGGCGTAGGCCAATATACATATATTCATACAGTATAGGAGGCACGATATAATTTTCCGTTCGACAGTTCAGTCTGGACTGGTTACATGTTTTCCAAATATAATAAGGCATGCGGCGTGCTAGCTGCATTTCAGCAGGTACTTTAACCCCACTTTCTTTACACGCCATGCTGTTGAAATGGTTTGGTATCCTTCTATATGAAAGGTCCGAGAAGGCCTCCTACCCAGTCAGCAGTGTAAAGCAGATCTGGCGTGGGGTACCAAGTGGCTTGCTGATTTAATTTACCCAATCACCTTTATGATCGATTTAGAAAGACTGATTCAAATCGGCGATTCGGTCTTTCTAAATTGATCATGCTAAATCCATCCACCCACCTCCCTAGCCCAAAACCAAATCCCCCCACCCCCTCACTTACCTTGCTCTCTGCAACGTGCCATTCATCTGGGTGCGGCGCCATCTTTGAGTGACAGCTGCTCCCTACGATGAGTGCGCACAGGGGCTGAGAGTAAGTCGTGATAATCAGGTAAATATTTGCAGTGTGTGTCATTGTGGGAGAGGGGGAGAATGTAGTGGAGAAGGGGGGTGGGGGTGCGGGTAAAAGTATGTGTGTGCTTGATTGTGGAGGATAATGAAGAATGTATTGTGCTGGGAAGGGGATGCAGAGGGTGGAGTAAATGGGGGGGTTTGTGGGGTGAACCCGCCCACCCCCGATCTGTTTGAAAGCCCACCAGGACCGGAGAGGGTGGGAGTTAAGATTGTGATATTTCGGCATTTTTTTAAAAAAAACTTTATTTTTGGATTTTCTACATAAAAACAAACAAAATTGCACCGATAGGGTACATCAACAACAATTGTGCCGCTTGTGATATTTCGGCATTTTGAAAGCCACACAAAAACGTCTGAAATAAATCGGTATATTTGTGTTTGCCCTTCTAAATGTGGAAATGTCACATAGAACCCCAACGTGAAAGATTTTCTAAAATAGATGTAGATGTGTAGAGGAAGAAAAATGCATAAAGAGCCCTGATTCAGCGAGGACCAGGGTATATGGGATAAGCAGGTTATACAGCTACAACGTTATGAAATGGGAAAATGGCAGCATTTGCCTTCTTCATTGAAAGATTGCTGGTGTGATGGAAAATGTGTAGACCTCCCCTTTGCATCAGGTGTGGCATCATTCCGCAACTCCACTTTATTCCACTTATTACAGGTTTAAATAAATAGATTATCAAGTGCTAAGGGCGAGAATGCTAGTCCTTTTTGTATAGGAATGCACAGTAGCTCAGCAGTTAAGTGGAAGACGTAATACATTCAAGTAGCACTTGAGTGACACATTCCTCTCATTGTAAGCACTCTAATAACAGCTTGCATTAAAAGCTAATTGAATTGTCCTCAACTTATTGACCTTGGAAAGATGAAGGGGACAAGTCGGCCTCCTCTAGATTTGAACGTGTGCAGTAGCTCTGCCGAGGAGAGCAGTGGAAATAGAAATTGACAAACGATATGGGGCCAATTCATTCATGACCGCCCCTGCCTGATGCAACCGTGTTCCTGAAATCCCTACGAGCTCTTGCAGTGCGTTTATTTCCACAGGCCTGCATTCCAAATCTTTCTTTGGAATGCATGCTGCTCCTCCTGTGTTTCAGGTCTGGGTGTTCTTCCATTTGCTGCTTTGTTCCAATTCTGGGCGTCTCCTGAGGATCAAACAGGAGGCAGGGGAGAGGGATAGGTCTGACTTGGTTGGACCACAGAAGGAGGGCCTTAGATGGAGGAGGGGGGTGTCTGTGTCCCGATCTCGGGGCTGATGTACTGCGGGGCACAGGGAGCGATCCCCCCAATCCGCCTTGGGGGAGGGGGAGATGTGGGAAACAGTTGGTCTGAACTCCGGGGGTGGAGGGGGTGCTGCCACTGAATGGCCCTGTTGAGGCCCACACTACTGCTCACATTGTGGGAGCGGTGGTTGTAGCATGCCACGGTGTGCGACAGGGGAAGGGATGTGTGCCGCAGTCAGAACAGAGGGGGTGGGATAGGGTGCTGCCACTAACCAACCCTACTAAAAAAAACTCATCCTTCTGCATACATCTCTCAAACTCTGAACTAAACATAACCATAAGTCTACAGCACAAAAAACTGCACGCACTTCACTACATCACAACAAATGAAACCAGACATAGCCTATCAGCACATGTCGGCTACCAAGCGAAAAACACACCTGCGCTCAGAGAACGGGGTAAACCGAACTGAAGCTGCCAACAGCACATCACAGCTCTCTTGCTCTTTACACCTGCTCGGTCCTACTAACTTATCCTGCCCCCTACCCCCTTGCTTTACAGATACGCCAGAGTACCAAGAAACCACGCAGGTGGCAACAGTGCATGGCATAAGACACTTTAACATAACAGATCTAGAATTGTGTTAAAATTGTTCAGTGATTGAGACTGAAATGGGGGGACTAATCACTGTGAAGATGAGAGAACAACAACAAAATTAGACATTGCATGATGAAAATAATAGTTGCAGAGGTGTTGCTGCATGGTTCACATCCCTCCCTGTTTCTGGCGCTTGCATGGGCCAGTGATGTGTATCAGAGATGTGCAATATTGGAATATTCACCCCATAAATCATAATTAACTTATCATGCACTCTCAGCCCATCAAGCAGGATTGTGGAATAAAGGATGCATCAGGCAGAAGCAGAAACCACCTCCCTAACCCCCGCCCCCCACTCCTCGCCAGACACAGTCTCACAATGGGGAGAATACCCTGCTACCAAGCACAGTCTCCCCATCAGCCCAGACACTCACCCATCAGGATTCAGTCGTCTCGCCCTCACCTCTGTGGTCAGGCACCGTCACCCGCCTCAGTTAGAGTCACCCCATCAGGCATAATCAACCCATTGGTTAGAGGTGTCCCTAAACACACAACTAGAAAAATAAAGAGTGATTAATAGACAGAAACAGAGAAAAAAAGTGGTATAAAAAGGAAAAAAGGAAAGGAAGAAATAGCAAAAAAAACAAAAATAGCACGAAATTGGAAAAGAAAAAAGAAAGCAAGAAGAAAAAGAGACGAGGGACAAGTGTGAGAAATAGAAGAGAGAGAAGTCCACTATAGGGGCAAGGGGAAACGATGACCAGAGAAGAGTGTGGCAGCCAAACTTAAAGGGGGAAGACGACCCATTCGGGGGAGAAGCTTGATAAAGAAGATGGACTGGGTGGCAGTAGCAAAACGTGGAGTAGCCAATGGGGGCTGCCCATTTAACCAAAATGACGAGAGGCGGGGGGACAAAGGCAGGAGATCTAGCACACGTGTGGTAGAGAGCAGCTGAGGTGCGAAAAAGGGTTCCATGCAATAATGTTGTCTGGAAAAAGTGATTATCCCCACCCCCAAATATTCTAGGAGGGGAACAATTTTATATAATACACTCCAATCCTAGAATATTTGCAGAAGTTGTTTGATTTTACTGAGGGTGCATTTTTTGTGAAATGTCGCTAACTGGCGGCCATTTGAGGCGCCTTTATCACTGGACACAGTGAAAAGGCACTTGCAGCCTCATGTCATCATAGCAGTGGGTCGTGCCCCAGATCACTCCACATTCCAGGGGATCCAACAACCAGAAGTTCCAGCACTCGAAATCCCAAATTTAGATAGGGCGACACGAGTTTACAAAATAAAACAAAAGCAGCCAGCCCACGAACATAAAGACAGTGGCTGCCAAGACTACACACTTCAGTACTGAGACAAGGGCTTTCAGTAGGGTGGGTGGGGAAGTCAGTCACCCCCTGAACATAAACTGAGCAGATTTCGCTTTAGCTGTGAGCGCAAGCATGCGAAACACAAACCAGCTTTTCCTGTCACTGATACAAGCAGTCTCTCTGACACAATTAGTGCATATGGCCGTTTGCTAAAATGCCAGTGTTTGAAGCCTAGACCACGGATGGCGGATATCTGGCTTTAAGTGAGGCTGTAACAGCATCAAACTATTCTAACATTTATTTGATGTATAAAACAGGATTTTGTTGGTTTATTGGCAAATGAGCATTGCCACCCATCTCTTCAGAGCTCATCAGAGATCCTGCACTGGCAGCTGGGAATCTGGAAGTGGTCATCCGACCTTCTCCCCAAAACCTGGACTGGGTTTTTAAACGAAAAATCTCTCGGCACAGAGCGGAGAGTCACAGCAAAACCGCGACACCTGTCCAACCCAAAAGAGCCGGGTTATTAGCAGCCCATATAAAGCACTGCTGTGGTCCACTCCGAACTTTAAAGTCCTCGGAGTCTCTCGAGGCTGCTTTCAACAAAAAGGGACCCAGACTGTACATTGTTTCACGGGCTATTAGCGCCACCTTGCGGACAACATTAAACGCTTACACAATTTCAGGCAATTTCCATAGCAAACCAAACGGAGAGCACTCATAATTGAATTGCCTTGTACGGAGTGAGTCAATATCTCGTTTTCGCTTAAATACCATGGATTTTATGAAGAATCTTTCCCGAAATTGATCTCTTGCATGATGAAGGGATAGGATCCTCGTGAAAACCAATACTTGCGCACCACTCCGTGCACGACAAATAACAGTGATGGATATATCGTTACAGTACCAGTCTCCTCTGACAGCAAAACTGTCATTTTTCGGCAATCTTAATGTATAAGGATCATGAAATGGCCTTCTGCTGCAATGCAACCCACTGATTCACCGGGTATGTTCAGACTACGGTCTGCTGAACTCTTACACAACCTAAAGTGTTTCAGGGCCAGGACAGTGGCATTTGGGTGCTATACTAATGTCAAAGAGCAGGACAAAATCTGGGGCGTAGTAACAGAGCACTGGGCCTTAGCATCCTACGTGGAGGGAATTTAGCGGGATTAACCCCCTGCAGGTGTTTGAGGAGTGGGTAGGGGCACTGAATGGGGTATGCAGGGATGGACTGCGAACCAAGAGTCCCTGGACATGTTTTTCAAAGTGGCCCCATATTAGACAGTGTGAGCAAGTTCAAACCGTTCCCCATAAGAACATGTGAACATGAAATGGGTAACTACACAGAGGAGGCCCACCGGGGAATCTGCCGAGTTTTTTGAAGGCCAATCCATCCCTGCAGGCATGGCAGGTGGGGCCAATGGCCTTCCCTGTTTCTCAAGTGATGTCCCAGAGACCAAAGCACAGAGAGTTGTAATTTGGAAGAGGCTTCTATAGCTCTTATAATCCAACGCTATCCAACTGCGGTCCTGGTAGTTATACATCTATTTGCTTGTTAGATGAGCACGGGTTGGGTTTCTATGCAGCCACAAAAAGGTACCACCGTGAACTGGCCATCATGTTCATTCAAATGACTGTGTTCATATTTATGAAGCTGAGAGTCTCAGACAGCCACAGGCCAGTCCTTTTCTGCATGGCTGAGAATGGTGTCAATATTCCAGTGTGAATGGTTGGGAGGAGGCGCTTCTGTGTTGCACATTGCAGAGCTCTCAGTCCTGGTTTCATGTTTGTATTCTGAGACTTTGAGAACCTGCAGGGCTCTGAGATGGCATATAAGGCGCTATACAAATGCACCATAACATAACCTGTAGGCCTGCAATTAACACGGAAAAAAAGCAAAACTGCAAACCCAACAATATAAATACTGAAAACATAACTGGATGGACTACACCAATCTGACGTGGGCATTTCGAGTGTTCAATAAAACAAAACAAAAAAGAAGGAAACAGGAAAGTTTCTTAAAAATCACCTTTACAAATTGTGAAATATGCAATACTTTTACAATTCCGTTGGAGCGAAACTGCCTTTCCATGACTGGCAGAACCAACAATAGGCACGTGTAAGGGGCCGCATGATGCCAAACGGAGACCTCTGGTGGTCTGGATTGGTTGCATCAGTGCCACGTCTCCACATTCTGGGCCTGATGCACAGGAGCGCATTATAATAGCAAAACCCCATTGGAAAACGTTCTGTGAATTAGGCCCTAAATCCCCAACCTTGTCATGTTTGTGTTTTCTAGGCCCCTACAGGAACTGCAAAGCACACCTGTATTATCAGGAATCCACCTTAGAATTGAGGTGCAAAGAGCATCTCTGTATGGAAATATTCATTGAGAAACGCCCTAAAGCAAAAGCTGCAGAGGACGTTTTGTACCGCCCCACACCCCCACACTCTTGTTGACTGGAAAATAAAAAAAGCAAAAGTGTCCACTAACTGAAAAGCTGTCATTTGTCGCCATCTAGTGTCCCTTAAATAATGTGGACACTGTAAATCTAGCTATTTCCCTTTTCCAACATGGACTTCTATTTTCTGCACGAAAGGGTTCGATTGTGCTAGATTATTTTTTTTTCTTTTCTAGCAAGGTCGGACACATCAAGAACATTCTCCAACATTGTGCCTTCTTCTGGCGCTAGCATCGGGCGCCGATCATTTCGGTGTGGTGTGTTTACCACAGATGGAATTCACAACCTTAGCTTGCGTCACTTCTAGATAGAAATGTGAGTGCTAGTATGTGCCACACTTAGCTGAAAGTCTTAACTTTAGCTTGCGTCACATCTAGACAGGATTATGAATGTTAGCATGCGCCACACTTAGATGGAAATTCTCAACCTTAGCTTGCGTCACATCTAGATAGAATTGTGAAGGTTAGCATGTGCCACACTTAGCTGAAAGTCTTAACCTTAGCTTTCATCACTTCTAGATAGAAATGTGAGTGCTAGTATGTGCCACACTTAGCTGAAAGTCTTAACCTTAGCTTTCATCACTTCTAGATAGAAATGTGAGTGATAGTATGTGCCACACTTAGCTGAAAGTCTTAACCTTAGCTTGCGTCACATCTAGACAGGATTATGAATGTTAGCATGCCCCACACTTAGATGGAAATTCTCAACCTTAGCTTGCGTCACATCTAGATAGAATTGTGAAGGTTAGCATGTGCCACACTTAGATGGAATTCTCAACCTTAGCTTTCATCACTTCTAGATAGAAATGTGAGTGATAGTATGTGCCACACTTAGCTGAAAGTCTTAACCTTAGCTTGCGTCACATCTAGACAGGATTATGAATGTTAGCATGCCCCACACTTAGATGGAAATTCTCAACCTTAGCTTGCGTCACATCTAGATAGAATTGTGAAGGTTAGCATGTGCCACACTTAGATGGAATTCTCAACCTTAGCTTTCATCACTTCTAGATAGAAATGTGAGTGATAGTATGTGCCACACTTAGCTGAAAGTCTTAACCTTAGCTTGCGTCACATCTAGACAGGATTATGAATGTTAGCATGCCCCACACTTAGATGGAAATTCTCAACCTTAGCTTGCGTCACATCTAGATAGAATTGTGAAGGTTAGCATGTGCCACACTTAGCTGAAAGTCTTAACCTTAGCTTTCATCACTTCTAGATAGAAATGTGAATGTTAGCATGTGCCACACTTATCTGAAAAACTTAACCTTAGCTTGTGTCACATCTAGACAGGATTATGAATGTTAGCATGCCCCACACTTAGATGGAAATTCTCAACCTTAGCTTGCGTCACATCTAGATAGAATTGTGAAGGTTAGCATGTGCCACACTTAGCTGAAAGTCTTAACCTTAGCTTTCATCACTTCTAGATAGAAATGTGAGTGCTAGTATGTGCCACACTTAGCTGAAAGTCTTAACCTTAGCTTGTGTCACATCTAGACAGGATTATGAATGTTAGCATGTGCCACACTTAGATGGAATAGTGAAAGATAGCAGGCTCCACACCCAGACATAATTGCAAGCACAGCAATGCCAACTAACCAATCCACTAACAATTTCATCCCTCTGCATACACCTCTCAAACTCTAACCAAACACAACCACAAGCCTTAAATGCAGCAAACCGCACAAACTTCACTACACAGCAACAACAAAACAAACTGCACATAGGCCCTCATTACGAGTTTGGAGGCAGCCATGGTGCTAATAGCACCATGGCTGCCTCCAAACCAGGCTCCATTACCGGTTTTCTACAATGGGGACTTACCGTGTCATTCCCACATAGGAAGACCCGGTAATTCCTCCTTGCAGGAACCATTCCCCATTCCCATTTGAGCCCCCATAGGGCTCAATGGGAATGGGGAGGGAGGTAATAACGGGCAGATTTCAACTGGCCCGTTATTACCTCCCTCTCCCCTAGTGGGACCCAGAAAGGACGCCTGGTTTCACAAGGCGTCTGATCGGGGTCCCACAAAGGGAAGCTCGTAATCGGCGCTCCCGTAATGAAGGGGGCCGGTCCCGTACCGGGCCCCTTCATTACGGGAGCGCGAGGGTCGTAATGAGGCCCATACACTTGCACAACAGCACACGACGACTACCGACCGTAAAACACCCCAAGCCCAGCCAACGGACCCACCGGGCTGAGGCTGCCAAACGCACATCACTGCTCTCTTGCACTTTTGCAGCTCATTCCCACTAACTCACCCCCACCCCCTCTCCCTTTTTCAGAGCCACTAGAGCGTCATGGGACCACTCCGGTGGTGATAGTGCACGGTACAAATATCCTTTAACATTAACAGTTGTCGTTTTGGCATGCACAGTTGGCCTCGCCAGCAGGGTGCATGGACCACATGTTTCCTTAAATATATGGTAATCCTGAACACTAACAAATGTAGTGTTTAGGATGACAGTATATTTAAGATATACACTGTAGGCTCAGTGAATAGGCTTCCGCCCAAACGTGCTGCTCCGTTCTCCAAATGGCAGAATGTAAGGGAGTGGGAGGTTAGAACGAGTAGGTTCTACGTGATCTGGTCAAATTCATTTAATCAAATTTTATTTTTGGGGGGTAGATTTTGCTGCAAGTATATGCGGGGGAAGTGCCCCCCCCCCCCATCCCTCCTATAATAACCCCACATTATGTATTACCTTAAACCTACACTCCTCATATAGTTGCAGAAATATTTGTTGATTTTTTTCCATTCATTCTCCCGCGCAGTGATCTACCTATCTCGAACGAGTAACATGAGCACTACTTACTAAAAAGCAGAAGGGCCCCGAAAGAGGAATGGTCAAGGGATTCTGGTTGCTTTCACTTATCTCCATATTTTACGAGTGGTGAAGCATGAATAATTTCGGGGTCTCATGGTGGGAAGTTTAATTATTCCTAATCATCATATGAGATATCTTTTTGGGATGCCTAGACATGTGTTATGCTAAAAAAACCTATGTGAGAACACTCTACAAATCAAGTAAGACTAATTTGTATACACATGTAGCGCAGGCATTACACTGATTATTGGTTGAAGTTTGTATAGAAACTCCAGCACGAAAATCCCAAAAATGATAAATTGAGAACCTTGCTCAACTATTGATCCGGCACAGTGCCACACTCTCAAAGGGAAGAGAAACGCCACCATTTGTGCTGAAACCCTCCGTGTTGTTTCCTAATAGAAATTCATATACACATCTATATGATTTTGTTAACACAACTCAAACACAGACAACATGTGCAGCTGCTTAAATCAACTGTACATCAATTCATTAATAAATATAGACACGGGGCACTGTTCCGCATGCTGCTGAATGCAGCATTGAGTGCAAGCTCCGTGGGAATGCCGAGGACTCGGACCGAAAACTTGCTTAAAATTACCTTGTTTTCGTCAGAATGAACCATGAAGATGCATAAAGGTGCTGGCTATCTGTATGCGGAAAACCACAAGAGTTGATCAGATAATTCCGATGTTACATCGAGTGATCCGCGCAGCCCCGAGCGGCCTACCGGGAGAGCCTTGGAAAGCTTGTGAGCTCTGCCCTTCGCAGTAGCCCCAGGTGCCGGAAAAGAGAACAGGCATACAGGCGCCTATCCAGCTTCCCATATCCACTCCAGCCGATGCGACATGGGGACCCAAAACTGGATGACGGCACCCTGAACTGAGAGGGGCGACACCCTCCGGCTCCTGAGACGCCAGTAAACACTCCAGAGAAGGGGACTGGAAGAAACGCCTGAGGACACCCCTGCCCGCAGAGTCGGGATATGAAGAGTGTCTCCGGCACCAATCCCTCCCGTGGGCACCGCCAAAGGGCTCCACGAGGAGCGAGGACACTACACTGGCAACACAGGCGGCTGTCAGAGCAGAGCTGCAACAATTATGAAAACGGGACAATGGTAAGCCACACGGCATGGGCAATACCATTCAGACAATCGGGTGGTGAGGCGGGCCGTATGGCAATATAGAGGCTTCCCAAGGCCATGGCAAAGCCGCATCCTGCCTGCCCCATGGCTTAACCAGACAACTCATTCCATTGCGGGCCATGGGGCTGGCAGATACACAAAGGAAGAACTAAAGGCAAAATGCCCGAAGCCCATACAAAGTACGGAGAAGCCACGTGGGTGAACGCTGCTACTAAGCATATCACCTTGACACAACTAGCCCACACAAAGCCCACACACCCAAGACAATACATGTACACCCACCGCAGAGGAGCCACAGGGGGGTCAGAGAGAATTCACGTGGACATACCTGGCGAGGAATGCCAATCTCTGTGTAAGGAAGGGTGAACCCCCCAACACATCCGGGGTCAGGGAGGAATGCAATAACATCATAATAAGGTGAGCAGAACAAAACTTGAACACCCGCGGCCTCCAAGGTACAGTCACTGTAATGTGAATTGCACCCCAGAGTGTACTGGCTGCATGACCTACAACAGTGCAGTGGGGCATCAGCCCTTTGCCGAACCACTCACCCCCAGCACGGCGAACATCCTGCACCACAGGTGTGGAGAGATACCTGCACAAACTACTCTGGCATCACCCAGGCATATAAATAGCCAGGCCACGCACTGAAAAGGTGCAATGTAATGCGCTGCAAACTCTGCAGTCACGACAGCAGATTAGTTATGTTCTTGGGCCAAACCACTGGTGGTCTGCAAGTAGCAGAGGCTCAATCTCGACACCACAAAGCAGGAGGAAGGGGCCGAGGGGACATGATCTAAGAGACACGAAACGCAGAAGTCACTGATCCCATAAATACCATGCTAAGCCCTAACTCCACTTGGAGACAAAAGGATACAACTGTAGAAGTATCCATAGGATCCTTGCTACCACACGAAGCAGCACCTGAAGCGAGGAAACCACCCCAGAAGCAGAGTACAATGCCCAAAGGGGCAGCATCCAAGAAAAGAGGAACGATAGATAGGTGTACAACAACAACCACTAAGACGATCACTATGAGCAGCATCGACCCAGACCAAGCCATGCCTCCCTCGCCAACTGTGACATAAACCATTATGGATACAGTAGCGGTTTTCGCGTCAATGCACCCTGAATGATAAGCTTGACGGTATAAATTCTAATGTCACATCGATCAGGCTACCAACCGCATCACCGAAGCAGAAACAAGGATCAGCACAACAGAAGACGCACTTGAGACATTGCGAAACACTGTGACTGATATGGCCAAAGATATGGGAATGGTTAAACTGAAATGTGAAGACCTGGAAGCGAGATCTCGCTGCAACAACATACGTATAGCAGGGGTGCCAGAGGATGCACTCAAGGGCCTGATGGAGCTGGCCGTTGAAGAACTAATCAAGGATTGGGGTGATGAAGTTAAAAAAAATGCACAAACAGCTAATTGTTACCCAAAGGGAATCATAGGATATTGGAGTACAACAGGACTGAAAGAAGGAAATATACTGTATGGCTCATAAGCACCCCGCAGAGATTACATTATTGTGCTGGTATGTAAGGGGTCTTGGAATGCCTGTGGAAGCAAGGAAAGTGATGGCGTGTGTTAATAGAATAGGAGCAGGAATAACATACCTCCAAGAAACGCATTTACTGGGATATCAGTCCGATAGGCTCGCGCCGGGATGGGGGAACCACCATTTTTTATAATACACAAAACACTACCATTAACACAATTCACAACAGAAAGTGAACCCAATGGCAGATACGTGTTAGTGCATGGATAATCAGGTGATGTAGAAGTCCTACTCATCAATATACATGGCCCCAATATCGATGATCCAGATTACTACACCACTGTCTTTCAGAAATGTGCTAAATACCCAACAACACACATTAATTGTGGAGGGGATTTCAACACAATACTTAACACGGACATAGATCACACAACAAGCACCCCTAGACCACTGACCAAAACTACCCGCGTAATACACACAAATATTGCAGACCTTGGCCTGAAAGATATCTGGCAGTCACCAAATGGGCCACAATGAGCATATACCTTCTACTCATCTGTTCACGATATGCACTCCAGGATCGACATATGGTTGGTATCACAAAGGGTCTTAGGCTGGATGTCGGAGGCAACAACACTACCTAGAACATTATCTGACCACTCACTGGTACTGATATCGCTGTCCATCCCCAGGGTCACCCCACAGAGACCACCATGGCGCTTCAAAGCAGCTGTATTGTCAGAACCGGTGTTCAAAACCAGCTTGACACATCATATCACAGAATTCTTTGAAAACAACAATGGCTCGGTCATCAGTCAGGCAGTCCTATGGCAAGCATTTAAGGCTTACATAAGGGGCACCGTCATGTCCACTGAACTTGGAGTACTCTAAGAGATACGGAGGGAAAGGGGGGGGGCCGGGAAGAGGAGATAGCCAAACTACAAGAACAATATGCGTTTGCTTCAACAGCACAGACAAAGTCAGATATTAAAACACAGCTAGATGAATTCCGGGAAGCGGCAGATCAGGAGTTGCGATATTTTGACAGGCCAGCGGCTGCAAGGTGATATGGTGAACAAGAAAGACCCGGTAAATTGCTAGCACAGATGGTGCAAGGGGAAAGGGGAAGCATAAATATCCCATGTCTAACCCGAAAAGACAGAGTTGTGGTCAAGGACCAGAATGAAATTGGTGCAGTATTCTTTGACTTCTATGCCAACCTGTACTCCCCCCAAAGCTCTGTCACAGAAGGAGAAATAGACAGATACCTAGCTAAAATACCCACCACACTTTTATCTACCAAACCAGGGTTTGCCCTGGATAACCCACTGACACTCACCGAGATAATGGAGGCCATAAATGCCCTACCGGCTGGGAAGGCTCCAGGCTCGGATGGGCTGGGGGCAGAATTTTATAAGGAGTTTGCTGAGATATTAGTACCCCGCCTCCATGCCGTCTGGACTGAGGCGCTAGAAATGGGCGAATTACCTGAAACAACCCGCGAAGCAGTCATAACTCTGCTGCTCAAGCCAGGGGAAATGACCCGAGGAATGTGGATCCTATCGCCCACTATCCCTTATAAATACGGATGTGAAGATATTCGCAAAGATACTAGCCACACGCCTGACCCCCTAATGCCACACATGGTCCACGAAGACCAGGTGGGCTTTGTATTGGGCAGATCTAGGGCCTCTAATATCCCTTGTTGCTATACTATACTAGCTAAGATCCTCAGAGACACTGAGGGGGTTGCATTGGCACTAGATATGCAAAAGGCCTTTGACACCGTATACTGGCCCTTTCTCTTTAGAGTCTTAAACAACTATGGGTTTGGGCCAAACTTTATAAGCTGGGTCTGTATACACTACACGCAACCCTTCGCCAGAGTGTATGTCAATGGGACGTTATTGGCGATCCTAGAGCTAGCAGGGGGCACACAGCAAGGTTGTCCCTTGTCCCCACTGTTGTTTGCTCTGATGATAGAACCACTGGCAGACCTACTGAGTGCAAGACACAGCAGAGCAGGGATACCGTTGGCTGGCACAATAGAGATCATAACTTTATACGCAGATGATATAATGCTATATGTGAAAAACCCTGAAACTAACCTGAGGAAGGTGCTGAATGCAGTCTGAGAATTCAGGGACTACTCCGGTCTGAGGTTGAATGCAGCCAAGTCTGAAATGTTCCCACTCACAGAGGCAACCAAACAACCCACAGAACTGTATGGACTCAAATGGGCTTCCCATCAGGTGAAATATCTGGGTGTTGAGCTAGCACACACAACACAACTCGTCCATACTCTAAATTATGGTACACTCATAGATGCGCTCTGTGCTAAACTCGACTGATGGAAACACCTCCCGATCTCGCTGATGGGTTGACTAGTGTTGATCAAAATGATCATGCTCCCCAAGCTGTTCTATCTGTTTAGCACAGTCCTAGTGTGGCCGGGCAGATCTTTCTTTGCTAAAATCCAGGGTGCATGCTTAGCATTCATATGGAATGGACAGCGCAGGGTAAGATGGAAACGGCTCACCAGACCATATGTACAAGGGGGGCTAGCCACCCCCAACTTCGAACTATATTTCCTCTCTGCACAGCCTATTATGCAATGCACCGGACAGAGGTAGGCCCGATGCCCCAAATGCGAATATTGAGACACATAAGGATGGCCCGACGAAGCTACTATGCAAACTAGCCAAAGGGAAAACCAGAAATGACAACACTACAAACCCGGCACTAGTTACATGCAGAGCATGGACTAGGATGGCGGGTAACCCCAGGCACACTGTGTTATATAATCCAACCATGACATTGTGGGATGCGCCGTATCTACCCCCAACACAGGACACAACACTGGCCGCACACTGGATGGGTAGAGGGGTAGACTGTTTAGGGGATTTATTTGTTAATTAACAATTCATCAGCTTGGATGAAATTAAAGCAATTGTAGGCTACAACCCCATGGCAAACACATGGGAAGATTTCCGTACAGAACCTTCGCCACACACAGGCCTGGGATATACTCACCCCAAGCATAACAAAGATATCAGCTTCCACACTTCCACACTGTACAAAATCACACTAGCAAGAAGGGAAGTCCCAACCCCAAATGTTAAAGGAGAGTGACATGGGATTTACCCTTACAGATACCCACTGGTCACAATTACGTGGACTGATGAAAAAAATATCATACAACTCATAATACCATCTGATACACTATAAGATATTACACAGGGTCCACTTCACCCTGGCCAGACTTAAGAACATGTACACAGCAGCGACTGGGAAGTGCCCAAGGTGTGGGAGCGAGGAGGCAGACATATTACATGTGCTGTGGTCATTTATAAGGTTAACTGAATACTGGACAGATGTGTGCAGAGCGCTGAATGAGATGTCAGATCAGCCTATAGACTGTGACTCGAACTCATGTGTTTTGGGCATTGTACGCAGGATGAACCCTACCTGTGCAACTTTCTGAATCTGAGTTTATTATTGGCGAAGCGTGTCAAATTAATGCGTTGGAAACCTAAGGAACCGCCCATGCTGAGTGATCGGGAGAAGAAGATGACATGGGCAAATGATTGTGAAGTGGTGTACGCTGGTCTATTACCTATGACAAGGTAGACATATGGGGCGGGTATAGGCAATATCTTGCTGATAAATGTGAAAGAGAAGACTCAGCCGAAATGTAAATTATAAATGTGATATGCTCCTAATATATATGGAATTGAACAACTTTAAAAATAAGCAATGCAAAGTAGATAATGCGATGATGTAATCTGTGGAAGTTAAAGGAATGGTTCGGTCAGAAATATTATTGGCCAAAAAGATGACCAATAATAAAACAAATATCTAAAATATATATATATATATTTAAGTCCCTATGGAAGGTTTCGAGCAAATGAAGCTCAAACTTTAAAATTGGAAGCACTAGGGGGCATCCATTTTGTGATTTCAGGCAGCCTCCTCAGCTCTGCCTTTGCGGCACAAAAAAAGCAGCAAAAGCCCCCTACTGGGAGATTTTGCTTACTGCAGCCTGAGCAGAGCTGAGGAGGCCCGCAAACATAAATACAACGTTGTTGTGTTTCAAAAACGCTGCGGTTTTTCTTTCTAAGGTTCTCGCGCTCCTCCGAGCCGGAGGAGCCTGAGAAACCTAGAAAGAAAAACCGCTGCATTTTTGAAATACAACTGCGTTGTGTTTCTGCCTGCCATGGATTATCACTTTGGGTCTCCGGTGCTCCCCCGGGGGAGCACCGGAGACCCAAAGTGAAAGCCAAGGCAGGCAGAAACAGGCAGGCGGTTGTGTTTCCATGCAGCAGTGTTTCTGCCTACAGCAGCTTTCACTTTGCAATTTTAAAGTTTGAGCTTCATTTGCTCGAAATTTTCCATATATATTTTAGATATTTGTTTTATTATTGGCCATCTTTTTGGGTAATACTATTTCTGATCGAACCATTCCTTTAAATAAATTTAAAAAATATATATATGTATATAGACACAGGGATATATTTGATACCCCAAAACCCCACTTGAAAAGGCCTTCGTAAATTGGGTGAAACCCCGTTAACACAGCAAGGAACACCTCCTCTGAAACTTAGATTCTTCTCCACTGACTAGACCTCGTCTTCTTCCCCCATTCTCAGCCAACATTCCCTCCTCAACCATCTCTCACCTGCCACACATATTGCAGATGTCTAATACGACCCCATGGAGGAATTCAGAGACTTCAAAGCAACAAAGATACCACCCCAGCTCTCCAAAGACTCCACTAGCTTCAGATCAGATGTAAAATACCCTTAAGAAGTCTTTGCATTGCCAATTTCACCTCCCATGGTAGGGACCCAGAATCCATCATAAAGACATTGGGCCTCATTACTGGTCCGACGGTAACTGTACTACTGCTGGGTTGCCGCTGTACCTGTAAATATTTACCGGCGCCTGACTTCCCATTGCCACTGGGAGATTACAATCCCAGCGGCCCAGAAAGTCAGGCGCTGGTAAATTGTACTTCCTCATTCCCTCAGAGTCCCATAGGACTCTATGGGAGTGGGGACCATGGAAGCACCGGTACCGTTGCTAACGGTGCCGTGGCTTCAGCGACGGTCTGCCTACCATGGGCGCGTGCCCAGCAGGGTTCGACCTGCCGGGCACAGAAACTCCGGCAGACAGGCTTCTAGAATGTCCATCCAGAAACAATGGTGTTGTTGTGGTGCTTACACAGCACCATTGTTTCCAGACCGACATACATGTAATGAGGCCCATTCTCTCATTCCAAGCCATCGAACATGCAACGATCCTGCAACCCTGCGACAAGCCATTGAATGATCCTGCAACCCTTCTGCAAACCATCGAACATGCAGCGATCCTGCAACAAGCCATTGAACTCGCAAAGATCATGCAACCCTGCTGCAAGCCATCGAACATGTAACGATCCTGCAACCCTGCTGCAAACCTTCGAACATGCAATGAGCCTGCAACCCTGCTGTAAGCCTTCGAATATGCAACGAGCCTGCAACCCTGCTGCAAGCCATCAAACGATCCTGCAAGCCATCGAAGATGCAATGATCCTGCAACCCTGCTGCAAGTCATCAAACATGCATTAATCCTGCAACCCTGCTGCAAGCCATCGTATATGCAACGATCCTGCAACCCTGCTGCAAGCCATCAAACATGCAATGATCCTGTGGAATTCTATATCCAAACACCTGCACACGGACGAAGGGAAAAAAACCTGACCTTCAGAAAAATCTTTAAAAACCTGACTATTCAACAAATAATAGCACAAGAACAGAACATAGTCTTGAGACAACAGACGAACACACTGGGTAGCAGTGGCCGGCCAGAGCCTCCTCTGTGCAAAGACACAAATACATCCTAGGAATCATCTTCCAGCCTAGGGTTGTGGTAGATGGAAAGCTGTCGGGTTATCTCCCCTCGCAATCCCTTAACAGAATCGGACAGGCATTTTTCATGAGCTTGCAATGGGCGAACAAACAAGGCCTCAGCCAGGATGCTCAGGAGATCAGGCTCATTTTGGTACGTCCCCCCACCTCCCTTTCAAATGAAAGTGCAACAGCAGTAACCTTCTTCAATGAGGACGAGAGGCAAATGCTCCAAACGTCCTGACCGAAAAAAGGATTGCTATTACTTAACCATTCCCCCTCGGCCCTTCTAACTAAACCTCATCTTCATTTTGCTCCACCCTAGACTACACACAATCAACCTATTGCACTCTGCAGCAACTGCCTGCAAGCACAATGCAGTGCATGAGCCCATCCCGCGCTCACCTCTCTAGCAGTATCATGCATCCCACACCAGCAGTGCGGCCTCCATCTAGTCAACATTGGGCTCTCCCCTCCTGGATGAAACACAGACCTGTAAGCTTGGATATTGTGTTGTTTGCCATCTTGAGCCACTGACATGGGCAGAATGAGACTTGTACTATAACAACAATCTGTTTTGTGCAAAGTGCAGAAAATGTGGTCATGGGTTGTTAAAATGCAAACACGACTGTTTGTAAAGGCCAACAGTCGGCTGTTGATAGGGAAGGAAGGAAGCCTCTCGAGCTTGCAGCTGCAGGCTCAAGGCCGAGAACCATTTGTGTTTCATATAAGAATGTCGTAAATAGGATAATTGATGTATTGCACTTTTGAACTATTGCTTGAGAAGAGGGCTAGTGATAACAGACATGCATATTTTTCTTTGCATATGTATAGTTCTCTTTGCAGTTTTTACCTTTGTATACTGGGCTGATAATAAACGCAGCACGCATTGACTCGCTGCTGATCATGTGTGTGTGGAGGTCGCTGTTTAAGAACAGTGTGTGCCTAACACACCCAATGACCCCTCAGTCACTGTCCATCTAGAATCACACATGCTCTCACCGCACACGCTCTCACCACTAACCTGCATCTGGTTAGAAAGGGTTAATCACAGGGTGTGCCTCTGCCTCCGACTCTATCGCGCTAATAACCCCCCCCCTCGTTTTGTGTAAGAATGTATGCAGTAAGATCGCGAGTCTGCAATACTAGGCCGCGTTACTTGACATTACTGTCAACTTAATTTCGAGGTAAAAAGGTAGCTGCAGGGTTTCCAATTTGATGAACCGCAATTTCCCCTTTGCTTAATGCAAGCAGAGTATCTTAAACTCCATTTTATTAAAAGTAAAACGAAATCCATTCATGCCCAGACCCAGATTTTGTAAGATTTTGGACGGTGCCAGAGGTGATCAACCATTTCAGATGCTCTGAGATACCCTGTGCAATTCTAGATGTAAGGGAGTAGTGATTTGTCATGCACTAGTGACCACAGCAGTGGTCTGCTGGCATTAAGGCTTGTCCGTAGCGTATATAGTGCCCATGCCTGGGTAACTTATGTAAGGATAATGCACACTATAGGTATGACCTCAGCATGTATGCTAGCAGCAGATGCTAGCACATATAATATTTGCAAGGCAGTAGAAAAGTACAATTATGTGGAATGATTAGAGCAGTGTGATGTGTCTTAACCAGCAAATACTAGTTCATTAAGGATGGGTTATCATAGATTTCACATGCTGGAAAAAACTTTGTATGGCTCACGGTAGCTAGTCAATTGTGAAAAAGGGGAAATGCATGGAGCAGAATGACCAATGAATTGTGCAGGGAGGCCTGGCACGAGGTAGGCTGACCTAGTGAGTGAAGCCAGAGGTTCAGAGAACAAGACATGGTGAACAGTTAACAAATCAGGTGAACCATGTGGGAGGAGGAGGGTAATCAATGTGTAAAGGAATGTGGCCAGTTAATCAGACAGCTTATGAGTAAGGCATTTTAAAGGAGAGGTGACCAATATGGAGGCACCTACACCACTGAAAGATGGCGGACATTAATTTCCGCTCACACCATAGAGTACTAAAAACAAAAATATTCAGAGAGCGGAATATAGTGGGTCACATGACTCCATGATACGTATGGGTAGAGTGGTTTGCAGCGGGTCACATGATCCAATGAGGCGAGTAGGACAGAGCGGTCACGTAGCGTTTCAACGCCCACTTAGTTCTTTTAAAAACAGTAGTGGGAGAGCAGCTAAATGGATAACAAACAGCCTGACGAAGCTCTTTGAACAGAGCGGAACACATGGCGAGCTCCACCCGGTGAGGTGTGTATCATGCTTTTTACCTGGTCTGCACAGAATTTAAGTAAGAATTTTTAATATGGATGCTCATTTTGAAATGAATTAATAAATATATATTCTTTCACTAAGGCGGTCTAGTTTGGTTGGGCCTTATTTTGCTACGACACTCTCAACAACCTGTGGCTGGAGTCAGTAGATTTTATATATATATATATATATATATATATATATATATATATATATATATATATATATATATATGTGTGTGCGTGTGTGTGTTAGAAAAAACTTGTACAAAGTACAAAAACGGACAGCACTTCGGGAGCTACAGTGCAGATACAAATCAGAAACTGCCAGACAAACAGCCCAGGTGTCCACATCAACGAAGTTCCTTTAACAAATGTGCTGCGGAAAGACCAAAATGGCAGGCAATGACGCGTTTCACAGTAACAAACCGCTTGTTCGCATGGAAGGGTTGTAACATAAACAAAGTACTAATAAGTGCATCTTCGTCTCTATGGTTGCACTGCCAGAATGTTTGCAGACTGGCCTAAGCTTTAGGAAAACTCTGGTATGAAAAAAGCGCAGACATTTTGCACAAGGTGGCGATGACGTTGCAACGTCATTCACGTTTGGCCCACCCCTTTTTTAATTTCCATTTTTTTAATGGCTCCTTTAGAGCCTGCAGGTCGAGCTGTAACTCTCTGACACCAGGCTTAATTGAAATGCAAATGGTTTGTCCTTGGGAGGTGATGGTCACGTTTTTAAACTGCAAACATGACCATCACAACCCAGGAACAAACCATTAGCATTTGAATAAAGCCAGGAGTCGAGCATTACAGCTCGGCCTGCAGGCTGTAAAGGAGCAGGGGCTGTAGAGCTGCCGGGGAAAGAAAGCTGCAGCTGGCAGCGCCGTGCTGTTTAAATGCCCACTTCAATTCGCAGAGTGGCTGTGATGGATGCAGGTTGTCCTGACGAAAGTCGGAACAACCTGCCTCCCGCACAGCCACTCTGCAAACGGCGGGACAGAGTCCATAATTGCGGGACAAACCCGCGAAAAGCGGGACAGTTGGCAACCCTATGTACCACTTAAAGCTATTTGGTAAACTCGCCATAGATTACTGATGTCCAAAAAACATCCACGTCATGTGTGACAAATAACAAATCGCATGAAATGCCTCTCCACCATGCTGTGCGCTGTCGTTACAGGTGTGAATACAAGCAAAGCCACAGAACAGAATTCAGTAGTAAACCACAGCGGGTTACAAAGAGCCTTTGATGCAATACCAAAATATAGAAAGATGTGTAAAAAGTATTTTGCAAATTCGTTATGATATGAAGTAACTAATGCAATGGCAATCATATTTTACATAAAAGATTAATTTAGAACTGTATGCGGTCATGGTTTCCTGCAGCATTACAGAATGCCAATTAAAGGTTCAACAGTAGTATTACTAAATGTGCAAAATACGCAAATACGTGCAAAAATTCTCTATTTAACCAAATGCTAAGTATATAACATATGTGCAAATGGGCAACCATAAAGTGCCCAGTGCATAAGAGTAAATGCTAATGCAGATTAAAAGATGAACCCCAATTCCTAGGGTCCGCATATTAGAAATACATAGCTATAGCAAAAAGCATGTTAAACCATCATTATAAAACTCGAAATACATTACACAACTAACACAATTATATTGACGCGTTATCATGAAAGTGGTTTGCATATTGAAAAGGCTAGAGGAGTTCTGAGTGGTGACAGAAGCTATGTGGCTAAGTGAATAACCTCTTGTCGTTGCAAAACCTTGAGTATACCTAAAAGCTGGGCCATAGGCCCGACAATGCAATACATTATAGAGACGTATCTACGAATTGTGCTAAAAAAGAAAAAGAAGAAGAAAAACCCTTCAAGGGAACAGACTTCATAATGCTTGATCTGCTTTATCTAACATTATTAAAATCAACAAATGTGAACATGCCCCCCAAAAAAGAGGGAAGGTCATGTTCAAATCTAACACGAGCAAACAAGAGAGACATACAGGAAACATGGAGAGGAAAATGGCATATGTGCATTAAATTGAAGTGCCCAAAAAAGTGTAAAGTTCCTTATCCAAATGGTGTCCTCTTGGACTCTTGGTTTCAAGGTCCAAGGTAGATTTGGTCTCCAGTTCTCTCAGAATGAGTTCCCGATTGCCTCCTCTAAAGGATTCAGTTACTGAGCAGATGCCGAAATAGCCAAAACCATCTAGTTTGCCATTGTGCTTGGTTTTAAAATGTACCACCATTGGATAGGAGGGGTCCAGATGTTTAATAGCTCTCATGTGTTGCAGCACCCTTAATTTGAGCTTGCCAATGGTGCTGCCCACGTACCATTTGGCAAATGGCCAAGTCAGTACATAGACCACAAATGTAGTGTTACATGTGATCCTAGATATAATTCTGATATCTGTAGCCAAGATGAGATGTTGATAACTAGTGGTATTGATAGCGTGATGACATGCCTTGCATTTCATACATTTAAGGAAACTTAAAGTGTTAGTATTTAACCAACATTGGCCATGTGTTTGAACAAAAGGCTCATAAAGCTAGATACAAGATTGTCTTTCAAGGATGGAGATTTCCTAAAAGTGATGTTCATTTTATCCCTTAGAGTATCCCTTAAGTCATGGTCCGATTTCAACACGTGTCAATGTTTGTTGACAATATGGTGAATGTCTTTAGACTCATTGCCATAAGTTAAAATTAAATGTGTTTCCTTATTGTCTTAATTGGCTTTCTCTGTAGGGTTGGATAAAAGAAGAGAGGTGCAATCTTTTCCTTTGGTTTTGATGTAGACCTCTCAAGCATTTTCTTAGGATAACCACGATTCGAAAATCTGATGGCCATTGTCAGGTTCCGCAATCTTCTTCCCTGGCGCAGAGGCAGCACAAACTCCTGCCTCCCCGTTGGGTTTTAGTACCTGAGTTGGTATTACTACAGGCCACCGCAACCCTTTGGGGAAAGAGGGTTAGGGTTCGTTGAGTGGATAGGTTGGGGGTTTTCAGGAACACCGGAAAGAGGGTTAGGAAAAGTACAGATGGACAGGTAGGGGGGGTGATTAAACATGCTCCTCGGCCCCTGTTTCTGTGTTGAAGATCTCCGCCCTCACACACTTGCACTCTTCACTCATACACAGTGGCACGTGAATATACTGCCTTAATCAAGGTCCTTAACTGTGCTCCCACATTGCTTCATGTAGGCTTTAACACTTTTCCCACATTACATCATGAAGGCATCCCCCACATTGCTTAATGTAGGCTTTAACACTTTTCCCCCACACCATGTAGGTTCCAGTTCACAATCTCACTACAATGGCTGGACAAATCCCCGGAATACAACATGCATGAAATGCCCCAAATCATAGGAAACACATTAACACTTAGCTTTGTGTTTTGCTGCAGGTTTTCTGGCCCTTTTTGTGCTGGTTTGGCCATGCGGCGTCCCATCAGCTAATTCACAACTGAAAGAACATAAACAAAGTCAGAAGGGTGTGTGTACGCTCGCTCGCTTGCGCAGGTTATCCCTTGCTAAAGCGTTCGTTCGGTCGGTCTGTCCCTTGACCAGGCTAGACACTGAGTTTTCAATAAGTCTCCAAGCCCATAAACACCCCCTTTCATGCATGCGCTGCTCATGCCAGGTTCATTAGAAAGCTTCCAGGCAAGTCAGTATGCAGTTCAGGGTTTCGGTCATGCTCCGGTTAAGCGTTGCTGTTAGTAACGCTGGGCTGACTCCTTCCCCCAACCGCTGTGCTTGTAAAGCAAACAGGACTTATCTGGCTTGTCACGTGGGGCCTGGGGTTCTTCTGCAGGCGGGCGGGTGCCCCGCGTAGGCGTGCCACAGAGAGTTCTGGAGAACACGTCTTCTCACGTTGCCGGTCGGAATTGCGAGCAGAGCTTGCAGGGCGCGGCTTGCGCCTGCGCGATGCTGCGGGCGGGGACGGGGGCATGGCTATCTTCTCCCAGCAGGCCCATGCTGCACACGGCCTGCTGGGTAACGTAGTCTCCAGGCTGTTCTCCACCCTTGGGCAGATCTACAAAATGGGTGGAGAACACGCCTGGAATATAAAGTGGGACTTTGTAGGGCCTTCTTCCTCCCACCAACACCCACCACAGGGACCTCCAGACCCTCTCCTGCCTGAGACCTGACAGTTCTCCTCCTCCCTCCGGCAGGCCCTGGTTTTAGCGGGATACTTTACATGAAACTGGCGGAGGAGTCGGGGAGCATGGATATGAGATGCAGGATCTGTCCTCAGGGCCGTAGCCCTTCCAGTCTATTAGATACCATAGTGTCCCCTGTTTGTATCGTGAATCTAGGATTTTCCTCACTTCAAATTCCCTTCCACTAGGATAGGTGGAGGTTTCCTGGTCTTTATGGAAACTGGAGCTGGCTTGAGCAGAGCAACATGGAACACTGGGTGTACCTTCATGTGTGTTGGTAAGTCTAGTTTTGCTGCTACAGGTCCGATCAAAGCCTTAATCAGGAACAGGCCTATAAAGCGGGTTAAAAACATACGGGAGCCTCGGAGGCATAGATTCCGCATAGACAGCCACACTCTATCCCCGACCTGATACTGAGGACTGGGTCGCCTTTTTTTTGTCTGCTTGTTGTTTATAATCTGATTTGGCAGAACTCAGATTGCATTGTACCTTTTTCCAAATAGCTTCTAACTGTTCCTTTTTTTCTCTGGCTGCCGGCACTTCTGGGATATCACATTGTGGTATCGGCTGGAAACGGGGATGGTAACCATACATACAGTAGAAAGGCGTTGTTTTGGTGGATGAATGAACTGAGTTATTGTATGCTAATTCAGCTAACCATATAATCTTTGCCCAGTTGTCTTCTTGGCCCTGTGTTAGACATTGTAGATATTGCTCCAAAGTTTGATTCAACCTCTCAGTCTGACCATCGGTTTCCGGATGATAGCTAGTTGAAAGCCTTATGTCTATGCCTACTGATTTACAGAATGCTTGCCAGAATTTGGATGTAAATTGTGGTCCTCGATCTGAGATAACACTGTATGGCACACCATGTAACCGGACTACATGTTGTAGGAACAGTTCTGCCACTACACTAGCCGAGGGAGTGTTCAGGCATGGAATAAAATGTGCCATTTTGGTAAGGTAATCCACCACAACTAAGACGGCAGTGAACCCTTGGCTCTGGGGTAACTCTACAATTAGGTCCATTGATACTGTATGCCAAGGTGTGGGAGGTGTCGGAAGTGGTTGCAACGGCCCCGCTAGTTTTTGATGATCTGGTTTTTCCTCAGACAAGTTTCACATTTGGCAATGTGTCGTTGCACATCTCTATGTAAATGTGGCCACCAGAAATGATGAGGAAGCAGTTCTGTTGTCTTGACCTTGCCAGGGTGGCCCACAAATGGCGAGTCATGACACCACTTGATAGCTTGCTGTTGAAGAGGTAGTGTGGGCAAATACACAGCTGATTTATGGAACGGTAATCCATCCTTTATGGTTTGGTCCTTACTTTGAGCTGCCCATTGGACTAATTCTTGTGCGGACATAGCTTTTCTTACGTCCTCGAAGATTGTATCCACTACTACAGTGCCTATGACACGGCTTGGGTCCAGCATTGGCTTGGGTACTTTAGTCTTGGCTTCTGGTTTATCTGGATCTGAGCTCTGCTCTGGATATCGCGAGAGTATATCTGCCTTCTGATTTTCTATTCCAGGGCGAAAGGTGACCCCAAAGTCGTATTCTGAAAACTTCATGGCCCAACGCAACTGTCGAGGGTTTAGAGCTTTGGCTGACTTTAGAAACTGTACTTTTCTGTGATCGGTGTATATTACTATGGTGTGTCGGCTCCCATAAGGTAGTGACGCCACTCATCAAAGGCTGTCTTTATGGTTAGAAGCTCTTTATCCGCTATAGCATAATTCTGTTCGGCGGATAACAGCATCCGGGAGTAATATGCCACTGGATGTAACTGCCCGTTCTCGTCTCTTTGGGATAAGAATGCTCCAACTGCATAACTGGAAGCATTGGTCTCAATGATGTACGGCTTTGCCAGATCATTGTGCTACAGAACAGGTGCTGTGACAAATGCTTGTTTCAGGGCCTGGAAGCTTTCTTCTGCTTTTTTGTCCCACTGGAACTGAACCCCTTTGTGTAACAACCACGTAATTGGCTGTACCTTTTTGGCAAACCCGTCTATAAAACAGCGATAAAAATGTGTAAATCCCGAGATGGATTGGATGTCCTTTACTGAACTTGGCGAGGGCCAGTCGATGGTGGATTGCACCTACTTTTTGTCCATAGTGACGCCCTGGGGGGACAATACAAACCCCAGGAACTCTACAGTTGTCTGATGGAATTCGCACTTCTCCATTTTTGTGTATAAGTAATGTTCCCGCAATCTTTGCAATACTGCTTTGACATGGCCTCGATGTTCTTCTAGACTTTGTGAGTAGATTAATATGTCGTCAATGTAAACGACAGCGAATGTGTCCAGGTAACCCCGCAGAACTTTGTCCAGGAATGCTGCCGGGGCGTTACAAAGCCCAAAGGGCATCACCTGATATTCATACAGGCCGAATTTGGTCTGAAATGCGGTTTTCCACTCGTCACCTTGTCGTACTCGTACCAGATGGTAGGTCCCACGAAGATCCAGTTTCATATAGATGGTTGACCCCCGCACCTGGTCCAATAACACTGGAATTAACGGTAATGGGTAACGGTTCTTTATCGTAATCTTATTGATAGCCCTGTAATCGATGCACGTTCTTAGGTCGGCCGTTTTCTTAGGCACAAAGAACAAGGGCGATGAGACAGGTGATGTTGAATGCCTTATGAATCCATTAGCCAAATTGGTTTCGATGTACTCTTGTAGGTGTTTATTCTCTGCTTCGGTGAGCGCATAAATCCGACTGCAGGGTAGTACAGCTCCCGCTTCTAGATCGATACGGCAGTCGAAAGGCCAGTGTGGTGGCAGGGTTTCAGCCGCCGCCTTGCTAAAGACATCCCAATATTCCTCGTATTCTTTGGGCAAATCCACTTCAGTAACTCCCCCTATACAATGGGGAACAGATCTTGGGATCACACAATTGGCCTGGCAGTGAACGGAATCAAATTTGAGTGCCCCCGCCCTCCAGTCTATGGTTGGGTTATGAAGCCGAAGCCAGGTCAGACCTAGAATGAATCCGAATTGTGGAGCTGCTATTACATCAAAGCTGATGGTTTCTTGGTGTGTTGTTCCACACTCCAGACGAAGGGGTTGAGTATGCTGTGTGATTGCTCCAGACACTAATGGTGAGCCATTCACTGCTTTTACATCTTCAGGACATACCTTATTAAGTAAAGGGAGCTCCAACCGCTGGGCAATTTGACTGCCTACAAAATTTCCGGTGGCGTCTGAATCCACCATCATGGATACGGGTACTCACCTCCCTTGCCAACTCAAACGACCCGCCATTACTACATGGTTTGCCTGGTCGTTGTTTACGTTTGGTAGTGTGCTAGGGGTATCTTTAGCTCGGCCAGCCTTAGCCACCCTCAGGGGCGAGCTGCTGCGTTTTCCGGAATCCCTCCCTTTGGTGGTTTATTAGTGCATTCTCGTACAAAATGCCGGCCTTGCCGCAATAAAGGTATAGTTTATCCCTGCGTCTTTTTTCCTTCTCTTCTTTAGATAAAGGTCCTCGAACTGACCCAATCTGCATAGGTTCTTCCGCTCCTTTTTCCGATGTTTTGGTATTCTTTTGCTGGTCAAGCCGCACTATTGGTTTGTTTTCCCACCTGCGTCGATCCTGTCTCCTTTCACTCTGTCTCTGGTCTAAATGCAGAGCTAAGTCTATCATTGACGAGCAGTCATCGGGTTGGGGGTCCACTTGGCCACTAAGTCTTTCAAGTCTTCTCGTAGGCCTTGATAGAAGAGGGCCATTCTCTTGTCTTGAGGCCAATCGGTTTCCATGGCTAGCCGATTAAATGTCGTTACATAAGTGACTAGATCCTTACCTCCTTGTCTGAGTGTTAACAATTCCCGGTCTTTGATTAGGGTTGCGGCTCTTCGATTAAAAATATTGCCAAACTCTTCAAGAAACAAGTTCCAATCGTATAGTAACACATCATCCTTGCGGACTAATGGTGTGGCCCATGAAGCTGCGTCTCTTGTGAGGTATGAAATCACAAATGCAGTGCGCGATTGCGCAGTTCTCAAAACGGCTGACTTGGTAAGAAAGTGTAGTTGACACTGCATAACAAACTGATTGAAACACTGCTGATCCCCGTGATACCCCTCCGGGGCCGCCAGAGGCAATGGTGGTTCTGTGGAAACTTGCACCTGCACAGGGATGGGAGAGGGTGTCCTAGATAAGGGAGTTGCCTGGGCTTGACTCTGAAGTGTTAGGGTATGGACCTGTCCTGCCAGGTTTTGGTAGTCTTGCCTGGTAGCTGCTAATTCTGCTTTTAACTCCTGTAGGAGTGCTACTACCTCAGACATGATTTGTGCTGCCTTGCCGCCTTGTATATACTTGGGCTCGCAATTCTGTCAGGTTCCGCAATCTTCTTCCCTGGTGCAGAGACAGCACAAACTCCTGCCTCCCCGTTGGGTTTTAGTACCTGAGTTAGTATTACTACAGGCCACTGCAACCCTTTGGGGAAAGAGGGTTAGGGTTCGTTGAGTGGATAGGTTGGGGGTTTTCAGGAACACCGGAAAGAGGGTTAGGAAAAGTACAGATGGACAGATGGACAGGTAGGGGGATGATTAGGGAAACATGCTCCTCGGCCCCTGCTTCTGTGTTGAAGATTTTCACCCTCACACACTTGCACTCTTCACTCATACTCATACACAACACTGTGTGTAAGAGTGGGCCTTTGTACTGGAGCCCAAACCAGAGTGCCGGATCTGGCAGCACGTGAATATACTGCCTTAATCAAGGTCCTTAACTGTGCCCCCACATTTCTTCATGTAGGCTTTAACACTTTTCCCCCATACCATGTAGGTTCCAGTTCACAATCTCACTACAATGGATGGACAAATCCCCGGATTACAACATGCATGAAATTCCCCAAATCATAAGAAACACAGTAACACTTAGCTTTGTGTTTTGCTGCAGGTTTTCTGGCCCTTTTCGTGCTGGTTTGGCCACGCGGCATCCCATCAGCTGATTCACAACTGAAAGAACATAAACGGTCAGGTTATCCCTTGCTAAAGCGTTCGGTCGGTCTGTGCCTTGACCACGCTAGTCACTGAGTGTTGAATAAGTCTCCAAGCCCCTAAACACCCCCTTTCATGCATGCGCTGCTCATGCCGGGTTCTTTAGAAATCTTGTGTGCAAGTCAGTATGCAGTTCGGGGTTTCAGTCATGCTCCGGTTAAGCGCTGCTGTTACTAATGCTGGGCTGACTCCTTCTGCCAACCACTGCGCTTGTAAAGCAAATGGGACTTATCTGGCGTGTCACGCGGGGCCTGGGGTTCTTCTGCAGGCGGGCGGGTGCCCCGTGTAGGCATGCCACAGAGAGCTCCGGAGAACACGTCTTCTCATGTTGACGGTCGGAATTGGGAGCAGCGCTTGCAGGGCGCGGCTCGCGCATGCGTGATGGTGTGGGTGGGGCCAGGGGCGTGGCTATCTTCTCCCCAGCAGGCCCATGCTGCACACAGCCTGCTGGGTAACATAGTCTCCGGGCTGTTCTCCACACTTGGGCTCCAGATCTACAAAATGGGTGGAGAACATGCCTGGAATATAAAGTGGGACTTTGTAGGGCCTTCTTCCTCCCACCACACCCACCACAGGGACCACCAGACCCTCTGCTGCCTGAGACCTGACAGCCATACTGGCACATTGTTTGTCAAAGTTTTGCATGTTGGAGCAATTTCTCCTAATACTAATACATTCCCCATAGGGTATGCTCCATTTCAAAGACATAGGGTGATTACTAGTCCCATCCAATGGCATGTTGGAGCTAGTAGTTTTGTGGTATAGTGCTGTCATGAGTTTGCCCTGAGCCACTGTAACAAGAATATCCAAACATGTCATAGCAGTCTTGTTGTGGCTTTCAGTAAATTTAAGATTTAATTTGTTGGCATTGAGAAAATTGACGAGGTCTAGCCATTCAGTGGTTGTGCCATCCCAAATGATGAATGAATCATCAATGTATCTCAGTCAAAGAGCTATTTTTTCTGTGTGAATACTGTTCTCCAGACACCATACCACACATTGCTCCCACCATTCCATTGTTAAAATTGCATACAAAGGCGCAAATGTGGTGCCTATGACTGTACCCTGTAATTGGATATACAATTCTTTGTTAAACATAAAGATATTATTAGTCAAACAAAGGAAAACCATCTCCAGAATCATGGTGCAGTGTTGAAGAAAATTCATGGATCTAGTAGGTAAAAAATATTTGCATGCACATAAACCATCAACGTGTCTGATGGATGTATAGAAGGACACTACATCAAGTGTTGCCAGTAAGAAAGTATTTTCCCAGGGTATGCCATTTATTTTGGTCAAGAAATCCTTGGTGTCTCTCAAATAAGAAGGAAGAGATGTAACAAAAGAGACGAAGGTTTCATCCACCAGTTTTGATGTATTTTCAAGAAGAGCACCAAAGAGATTTATAATCGGTCTCTCCAATGGTTTTTTTGTACTCTAATGTGGTTTAGGTAAAAAATAAATGGTAGGTGTTATCGGAAATCTGGGTTGAAGAAATTCCCACATATCCACATCTAGGATACCTTTAGTTTGCCATACTTTTAAAAGAGCAGAAAGTTTCAAATTGATGTCTTCAGAAGGGTTGGTTTGTAATTTGGCATAACATGCTCTGTCATTTAGATGTCGTTAGATCTTGGAAATATAATCCAGTCGATTCATTATAACCACATTGGGTCCCTTATCTGAGGGCTTAATGATGTAGTCAGAAAGTGAATTCAACCTTTTTAAAGTGCTTTGTTGTGCAGAGCACAAGTTATATTTGCAGTGTAAATTCTTTTTTCCGATTTGCTTTAAATCATTAATAACCAAGCCCTGTAAGGCTTCAATGTGTCCTCCTGGATTGAACATAGGATTGAATCTAGACTTGGACTTGAGTTTGCTGGTCTCCGGCCGAATGTTCATCGTGTTCCATTCTTGTTCACTGATTTCTTGATTGGGGAGGCAATTGTGTTCTAAATGAATAATATCCGTGAGAAGTTGCATGTCAGCAATGGGCACCAAAGTGTGTCCAAGTGGTGTTTCTTTCAGTTTGGGCTTCGGTGGATTCAAGATGAAGAACTTTTTCAGTCTAAGTTTCTGCATGTATTGATCAAGATCTATTGTTGTTTCAGCAAAGTCATAGGGTGCCGTGGGACAGAAGTTAAGGCCCAATTTCAGGATTGTCAATTCTTCTCCGGAAAAGGTATGAGATGAAAGATTAACTATTGATGTGCTAGGGAGTGTCATGTCTCTTTTCATAATTTCTTGGTCCCAGAGCGAGTTGCCCTCTTGGATTTCTCTGTCTCTGATACGCTTGCGGCGTTGTCCCTGCCTTGTCTTTTTCTTCCACGTTGGCCAATGGTTTTGCCTCTGACTTTTTTATTGCTGTTGTTTCAGCCGTCTATACCTAACAGTCTCATCTCCTCTAAAAAATTAAGTTTTCTCAGAGGTTGCTCGCTTTCACTTTCAGTTGCATCAACATCAGAGGATGATGGGTCTGACGGTACTGGTCTTGCAAGTATCGGGTCATTCGTGGTCAATTTTGGTACAGATTATCAATTTTCTTGGCAAATATAAATACCCTGCCTGTTTCGTAATCATCTTTATCGCAGATACATTTCCACTGTTTCCTTAATTTAATGTCGTCCTCAAAGATCTTGTACCCATTTTCCATATTAGTGCAAATTTGTTGACCTTCCACGCTATATATCCATCCAACCCCAGCCAGGATGTGTAGGTTGTAGGAGGCTTGTATTTAAAGAAGGCTGGAGAGAAGTGGAAAAAGCAGAGACTGGAGGGATGGAGGTGCGTGGGGAGGTGGCAGCAGTGGAGAGCAATAGGCGGTTGTGGCATACCAGATACTTTACAGCAAAAACAAAATTGCCAAATATAAAGTGAATGAGAAAGGCCTTTCTGAAAGAGCAAGAGAGACACCAGTCACAAATTATGTAATTTGTTGGAAATTACTGCCTCATTCTTGCTGTCATGGCAAAAGGGTGCCTCTAGAAACATGCAAGATGCAAATCAATGTACGGGCATGCTTAATGACATTTCCAAGGTTATTCTTTTAATTGAATTTAAAGACTGATTTATCAGTTCTGAAGGTAAAGCTGAGAACCAAACAAGAATGATGCCATATGTAAAAAAACAAAGCCTAGAACTTTGGAGTGCATTTACTTCCCAAAAGAATTCAACAAACCCAGAATGTTTGTTGAAGAACATGACGCAGCTACACAAAAGTACAGGATTTCATCACCAGTGCGTTAGTCCTGGATACCCAGTATACAAGGAAAATCACTTGTATTACAAACATGCCATGTGTAGAGGAAATGTATTTGTAGTATAAGTGTGCTCCTTTACTTTCAAAGGTGAACTCCTATGAAAGTGTCAAGCCTGTATCTTTTCAAACATTGCCTGATTAGTATTCCAGGATACTGAGAAAAACTAACAGGCAAGGGCTAAAGAACATTTAGTAAGACCTATTAAAAAAAGGAGCAAAGAAGGATGCATTTGTATATGATAAATAATCTCAGTTGTATTCAATTACCATCTTTGCTGTGTATCTTTGGTGTGTAACAGTGTAAAATGGAAAGCCTACTGTAGCCCAATGTAAAGCACTTACTATTTCATCATCTGTTCACTTCACTTCGGATAAGGCGGTGATTAATACAAGTCAAATGGACGTGTTCAAACAGATTTCTTTTGCTTAGGGGTACTTGAAACTGTTGGAAAATTGACCTTTCTAAGGTCTAGCCTTAGTTCAGGAACGCAATCATAGCAAAGAGGCCACAGAGTATTATTGAATGCACAAGTTCTAACTGTTATTTACATTAAGCTTAGGTAAACAGCGAGATTATCGGGCATGGTAAACAGAACTTCTGAGGAGCCAGTCACAATTATTATTCAAGGCCTCTCATGAACAAAATCCATTAGCACAAGTCACAAGAGAGATTCTTAATTTCTATAAAGAGCAAAAGAAATATTGAATTAACATGTTTTTCATATTAAGAAGGAGAAGGTGTTGGGGATGTAGTGACAATAACCTCTAGTGACTGATTAAAGTCAGAAACATTACATTAGCAAAATGAACAGAAAGTAACTGTGTGCTATTTTAAATCACAAATGTAATCCATTGAAAAATCATATGTCTGAGAGGGAAACTGTTAGAAACACGAAACAAATTGCATTTTGAAGATAGAAATTATATTTACCAAAATGTGTAAAAATGTGCATAGGATGTCATGTATATATTAGGAGAAAATTGGGAAAACATGCATCTCCTGACATTTTTGACACACAACAAAGTTCCATATTTTCAATTGTGTGCATTGATGTCCAGATTACAATTATACTATTTTGATTAAGCTCACACATTTAATTCCAGATTTAAATACAAAAAAAAAAATCAATTTCACAGTAGGAGTGACCTTCTCCGCTCCAATCTGTGTTACGAGACAGGGTAAACCACACCTAGTGGTCACAAGGCTGGAGAGGAGAGGAGGCAAAAGAGATAATTGTAGGTACACAGACCATCGAGAGGATTAGATGGAATATTAATATGGGGAAATGAACATTGAAGATCGGTTGGAAACAACTGGAGAGATTTGGCCACAGAGATTAATCCAACTACAGGCAGGAGACAGAAACCATGAAAAGAGGGATGACCAGCCCAGCTTGGAAATTGATTTCTACACAGCCAGTGGAAATGATAACTTGCTGAATCTCCACAAATGAGAAGCCACATTTAAAAAGATAAATGAAATCCCACTGTAACTCTAAATTGTCAGATTTGCAGTAATAGAAAGTTGGGAGTCCAGGAGAATGCAATTTGATAATCGGCACGCAGGTCTAGCATTAAATCTAATGTCCCATGTTTTCCCTTTTACATTAAATAAGTGACATGCTATTTAATTAAAGCCAAATGCATTTTATATTAAGAGGTGAGATTTAGAACCCAAGCAATTTGATGCAACTTTAATACAGGGTACATTTGTAAAATTAAACACTGCTAAAATAGAATGTGTGGCTTAAGCAGGGCTAACATTATTTGGATCATAGTTTAGTCATGAGATACTATTGGCTGAGGTAATATCATGCATAATCGCCTCTGAGGAAGGCTTAGCCATAAATTAGATATTTGCACAAAAGAAATAAGTAGAGGGAATTAGTTATACTCACCAAGAAAGTGTTACCTCTTGCAGCCTCTTATCTTTTAATGCATAAACAAACCCATGCATAAGGTGATAAGGAAATTATGTTTTAACATTGTATATTTTACTGCGGAGTAGTTCATCTCCAGTCCAAAACTCAGATAGACTGAAACCTACACATAGGAATATTCAAAACTATGCATGTATACATAAACAGTTGTACACACATATACAATGAAAGTAGTGCACTCATGTTAAATGAAAGCCAAACACACATGTTCATTGAAAACTGCACATACATATTCAGAGATATCCAAGCACATTTGTTCAGAATAGGTTGCAAGAATCTGAGAGTATTGATTTTTACTCATAATGACTTGAACATAGCCACTACATCCACTACCTCACACTCATAAAGGGAGCAAGGTAGACTATATATATTTTGGTAAGTGTCATTGATTTAAGCACATTTTCTCTGGTACCATACTTGTCTTGATAGTGGAGAAAAGCAAGCGTCTGGAAATTGCTGTAATCGAAACATGCATACACTGGCCACAAAGTGTCAGTGTAAACATTATCTCAAGTTGTTGTATTCTATTTGTACATTCATGGCTTTTTTTTGCCGAAATAAAGTTTCATGAATGAATGAGTTACCATTGTAACAGATTGTGTTGCTTAGATAGACGCAATATAAAAGTGCTGATTCATCTATGCTTGTGAGGAAAACAGTAGCAAGATTCTTACAGGCAGGTAAAATGTGTTAGAATGACAAATTGTATTTGAGCCTATAAGATTGTAGTGATCTCCATGGTGTAAAGGCGGAGAGCACCTTGATTAAAATGGTATTTTATTATTTTAACTAATGGTAAGATTTTGAGAAATAGACTGTCTTTTTTTCTTGCCCAGAATTGTGGGGTGGGACTGTATACGGGGAGGCATGAAATTAGTCATGCCACAGTAAAAGGAATCTGGAAGATAAATGTGTCAAAATAAATATATCTCTACATAGTAGAGGGTAAGAGTGAGCAAGAGAAGGTCAGAGCGAGTAGAAGGACGGGCTGTGAGTTACGGGAGCAATAGAGGAGGTAATAACATCAAGAGAAGGACGGTTGAAAGAGGAGTAGATAACATCAGAAGAATGAACATCAAGGGGATGCTGGGATACAGGGAGACAGGCTGAGCAATATTAGAGAGTGGACTGGACATGGGGCCTCATTACAACCCTGGCGCTCCTGGAATGAAGGGGGCCGGTACAGCACCGACCCCCTTTATTCCGGGAGCGCTGATTAGAAGCCTCCCATCGCGCAACCCGTATCGCACGCCTGGTAAAACCAGGAGTGCTTTCCGGGTCCTGCGAGGGGAAGAGGGAGGCAATAACGGGCAAGATGTAATCTGCCCGGTATTACCTCCCTCCCCAATTGAGCCCTATGGGGGCTCAAATGGGAATGGGGAAGGGTTCCTGCATGAAGGAATTACCGGGTCCTCCTATCTCGGAGTAACCCGGTAAGTCCCCATTGCAGGAACCCGGTAATGGAGCCCGGAACGGAGGCAGCCATGGAGTTTATAGCTCCATGGCTACCTCCATTCTCGTAATAAGGGCCATGCAATTGGTAAGATTGAATGGAAAAGGCAATAGACATTGTGGGTATTAAACACCTGGACAGGATTCTTGGGTAGCACACCATTTATTCCTAGCAAAAGACCTGACTTGCCCAACACTGCACCCAGTTATCCTGCAGCGCCCACTGCAGGTGCCATCACGGCTGCCCTGCAAGTACCCCTACTTCACCTGGGCTTAGCATGCACCAGTCTGCACCAGAGGACAGAGGCACCAGACTGATCACTTCCTCTATGGAAGATGTTTTTAAGGACATGTTGAATGAGGCCATTGCAAAGTGTAGCCCCTATGTCCACCTGAGACCCTTATGAGGGGAGACGCCTACCCGAGAGATGAAGAGGAATATCAGATATGGGTGGGCCAGACGATACATGACTGGAGTGCTCCAGACTCGGCGAGGAGATGCCACCTCACTGAAAGTCTATGAATTCTTGCAAGGAGTTATCCAGGTGCTCTGTGCCATACATCCAGACTCCACAGTGAAGGCCATCATGTCCACACTGGATGGAATGTCTGGTGCCAATGAATTAGGCATGGAGATGATGGGAAAGTACTAGACTCTAAGAGTATCTGGCCAGGACCAAGGCAATTCTACAGCTGGCTTTCCAGAAGAAGGGGGTTGAGCCAAACAGCCTAAAACTGTTCAGGTTACAAAACGTCATGTGCAGAGCAAGATCACTGTCCTCAATGCTTCTGCAGGTACGACTCTGAGAATGGACTCTGAAACCACCTTCTTTTGATGAAGCCTCCTGGGGGTGCATTCTCTGGAAGGGGAAATGGAGGACACAGAATACAGTCTACCTAGCCAAATGGTGTCTCCATACACAATACCAGTATGATCTGAGACATCAAGTGGAGGAGTTGCACCAGGTGATGCAGCTGCTGAAGGTGCTGGCCAAAACACCACCTTTAGTGACATATGTCACTAGAGCATGGAAAAGGCTCAATATCCCCGTCCCAGGAGAGGGAACACCAGCTCTTCTGGCATGTCAAGAGCTATGGCCACTCCAAGCGTCTCACTGGTTGACTGCACTGCTCCAGCCCTGCCAAAGGTGTGGACAGGAGCGCCATACCTTCCGTATGTGCACAAAACCACCAGATAACATCAAAGTCACAGAAAGATTCCAGGCCTTGAATACTCCACACGTGCAATGGTGGGATACACCAGCAAGGACTAGGAAGTGGTGGACCTGAATCCTCATGAGGACAGGAGCGCCATACCTTCCGTATGTGCACAAAACCACCAGATAACATCAAAGTCACAGAAAGATTCCAGGCCTTGAATACTCCACACGTGCAATGGTGGGATACACCAGCAAGGACTAGGAAGTGGTGGACCTGAATCCTTATGATTGCTATGCTGCGACCGAGTAAAGACAGAGTACAAGGCTGTGCCACTAGAAAGGCTCAAGGTTGCAGTGACACCACTAGTGGGCAAGTCAACTAGGAACCAGAATCCTCCCATACCAAATTGTCCACCAGAGAGGAAGACGACCTGTACTCAATCTACCAGCAAGCGCAGCACCCGAACACCTTGAGGAGAACCAGACAGGCTCCTAGGACCACCAGCCACCTCAACAGTTACCATCACCGGGCAGAAGGCTCAAGCAGCACTGGATAGTGTCTCACAGATGACCATCACGTGTGAGCTGTTTTACAGAAAGCACTTGGCGCATATCCTATTGGAGCCCTTGGCTGGATTGAACCTTCACTGTGAAGGAGACAACCCCTGCATGCATAAGGGGTAAATCCTGGTCAAAGTTTCCATATGATGTAGCTGGATTCTGAAGCCCCATCGACTCTCTGGCTCTGATCTACAGCAGTGGGAAGGAAGAACCTGCAACACCAGTGCTGATTAGAACCAATTATTTTATTACTTATAGCGCAAACCTAGCTCAAGAGCAGTGGAGAACTTTACAACAGGATTGTGGCCGAATTTGGGTTGGCATTCTTTTTGCATTAACCCAGTACTGGTAGTGGAGTTAGAGAGGGTTTTCTATTTCTCTGGCAGGTATTGTCAAAAGGGCATGTTTTTAGTGTTTTGTGGAACTGGAGTATGGTAGGGGCATTTTCTTACCTCTACTGGGATTGAGTTAGTGATGGCCGGGCGTTGCAGGAGGACTGCTTATGAGTGTTCACTTTGTGGGCTAGCTTTGACTCCAACCTTTTGATAGTTTTGCTACATGAGGTTCAAGAGCATCCAGAGGTGTGTAATTTAGCCGCCAAGTATCTTTGAGACTGCTTTGTAGGCGACACATGCAGTTTTGAATATGATGCAGGCAGGGAGAGCCTGTGAAGCATGCGCAGTATTGGAGAGATTTGCCCATATTTGCTAATACCTATAATGAGGCGAACTGCAGCGTGGTGTGCTGTTTTGAGGGGAGCCAGGTGTGCAGCTGGAAGCTCAGTAAGGAGGGCCTTTCCCCCCATCGGTGTGTGAGCTAATGAGGGCTTGGACCATTGTATGGAATTCATTTGGGGAATGGAGAGTTTAATTTTGCGGAGTGTGTGAATCAATAGTCATGCAGTTTATGTCTTTTTAGCTATGTGCTTTTGAAGGAAAGGCTACTGTCGACAATGAAGCTCAGCGAGTTGGCTAACTTTGAAAGCTGAAGGGGGAATCCTTTCAGGCACATCTCATCCAGCCATTGTTGCAGTAGATATTTGGTGGGGGGACCAATGAGGACACATTTGGGGCCTGATTCATGGAACGTTTTCCTATGGGATTGCGCCATTATAAAACACTTCCATGAATCAGGCCCAAAGTCTTGGTCGGATTCAGTTTAAGGTAAGCATTTGATATATTTGGATAATAGCCGAGCAATGTCCTTGGGGCCACTGACCTGACGGTACCGCTGAGTGTCATCAGAGTACTGATGGATGGCAATGTTGGGGTCATTTAGGAGAGTTTAGATTGAAGATGATTGGGGCGAGAATGGAACTTTGATGAACCCCCACACATGATTGGGAGTCATTTGGACCTGAATGAGCCGATCTGTACAACCTGGTGCCTACTGGATAAGTAGGATCCAAACCATTTTTGGACAGTTGCAGAGAAGCCTATCTAGTTGTCAAGGAGGGAGAGGAGTATTTGATGATCAACTGTGTCGAAGGCAGCTAACAGTTGTAAGAGGACTAGGAGACATGAGTCCCCAGTGTTAGTGATTCTGAGTGCATCATCCACTACGTGGATGGTTGCAGTCTGAGTGCTGCCTTTGTGGTGGAACCAATACAGGTAATCGCAGAGGTGATCAAGTTGGTCAATTTTGTCAAGCAGTTGGCTAGGTCTTCTGGGTCAAGCAATGGCTTTTTGAGAAGGGGGTCACATGAGACCCGTCTTCAACATGTCTGGGAATGCACTTTCACTGAGGGACGCATTCACAATGCTGAGAAGTGTGCTAAGTGCTGGGCCAGTGAGTTTAATGAGGCAGGCAGGGAGGAAGTTATCTGTGTAAGTAGTGGGTTTGAGTGAAGGCAGTCTGTCGGAGAGATACTTAGGAGAGAGGGGGGTGAAGTCTGTCGAGGAGGGCAGAGACAGTAGTGTGGGGGGCTAGCGGGGTCCTGTCTGGTTTTGGAGGCATCAATGTGACTCAAATTCTGTTAATGAAGAAGCAGTTCATTCCTTCGCATTTCTCTGGTGAAGCTGGCACCTTGGAGAAGGTGTGGGGAAGGTGTGGGCTTCGAGCAGTGTTTGACTACTTCAAATAAAGCTTTGCTCCTGTTAGAGGCCTCAGAGATCATGGGTCTGCATTAGGAACTAAGGGATTTGAGCGATGATAGCTCCTCTAGGCGGTGGTCCTTGTGCCACCACTTTTCAAGGGATGTCATAGAACTTTTGTTTTTGGAGAGGTTGGTTGTGTACCAGGGTGCGGATGCCTTCACTTTGTTGCAATTAGAGTTTAGAGTACGTGGGCATCCACACATTTTTTGGCAAGGTGATTAAGTGTAACCAGAAGAGCCAAGGCATTCCCCTGTGGTGGAAATGTTGTGAACGTTGTCTCTAATGTGTCTAGAGGGTCATTCTTGAAGGGCAGGCTCTCAATAACAGTGCGTTTTATCTGATCTTTGTGGGGCAGCCTTGTGTGTGATATTGTCACAAATGTCTGTGATATCCTCTTCTTCAAAAGAGGACTCCGTCTCTTCTCCCTCCCCCTTCTCCTCACCTTTACTCTTCCACTTGGGTTCTGTCTTCTTTCTTACTTTTGTTCCTGGCTTCTCCTTTTTTTTATGCAGATAAGGGCGCCCACGGAAGGATGCCACAGTGTCACTGTATAGGTGAGCTGTGAGCGATCCTCCATGGTGGCCAAATATGGGGGAAAAGCCAGTGGCACAAAAAACCCCAACGGAGTATAGACAGATGGGAGAAAGTAAGTCCTTGGCTCACAAGAAGAAGAAGATGCACACAACTCGTGAAGATACCACAGTCCGTAGGCAGGCAATAAGTTACATTCACAGGTAATCATAGAAGGACCAGAAGGTAAGCAGAGACAATCCGGGGACAGGCAAAGGGTTCTGGTACACAGGTAAGCAGAATAACACCAATGGGTTGAGATGAAGCAATCGGGGACAGGCCAGGTATCCGGTACACAGGTAAGCAACAGAGGAAAGAGTAGATGGAGAAGGAGTAGGCAGAGGAATGACAGAGGTGGGAAAACAGAGGGAAGGAAAAGAAGGAACGAGGAAAAGGCGAGCGGGAGGAACCCGTACCGCAAGCGGCAACAGGAAAGGTAGGAAAAAGTAGAAAAGGCTCTGAGGTCGGTTGGCAAAACCACAAGAAGGAAACACAGGAGCGAAGCGCAACAGCAGGAGGAAAACCTAGGTACATTGCAACGCATCCGAAACCCGGAAGTGGCTGTAGATAAACAACCGACTTTGGCCGCGAAGAAAAAAAGAACTAGACCTGCACACAACGTAGCGGATTACGTGATGGAACAATCTATGGCGAACCTTTCTTCCAGCGGTTCCAAACACTCCCTCTCCCCCAGGTCGTGACAGTATTCCCCCTCCTGAGACTAGCCCCCCCAGGTTTGCCTGGATGATAGCGGTGAAATTTGCATAACAAAAGAGGGGCATTAATATGAGATTTGGGTTCCCACGAATTTCCTGACCAGGGATATCCCTTCCAATGTACAAGGTACTCCAACCTTCCTCGATGGTACCTGGAGTCACATATCCGAGCGACTTCATACTCATCTTGGGTAGAATCAGGGGGTAAGTAGTTGGAGATACGTGCCCATTTATCAGGCTGAAAGGGTTTCAACTGGGAGGTATGGAACACAGGATGGACTCTTTGCAGGCTCTTCGGGAGTTGGAGACGAAAAGCCACAGGGTTTATCTTATGGGTGATTTTGTATGGTCCAATGAATTTAGGGGACAACTTGGAAGGGCGTACCCATCGGGGTAAAAATGTGGTAGATAGCATTACTCGAGAACCTACATCCCAGTTTTGGACAGGTCTGCAGTGTTTGTCGGCCTGGGTCTTATGACGATCTCGAGCCTCCTGGAGCCTCTGTTTAGCTTTGCTGTGGGCCTCCTGAATAAGCGTGAGAGAAGACTCAATGGAGGGGATATTTGAAGAGTTACCCGCAAGGGGTAGAACAGAACGTGGGTGGTACCCAAAGGTGCAGAAAAATGGACTCATCCCAAGAGTGGAATGTATAGAGTTGTTATAAGAGAATTCTGCAGTAGGAAGAAGTCTGACCCAGTTATCTTGCTGCTGATTTATGAAGCATCGAAGATACTGTTCCAAGGTGCCATTGAGTCGTTCAGTTTGTCCATTAGATTGGGGATGGAAGCCAGAAGCCAATGCTCTTTCAATACCCAACCCTTCGCAGAAGGCTTTCCGAAATCGAGAGGTATACTGACTACCATGGTCAGAGATAATTTTGGTGGGAATCCCATGTAGATGGAACACATCTTTAATGAAGACTTCTGCCATCTCGGTTGCTGAAGGAATTCCTGGCAAGGGTGAAAAATGAGCCAATTTCGTAAAAGAATCCACAACGACCATTATGCAGGTACACCCCTGGGAACTGGGTAATTCTACAATAAAATCAGTCGAGCTGGTACTCCAGGGACTTGTCGGAATGGCACACTGCTCCAATAATCCCAAGGGTCTTTGAGTAGGTACCTTGTTACGGAGGCATGTGGTACAAGATTGAACATATTGATTGGTGTCTTCTTTCATACTTGGCCAGTAGAAATGGCTTTGCAGATAGTCAAGGGTACCCTTACTGCCTCGATGGCCTGCGATCTTGGAATCATGGCACCACATCAATGTGGTCTTCCTTAGAGATTGTGTGGGTAGGTAAAGTTTTCCCTTAATGAGGTAAAGTCCATCTTGGATGTCATAAATGGTATCCTTGTGATGACGTTCTACTTCAAAGAGTCCTCCGGATTCTTCTCTTACCTGTTGCAGAAAGGTGGAAAGAGTTCTAATCCTCTTGGTCTGTGGGAACATCAATTCTTTGGAAAGTTCAGACTCGGAGGAATAGTCACTGCGTCGGGAGAGAACATCTGCAACTAAGTCAAGTTCGCCTGGTATGTCTGTTATGTTGAAGTTGAACTGAGCAAAAAAATGGGCCCATCTCACCTAGCGGGTATTGTAGCACTCGAACTGTCGTAAGACATGCAGGTTTTTATGATCGGTTCGAATGGTAAAAGGATGTTCACCTCCCTGAAGTAAATGGCGCCATTCAAGACAAGCCAATTTCATGGCTAACAGTTCATGTTCAATGACTGAATAGTTCTTCTGACTAGTATTCAGTGTCTTCAAGAAATATGATATAGGGTGTTCCTTATCTTGATGCCTTTGTAGCAAAACTGCCCCTACCGCCGCCGCAGAAGCATACGTTTCTAGAATGAAATGGAGATGCTGATCTGGCTGTCGCAGAATGGGTGCGGAGCAAAAGGATTGCTTGAGATTAAGGAAACTGTCTTCGGCTTCCTGTGACCAACAGAATGGAGTAGAGGATTTTTTGAGGAGGGTAGTTATGGGTAAGACCTTCTGGGAAAAATTAGGAATGAACTTCTGGTAAAAGTTTGCCAGTCCAAGAAATTTCTGGACATCCTTGAGAGTCTTGGGTGAGGGCCAATCTAGGATAGACACGACTTTCTGTGGGTCCATGGAAATGCCTTCTTGGGAAAGTATGAACCCCAAATAAGAGATGGAAGTGGCCGAAAAGACACATTTGTCAAGTTTGACAGACAGATGGGTGTTCCGTAATCTCCGAAATACCTCCTGAACGTGCCTGATATGTGTTTTGAGTGCGAGAAAATACCAGGATGTCATCGAGGTAGATGATAGTAGTGTGGCTCAGTAAATCCGAGAAGAGACGATCCATAAATTGTTGGAAAATCGAGGGGGCATTGACTAATCCAAAAGGCATCACTTGATACTCGTATAGTCCAAATGGAGTGCGAAAGGCGGTTTTCCACTCATCTCCCGTCTGGACTTGGAGCAGATGATAAGCATTCCGCAAATCGAGCTTAGTGAAAAGGGTAGATCCCTGGACAGCTTGTATAATTTCAGTTATAAGTGGCATGGGATATTGATCTTTGATTGTCACCTTGTTTAAACCCCTGTAATCGATACAAGGTCGCAGTTCTTGAGACCCTTTTTTGGGGATGAAGAACAATGATGCTCCAGCCGGAGATTTCGAGGGGCGAATCAAATCATTTGCGAGATTGTTATCCAAGTATTTTCTGAGATATTGCTTCTCTTCTACTGACAGAGGAAACATGCCGCAAAAAAGGTACCAGGGCTCCTGGAGTGAGATCAATACAACAATCTTCCTGTCTGAGTGGAGGTAGCTCTAAGGGAATCTTCTCCGCAATCACTTCGGTGTAGTCCCTTAAATGATTGGGCAGACAATGGACGGCTCTGGGTTCTGTACTGCACAGTGCCTTTACCGTTTCAAACTTTGGTTCAGGTAGACATTCAGCCTTACAGAGAGACGAATGGAAACGTAAGAGGTTCTTCGTCCAATTTATAGTTGGATTGTGTTTGCGTAACCAACTGATTCCAAGTATAATAGGAAAATGCGCAGCTCGTATAATGTCAAAAATGATGCGCTCAGAATGTTGTTGGATCGACATAGTGAGTTCCTCGGTGGTATGGGTAATCAGACCTGAGCTTAAGGGCTCACCATCAACCCCCTCTACTTTCTGGTCTTCTGTCTTAGCAACCCGGTTCAAACCTTTCTGTTCTGCCCACTGAGTGTCAATAAAGTTTCCGGCAGCGCCGCAGTAAAGTAGGGCTTGTGACTGTATTTTGGAATCTCCCAGATATAAAGTCACAAAAATGACCATGCGTCGAGAATCTTCTGTCCTGTGAGAGGAAGTGACAGAGAGAGTGGCATAGGGACTGGTAGTAACCCCTCGAAAGTGAGTCCCAACACTTAACAAGGGCGATCGTTTCCCGAGCGCCTGGGTGGGACATCAGGACAATCTCGTAGTAGATGTGTTGAAGCACCACAATACATACACAGACTACCTTCTCTGCGCATCTTACGTTCTTCAGAGGTGAGAGGGGCACGAGTGGTACCTATTTGCATTATTTGCATAGGCTCATCTCGGGGGGTACGTGAGGCAGATGATTGAGTAGGAGGAAGGGTATCCAGGGGAGGAGAGCAATACGTTTTAGTTTTCTTTCTTTCAGCTCGACGTTCCATCAAATGGAAGTCGATGCGGAGGGTGGCAGTAACTAGATCAGCAAATGTGGGAGGTCGAGCTATTCGGGCCAGCTCATCCTTTAGATCTTCCCTAAGACCTCTCCGAAAAATGGCATATTGTGCTTGTTCCTGCCATCTGGCTTCAGCTGCTATTTGTTTGAAGGTAGTTATGTAGGACAATAGGTCGGTACTTCCTTGTCTGATGTCAAGAAGGTCTTCTGAAGCCAAAAACGTACTTTCGGTACGTAAGAAAGTCTGCTGAATGAGAGTCTTAAAGGCGTCGTAATCCTGGTGTACTGGATCAGTTTGGTTCACTAATGGAGTGGCCCATGCCAGAGCGTTTCCAGTCATGTGTGTGATCATGAATCCCACTTTGGCATGATCAGAGGTAAATGTCTGAGCCCGAAATGAAAAATGAAGATTACAAGCATCCAAAAACTCTTTCACTCTTTTAGGCGTACCATCAAACTTTCCTGACACCAAAGGAAGCAGGGGTAGATCTGTGGAAGGTCGTTCTCTCTCGGATGCTCGTTTTTGTAGGGTAGCATTGGCACTTTTAAGATTCTGCACTTCCACGCTGAGATTTTGTAACGCTGCTACCAGTTCCTGTATTTGCTGTGGAGTAGACATGTTGATTTCTAGGTGTTGCAAACTGTCACAAATGTCTGTGATATCCTCTTCTTCAAAAGAGGACTCTGTCTCTCCTCCCTCCCCCTTCTCCTCACCTTTACTCTTCCAGTCGGGTTCTGTCTTCTTTCTCACTTTTGTTCCTGGCTTCTCCTTTTTTTTATGTAGATAAGGGCGCCCACAGAAGGACGCCACAGTGTCACCGTATAGGTGAGCTGTGGGCGATCCTCCGTGTTGGCCAAATATGGGGAAAAAGCAAGTGGCACAAAAAACCCCAACAGAGTATAAACAGATGGGAGAAAGTAAGTCCTTGGCTCACAGGCAGAAGAAGAAGCACACAACTCGTGAAGATACCGCAGTCCGTAGGCAGGCAATAAATTCCATTCACAGGTAATCAGAGAAGGACCAGAAAGTAAGCAGAGGCAATCCGGGGACAGGCAAAGGGTTCTGGTACACAGGTAAGCAGAAAAACACCAGCGGGTTGAGACTAAGCAATCCGGGGACAGGCCAGGTATCCAGTACACAGGTAAGCAACAGAGGAAAGAGCAGACGGAGAAGGAGTAGGCAGGGGAAAAGCAGAGGTGGGAAAACAGAGGGAAGGAAAAGAAGGAACGAGGAAAAGGCGAGCGGGAGGAACCCGTACCGCAAGCGGCAACAGAAAAGGTAGGAAAAAGGAGAAAAGGCAAAAGCCATGAGGTCGGCGGGCGAAACCGCAAGAAGGAAACACAGGAGCGAAGCGCAACAGCAGGAGGAAAACGTTGGTACGTTGCAACACATCCAAAACCCAGAAGTGGCTGTAGATAAACAACTGGCTTCGGACGCGAAGCAAAAAAGAACTAGACCTGCACACGACGTAGCAGATTACGTGATGGAACAATCAATGGCGGACCTTTCTTCCAGCGGTTCCAAACACTCCATCTCCCCCAGGTCGTGACAGATATGGAAGGGTATTGCAAAGTGGTCGGTCCAGTCAAGGGGGAAGGGATTTAGCATGAGAGGATCAGGCAGGAGGTGATGACAAGGTCGAGCTTGTGACCTTTGACATGCATGGGGTAAGCGTACAATCTGTTTAAGGTCCATGAAGTCAGTAAGAGAGAATAGGAAGTCACATAGGTGTTTTGCTGGTTGGGACTCAGGGATGTTCAAATCTCAAAGGAGGATATTATAGTAGGAAACTGCTGCAGAAGAGAGTTAGAAAGGTCATCAAAGTTACCACTCTCTTGAGGTTGTCTGTAAATAAGGTGGAATGCAACTTGTAACCCCCGAGTCATTGTTTCAGATGGGGAACCAGCATGCCACAGTTTCGAAGGAGCTGTGTTTGAGGGTTGGAATTAACATACATCGATGTTCAAAACACTGGTGTCATTATGTCCGGAGATGACTAAACCTCTATATACCAGCATGTTGTCCATGCACTGTATGTGTCAGCAGGCATACATTTAGAGATATATCTGTTCTAGAGCTCCACCTGATGGACCCACTGGAGATGTTATCACCTGGTTTGGGTAGATCACAATCCTGGCACACACCACAGTGATGGTTCATTGAAGAGTGCAACTCAGCAAGGAGCAAAACCCAGGATGGAGGCACCAGAACGTGGGGTACTCCCAGGGGGTTTACCGGTACAGAAGTATCTGGTGACAGTAGATGGCATGGCCATGAAGACCATCAAGGTACTGTGATTAAAGGACCATAAACTTACCACAATGCACCATCATCGCACAGTTCGACCTGACCACTTCTGTAGCTTCAACCAAGTGTTGCTATTAGCTCATCTGAGATGGTGCTGGATCCAAAGACCTTGGAGACTCTTCGATCTCAGAATAGGACAAAGACCCCCTGAGGGGCCCTGTGCACCATGAATCTCTCCACCAGCCCCTGCAACTTCAGCAACATTGTGTTCGGGAGGACATTGGAGGAACACCTCAGGAGGCTCATGAAGGTGGTGAGTCACCTACGGGAGCAAGAGCTAAATGTCAGTGTGGACAAGTGCCTGTTTTGTAAAATCTGGGTCAAATACATGGGCATCGCTGTATATCTGGCAAAGATCAGCACCCTTCTCACCTGGCCAACACCTGAGACCATGAAGGAGTTTGAATTTCCTGGGATTTTATAACCACTACCAGAGTTTCCTTGCAGGATATGCCAATGTCACCAGACCACTTGTGGACCTCACCAACCAATACGAGAGGAGCCAGAGGACTACCGTCAACTCTGCAGACCATTCATACCATCCGTAGGAGCCTTTTGGTGATCATTGGACTGACCAATGCCAGCAGGCCTTCGAGGAGCTCAAGTGGATACTCACCAAAGCACCAGTCCTGGACTACACAAACCCTCAGTTGCTGTGCTTTAAACAATAAAATAAAAAATAATGAAAAAAATAAGGCTTGAAGAAGCTCCACTCCATGATGGTAAAAATTACACATTCCTTTCGGAAGAAGAGAAGAAATCCTAAGAATTAGTCCTCGAGGCATGAGCCAAAAACATGGATAGGGATACAAACAAGCAGCCAGTTTCACAAGGCAAGGAGGTAGTGTAATAATGTTCGTTAAGGATCAGATTGAGAGAAAGAGGCTTCAAGGGAGATGGCTGCAAAGCCCTAAGCTTAGAGTGATCTTCACATAGGGGAAGAGGAGAACAGAAAGAGCGAGGGGACCACACACTTCTGCTACAAATGGGAAGCATAATGTTCTCTGCTCTGAACGTCGCTCAAAGGTTTCTGAAGGCAAACTAGTTGTTAGTTCAGCCCCTAAGGCATAGGAAACTAAACGGCAGCAGGGCTGGGCTGTCGCGCCTTCTCACTTTCAGCAACATTGCAATCTTGTTTCTAAGCTGTGCTGCTTGCTCTATAAAGCCATACCGGAAACGTCTGCTTGCACCTGATCATGTACAAGTCATCAGGCAGCAAATTCTGGCTAGTTGATAAGTGAGTGATGTGCATCCTGCACGCTGTACTGTGCAGCATCTTTTTTCAGTAATACGATCCTTTTTCACAATGCAACGGATATGATAGCCAACCATTTGTTTAGTGGGTAGTTTCTTTTTTTGTGTTTTGGTTTACAAAGTATAAATCTTTACAAAAGAAACACAAAATACACATTTTTTACAAAACGAAGAGATTCAAGAGCAATTCAAACAATTTGAGCAATTTAAGAAAGAAAAGAAGAGCAGATCCTAGTTTTAACACTAAAAGAACGTCCAAACTAGTGTTGTACCATTCCTATCTTAAACATAAAACATTTACATACATTCATATATATATATATATATATATATATAAAAAAGAGATATGTTTTCCTCTTCACATCGATTTTCCTATTTACATTTTTTTCCCTTTTTTTAAAAATAAATCAAGAGAATTACTACACTGTGGTCAAATTACATGTTTCGGCCAAAAATTTCACAATAGCCAATTTCAATCTATTGAGTTTACCATACAGCATATTCTACCATAAATCTTCATTATCTACTCTAGAAGCATCGTAAATAAATTTACCAAATATTTCAAGTCTTTGGATTGCCAATGCCTGACAATGTAATAGCAGATGCTTCAAGGTTTCAGTGGTTTCTTTGCTGTAACAAAAGCGGCAGGGAATTATTTGTTTGGTGTTTGAACGAATTTTTAAAATTTCCCCTGTCAACAAAACATTGAAACGAAATCACACGTATGCAGCTCTTCTTTTAGGATCAGGGAATTTAACTAAGTATGATTCCGCAGTACCCATTTTTTTCCCGTCATAAATGATCTGCTTATAGATCCTGGAGGACTTAACCCGTTCCATTGACTGTATCCAGTCCAGTGATTGAAGTTTTTCCTTAACTCTCAATGGGTTAATAATCAGGGACTCCAACGTTAAGCTAACTGAGTCAAGATAATTCAGACAGTCTGTTTGTAGGTTCACCAACCACTTTGAGGTCGAAGAACCAGTTCTTAGTCTACAGCCCATCAATGAGTATAAATTGTTATCTTTAGCAAGTAATAAATTCCGATAAAGGGTTAGTCTCTTCAATTTGATTTTATTATCGAGGGACAGAATACCCAACTCAAAACAGATAGCTGACATTGGAACTCCCTTCGGTAGACAATACAACATTTTTCGCCAGATTTTGGATTCCAGTTTGGCGGCTAATTTGTGTGCCGGAAATGGTAAAATTTCTAAACCATATAACAGTTTGGGTAGAACTTTAAGGTTTTAAAACATGATTAACGGATTCACCGAATACTTGCAATATTTGGTAGCTACCTTTTGCATTTGACAAATAAGTTTGTCTGCTTTATCAAGATAGTAGTTCCAATATAAGTGGACATGGGAGCCACTGAAGATAGGAAAACCCAGATAACAAAGTGATCTAACCTTTAATAATGGGCATCCATCAATATTCCATGTGAACACAGGAAGTTTTTTCCGATTGGTCAAAGAGATAACAACTGTTTTTTTCTCATTTATAATCAGACCATTATCGTCCACATAATTTGAGAACGCCAGCAGTTTCCGCTGAAGACCCACCGGAGTGGAGTCAATCAGAAGTATATCATCAGCATAGGCTGTCCAGGATATTTTCCCACCCTCCATCCTAGGTGTCACAAGCGAAGCTGCCGTTATAGGACCATCCACATCTCTTATGTATAGATTAAAGAGAGTGGGCCCAAACAAGCACCCCTGTCGCAGGCCATTACTTGTTTGGATAATCCATGACAAATCCCCTGAGAGATTTAATCCAATTTGAATTGAAGAGTCTTCATGTAAATTAATAAGGATAGTCAGGAGTCCGGGAGGGATGCCCATTAAAGCCAGCTTGGACCACAATCTTAGCCGGTCCACCTTGTCAAAGGCAAGGGAAAGATCAATCGAGGCAAGATATATGGGAGTGGCAGCTTTCTTACATGCCTTTTCTAAGAGGAGAGTAAACATTAAGCCCCCTATCTCCGTACCCATCCCTTTTCTGAAGCCAAATTGTTGCATGCAGAGTATCCTATTTTCTAACATCCATTCTTCTATTTTCGAGAGGACTATTCCTGCAAATACTTTTGAGTCCGCATCCATAATAGATATTGGGCGGTAATTACGGGGGGAACTTCTGTCCCCTTTTTTATATATCGGGACTATATAAGAAATCCTTCAGGAAGATGGGATAGTACGAGTTAGCATGATATCAGAAAATAATATATAGAGAGTCTTGGCCCACAATTCTGGATTTTTCTTAAGAGTATTATTAGTGAGCCCATTTGGGCCTGCAGCCCTAGAGGTATTTGAAGCCTTGATTTGCTTTTCTATTTGTTCTACATCAAAATTGCAGTGCCAATTTCCCATTTTAGTTGTTTCAAGGCTATTTGTCATTGCTGCATACAGGGTGGAGAAATGAGAGACCCAGACATCCTCTTGGACACACACGGTTTGTTGCGTAGCCTGTGTTTTTTCTAGTGAGTTAATTAAGGTCCAAAAGTGTCAGGCAGATGGGTCCCTTAATGCAGTTATCATCGCTGTGTTGTCTTTCTCCAGCATATACATCCTGTGGCATTTCAGCCAATTTTTTTTGCTTCTTTAATAACCCTGATTGCGTTTAGCTTTATGTCCTGTTGTTGATTGGATTTTTGGATTGCTCTAATTTGTCTATTAGTTTCATTTTTTCTTTGCTCTTACCATAGGATCGTAAATATGTGCATGCTGAGGCCTTTTATAGAACTGTCGATTAGACATTTTACATACTGACAGAAAAAGAGGACCGTGAATAGTATTTGTCTTGTGACGAGCAGCGTACAGTCATGTTCATAGAGAAAGGTGGCATTAAGTTTTCCTAAATTACCATCATGCCAACGAATCCTATTACCACTGCAAGACACTATCATAGGGGTTGGAAGGGAAACCTGGATTTGTTTAACAGGGCTCCAACACAAATTGGCCACCAAGGTTCTGTGATCACTTGTGTAAGCTTCAACCACACAGAAATCGACACAGCAGGCTGCAAGGCACTCTGACTACTTAGTGGGTAGTTTCATTTATTGAAGGGACGTAGAATCAGCCAACGCGTTTCATACTTTTTCAAGGCTGTAAAACAGTGTGTGAATGTGGCTAAGCCGAGCAAGTAAGTGCATTCAAATTATTATACAGGAAACGAGATTGGTCAATTGACAAAGAATCAATAAAAAGTTCCAATGTCTGCCATGATCCCGAAACATAATGTGATCCAATGTTACATGCAAAAGCAGAGGCAAAAGGACAAGGTGTAAGAACTAAAAGGAGAAGCACCTGGATGGAGTAAAAAGGCAGCAGTGGAGGAGTGAGGCTAAAGTTACACAATCAACAATTGTTCACAGGTTTGCATATTAAAAGGCAGCAGTGGAGGAGTGAGGCTAAAGTTACACAATCAACAATTGTTCACAGGTTTGCATATTATCAGAGCTGAGTCTGAGTATAACTGCAGTCGCAGGACTATTTGGTTGGGTGATAGACAGGAAAAGGAGAATGCACATGGTTGATTATAGCAAATAAAATCATAATCACCTTCCTCTTTGTGCATGCTTGAGTTCCAGCATTAGCTAGGGTGATTTTAGCCACAAGGTTCTATACATAAAAGGAATTCCCAGGAAACAAAGAGGAACATGCACGGGGACCTATCCCTCAGATTAGACTACAGGAGGCCCCCAGAGTTGTACTAAACAGTGGAGTGAATGCGTCATTTAATTATGCAAATAGTAATACGTTATTTATTTCCAATTTTTAAATCAAATTTGTTTCAGAATATGTGTGTGTGCATGCATTATTACACACACTAGCGTGGGACTTATTTCATTCATCTTGGAAGCATGAGAGGCTGGCTTGTCCCTTCAAGATTTGACCTGTGGCCTGTAGGTCATATGCAGATCCCTGATCCCTGCAATAAGTGCTTAACATGACCTCTAGTCAAGCATTTCAGCAGAGATTTGGTGTCAGGATCATACAAATATCCGACTTGATGCCATCTCGGTGCATTCACTGAATATCTTTTTCTGTATCGCGATTGTAGTGATCCTTGCTGAGAGCCACGTGGCAATCTCTCCCATGTTCGGGTTATGTCCGCCCCCCTTGCATTCTTAGCGGAGTGACGTATTCAAAACATTAAAGATGCACAGGTACTTCCTAATGTGTTGACTATACTGCTAATCAACCAGTACTCAGGTTCACTTTAGGGAGTGTATTAGCCTCGCAATGATAGTTGGTTGAATTTAAATTGCAAGGCTGTAGCTATCAAACCCCTCCCCTTTTAATCTGTTGTTTTGTGAATGTAAAGGGGCTGGGTGCCACCCCAAGGCCAGTGAGGGTTGGCCCAGGCGCCAGTATGAAGAGATCCCGTGGTCACACCACCTTGTTCATGCCAGATGGCAGGCGACCATCGCGCCCACTGCACGGCCTCAATAGGATATGTCAGTCCTGAAAGTTTAACTCCCTCCCCCAACCCTTTGGGAGACCCTGCAAGTGTATATTGCTGCAACCCCATTCCCCCAAATGAGAGAGCCTGAAGTTCTCCCTAAGCAGACCCAAAATGACAACATAGAAAAGGAAACATTCACTACAGGGAACTGCTTTTCTCTGCACTCGATGGTAGCGAGCGTTTGGATACCTGTTGTAGCGTCCCTTAATATGCCAAAGGGCACACTTCTCAGGGAGCTTGGGAGGCCTTCAGTGAATTCTCCACGTACAATGAATCCAGTTTACGAATTCCCAAATGCTGAGAGACGCGAGGGAGTCAGTATTTCAGAGGCATTGTTCCCAGGCAAGATATTCTCATGCAGGGAATACAATGTCACTGTTTCCCTATACACCACTCAGTGAAACAGTGCTCTAAAAACGTAAACAGTTTGCTCAAAGCCTTTAAACCACAGGCTGGACAAAAGCACGGGGGAGGGTCAGGGGGGGAAAGACTAAAACCCAAACTGGTACAAAGGGCAACTAAGGAATTGGTCGCGCCGTGCGAACCAAGAACAGACCTCTCCAAATGACAAACCATAGGGGCAGACCCTCATTTGAAGAGCCACCGAGGGAAAAGGCGGGACCATTCTACAAAAATATCAGACCGCATTCAAGAGGAGGTGATAGGAGCCGTGGAGTAGGGGGTGATTGTGAGACCCATGGAGAGAGAGGAGGTTGCACTATTTAACAATGGAAGTGGCAGAAAGGAAGGCAAATCGGGAGAGAGACTGATAGAGCAGAGGCTGAAGAAAGGATACCAAAATAAGGAGGTGGCCAAAACAATGCTAGTCAAGGAGGATACAAAGGAGGCGAAACAAAATCAGGAAGAGAGAGGAAAGCTGAGATAAGTATAGCCAGTGGTTAGGAAATGGCCCAGGAAGAGTGAGAGGACGAACACTTAGTTAATATGAGCGGGAATCTTCTGGCAGACCTGGTTGGAGCTAGCCGGGTCCGAAAGGTGGGAGGAGCCTGTGTCAGGGAGCATAGTACACAGGTGACAGAGAATATCCAAGGAGTTACAGGATTGCAGAGACCTACAGGGACCTCTGTCCATCAGGTCCAGCCTCACTTACTGGCGCCTGTACTAACTGACTTGTCCATTGGATGGACCCCAATAGCATGTGAGTCTTTTGGGTTTGGACCCCTAGAAGTCACAGTAAGTCACTCGATGGAAAACGCGTTCCGGATCCCTCAAACATGCAATGAGACGGTCACTGAAGAAGTGTTCTAGAAAACCAAAGCCTGCAACTCCTGGAGAGGCAACAAAACCCCTTCTGGAATGTACTAATTGGAAAACATGCTTCTGTGGTCAGTAAGGCCTAGATACTCACAACCCCTAGTAGAGACATTGTGCAGGGGGAGGTTTCAGAAAGGGAAGAGACCCAAGCCCACTGAGGGAGAGAAGCACCCGGACCTTAATTTTGGTTTGGGGAGATAATCGTATTATTTTAGTTGTCTATTCATGTAGCCAATCCCCTAATGAATAGGGTGAAGTCAAACCTATGGTTTTGGCATCCGTTATCCCAAGTGCAATCCTGTAACAGACGGGAAGAGTGAACAAGGAAGAGCAGGACTTCCCTAGAGCTCCATTCATTGGTTTTACCATGATTCAAAAACAGCAGTTTGGCCTGATCTAGCCGAGAAATGGTTACTCTGTGCCACCTCCCCTACCCGTCCAATCGAAATTCATCCTCCAGTGCACTCCTTTCTTGCTTGCTATTTGTTTTGCATGCTACACTACAGAAACAGAGGAATTGTAACCAAGGTCCCCATGTATAAATGATATACTTCCTCCTACAACAGTTCGACACAAAAATAAATTTGAAGGAGTAAACTTAATACCAACTCTGCACCCACAAATAGATATACTTGCATGTTGCGTTACAGGGAACTGAGTGACATTACTTTATTGAGTGCTGGAGTGTTAGGTGTTGGGAGCAGTCCATGTGGATTTTTCACCGTGCCGTACTGCACCTTGGAGAGGGAGTCTGATTTCCACTGCACTAATTGAGAGGAGGAGCCACCAGCCCAAAAACACCCAGCATGTGCGGCGTGCTGGAGTGTTTGGTGTTGGGTGTGGGGCGTGAGGCGACTTGCACGCTCCAGGCACAAACTATTCTCAATTACTCCTGAATTTGCTGCAAAAAGGATATTTGGGGGATGCTGTAGTCTGCGAGTCCACTGCTTTGACTGCGCACCTCAGCACAAGTAAGATCAAAAGGGAGAGGCACTTTCCTCAAGTTGTTAGAAAAATATTTTGCAGAGGCATTGACAGTTAAGTAAATCAGTCTGCAGGTGAGGAAGTGTCTCTCCAGTATTTGTTTGGTCGACTTAAACTTAAAACTTCCTATTGTGCTCCTTGCCCACCTCCTGCTCTGTCCCTACCCCCCTGGAGATCTTATTACGACTGGAAGACCTAAATCCTCGCTGCTTGTCCTACATTGGGCTTTGTTTTACGAGCAGCGAAGTATCAAAGGAAGAGGAAACCTTCTCACAGAGGCTTATCGCTCCTAAGAGCAGCCAAGAATCACAACCAAGAGTCACCATTCCCTGCCTAAAACCTGTGCTGCGAGCGCCGCTCTCCTGTGGTTTGCGTGGTTAACTGCTAACAGTGGATTGTGTGGTGTGTGAGCACAGGGATCTTGGCCCATGGTGAAAATCTCATTTAATCAACTTATCAGGGGCGGGGAGACAGACCAAGGCAGACTCGAGTGCCGGTCGTGGAGAGACTATGTAGCGTCGATGCTGTAGAGGGCACAGAGCATTATGAGTGTGGGGTTGGAAGTATGAGTTAATTTGCAGTGGGGTCAATACTGGGGACAGTTACAATATGGCAGACGCCAGTCCACTGACCAGTGGGAGGAGGGGACAGACCTGTCATATAAATCAGGGTCCAGGGAAGTGCTGGAGAGGTTGAGGGGCATGGTGGACAATTGGAATGTGGTCCCCTGGTTGGGATGAAACAATAGGGAGGTGGGGATTGCCCAGGAACAGCAGTTCTATTGGGAACTAAAGGGAAGGGATGAGGGAGATAGTGATGATCACAAGCTAGCGAAGCCCAAAAATATCACAAAGGTGATGACGATGGGGAGGTGTCAGAGCCCCTCATATATTGCATGCATGCTTACACAAACGTTCATGGGGGATACAAGTCAGGAAGAGAGGGCCACAATATGGTGGCTGTTGCCAAACAACAAAAAAAGGGTGCTGGATGGGAAGGTGGATGTGGAGGAAAAGTACATTTCCGTCTTGGGGTGGGCACACATTCTGAATGCAACTGAAGAAGCGTGGCTGACAATAAGAAAGGTAGTGTTAGTGAGGGAGTTTGTTTATTTATTTGGTAATGCGCACCAAACCCTTAGGTAGCTGGGCGCAGCAGATCCAAGTATACTTGAAGCTTAGTTATAACATGTAACTGGGTACAATAACAAGATTGGGAATGCAATGGGTGGGGAGTAACATACAAAGCAAGTGCAGTGGTCAACAGAATAGTACAATAGATAAAAGAATAGTCGAGTAGTCAAATGCACCTATGGGCACAGCACAACAAGCGTGTATTAGTTGTCATTAGCTCGTGCAAGTAGTGGGTGGAGGGAGAAAACACAGATGGGCAGGATTGTGAGTTGCTTGCACCAATGCCTGTGCAGATCATGTTGGGTGACTCAGAACACTATTGGCGTGGCTCTACGTATTTCTGAGAAAGGGGAGGAAGAGGAAGGAGGCCTGGGCTGGCTCGATGCCGGGGGAGGCAACTGTGTGCAACAGAGGGGCGGGAGGGCATTCTGGAAAAATGGGTACAATGACAGATTTGGCAAATAGTGCAGGGAAAGAGAGGTAGGTTACAGGTTGTCTCCATGGCTATGGTGATGGTCGCTACTAAGAGTACCACCCACATACTGATACCCACAAACAGGGGCCTGACAGCATGAGGGGGGGAAGACATACCTGGACAGAAGGGCAAGAAATAAACTGGATTTCAGAAGGACGGGTGACTGTGCAGTGTGCACCTTATATTGGGCAGTGAACAAAATGCCTTTGGAGGGGTAGTGTCAGACGAACCACATAACGGCAAGTCAGAGACTGTCAAAACCCAACAAGATGTTTTCAGGGCATGTGCACCAGAGAAGGACATTGACAGGCCCACATATAAAGAAGGTGGTCAGTGGCAGCATGTCTCGATGTTGGGGGGAAAAGAGCACAGTTTAGTGAATAACAATCAGTGGCACTAGCTCTGATAATAACAAAGATAATCCCATACGAGCGAGAGTGGCCAATGACACCCAACAATGACCTACAGCCATAGCAAATGGCAGGCATAGAAGATCAGGAGTGGCATGTGGCAGAGGTCTTACAGCTTGAAGTGACGAAGATAATCCTACAGAAGGTCAAGACTGAGGATCACGGGAAATGTGAGCAGCTCCTGGCAGACCTGCAAGGGAAGGATGAACAAATGTTGCAATATATGAATGCAGAGAAAGGGCAAGACAATGGGTATCGTGCCTGACAGACGTGACCCACAGCCAAAGAAGACTGTCAGGAGCACATGGACAATTGTGACACTTGTTAGAAGAAAAAGAAACAGGAGCTAAAAAAGGAGTGGTTCAAACAGATGGATGTGAAAGGTACACAGTCGGACGGCTGGCTGCCATTTGTCCTCAATGGCCTATGAAAGAGAGAGGGGTCAGCGACCCGGTATTCACCAATGCAAGGTGCTATTTGGCAGAAACATGCCAAGCACTGACAAGTTTGTTGTTGCCACTGACTGCGGGTGCGCCGAAGGACTGGGAGGGGCTAGAGGTTGAATTTATACTTGAAACTCAGACACAACTTGTGATTGACGGTGCACACACACAACAGACAAATGATGGAGGTGGTGCTGGCTTTTAGAGTGACAATGATGCTCAGACATAGAAAGGGGGGCAAGTATTTGTGACTGTTTTTGTTGTTTGAAATGCACCCTAGATTACTGCTGAAGATGAGGAGTGTTAATGCAGTGCAATGCAGGAATTAAATGCTTGAGATGTGTTAGGGCACCAATTAGTTGCCTTATCTTTATAATTTTTTTTATTTAGCTTCCTTATTGAGTGTGTATTCAACAGAATAGTTGTATTGTAGTGTACCTTAAGCAGTGGGTCAGAGTTTGCAAATGTGCAAGGCTTTGTATATCGATTTTAGTGTATCATAGAAATAAAGAGAGAAAAATGGGCATGTTACCAACTCTGATACTCAACTTTCTTTTTGGGTTAATCTGAGACTGGGCTCCAGCTGTACAGCCATGCCAAGCCAGAGGGCTGTGGAATGCATGTTACACCTCAGGCCGGCTGACTCATGGGCCTCTCCTGAGAAGTACATAGCTAACAAAACTAAAGACAGCTGAAGCAAGAGCCCCAAGGCCAGAGGCCGTCTTCTAGATATGGCAGATAACCCCTTTAGCAACTGCAGCAACACTCCCCCGTTTCTCTCCCATGGACCTGTTTATCATACAAGCTGCTTTATGGGCGGAGAATGGTTTTAGCCACTCCATTTGTATACAAGGGTGAGCCACACCCTTGGGGGAAGGGAAAGGAGTAGAACAGGAGTAGCCCTCCCAAAAGCTGGTCTTTTTGCATTACATGCAATTTCTCTCTACTTCTGGTCTCCTGTGTATTATTTGTGTCTGAGTGCATGAGGGGTCTTGGGGGAGCAGGACGAGACTAACACCACCCACCAGCTGAAATCAGCTATCCATGCAAGGTAATAGGGGGCAGGCATTGTATTTGTCACTTGGCATCTTTGATAGATACCTAGTAAAAAATAACACAGATGCCCTTTGGGTCCCCTGCTACCTCGCATGCACACAATCATAGTGTGTGGATGTGGAGATGGGAGCCCAGGGGGCAGGCATAGCATTTTTTACTGGGCATCTATGATAAAAAAAAAAGTATAATTCGTGTTATTATGTAGCTAGACTGGCCTGTTGGTGCAGCCAGTCTAGCCATTGCTTATAGTGGTATGACATTTTGTAATGGACATCTTTGATAAAAAAAAAATAGCATGATACATGCCATTATGTAGCTAGACCGGCCTTTTGGTGCCAGGCAGTCTAGCCATTTCCTTCTGTGGGATGATATTTTCTCATATGGAGCATCTTTTATAAAGCAAGCAGGTTAAGTGTTATTATGTAACTAGACTGCATTTTAGTGCAGCCAATTAAACCATTTATTGTGGTAAGCCATTTTGTATTGGGCATTTTTGATAAAGCAAGCATGATAAGTGTTATTACGTGGCTAGACTGCATTTTGATGCAACCAGTTTGGACATGTTTTCAAACTCTGGCATGGAATTTATAATGGTGAAACCAAATGTAGTATTTTCCTAGGTAGGGATACTGGCATATATTGGTGCAGCCAGCATTGAAATGTATGTGCACACCCAGTGTGAAAAAGTGCTTATACTGGCATATATTTTGGGCAATGCATCAGGGAAATGTGTTGGGGAAATGCTCCTGTGCACTGTTGGTGTCTTGCAACTATTGTATTTTTTTCATAAGTTACCCAACAAAATCAATTTCAAACTGTTTGGCATTTTACCAAATTTCTTTTTTAAAAACAGTGCTATAAAATGTACCATTTCAAGTCATTATTTTAAAAATGCTTGAGGCAGAAGCCCCTCACCCCCCAAAACACCTTTGATTGGTTTAGACTCCCTTGCTACGCTACTGTGGCATATTTAGGGGAAATATTTACAACCCTCCACTGGGATGTACAGCCAGAAACTGAAAACTCTAAACAACTCCTCCGGCAGCAACGCGAGATTCCTACAACCATTGCTGAAGGACCAAGAGAGCATTTGCCTCCTTTCCCCCTGTACTCAGTGACTGTATCTGATATTCCATCTGTTAAACCGATTATCCTCGACTATCATTTGAAGCTGAGGTATGAGTGATATCTCTTAAGTTAAACTGACTCTTTTTGACTGGCTTTTATTTAAAGCTGAGCTGGAAGTGATGTCTCTTCTGCTAAATTCCACCTATAACTACACATTATTTGAAGCTGTGATAGGAGTGAGGTCTGCATGAGGTAAAAGGATACAGCCTCTTGCTGAGTACAAGGGTATTTTTGAAACTGTTGAACATAAGTTCACTTTTTAGTATGCATATTGCCTTAAACCTACTTTGAACATGCTTAAGGCCACATTATTTTAACCAGCCTGGTAAAATATAGGTGTACTTAAACTTGTTTGGCCTATTGACCCTTATTTAATGTGCCATCTCCTCTCAGAGTCCGAGACATATCAACCCCACCAGTCTTTCAGTGGCACTGAGGCAGAAGTGTCTGGATTTCCTCCCAGCCCTGCAGAGCCCGTGGGTGAAGTGGTCGCTTCAGCCGAGACTGAAGTTGGCAGCAGGTCTAATGCACATCCCTGTTCACGATGAGTTTGCCTGCCTATTAAATCAGATTTTAAAGACGTAGGTTTTTCAGATGTAACATTTAAGAATTAAAGGGAGCCATGAGTGTGATATCACACACCGTTTCAGACCTCACAACAGGAAGGAATTGTATGGTAGTGAAATAACGTGACTTCTGTCTCTTCTGTAGCTTCATACATATACTTTATTACTAATTACATTAAGCAAACAGATAAGGATAGGAACCACTGGGTCCCATCTCCCAGGCTCAACTGACACAGAATAGAACCTTGGTGCTGCATTCATCACCAAACATTCTGCTGGCTCACATCAGCATTCCATGCCAGCATGCACACATAACAAGTACATCACAACACATCTCCTTCCTTTCCAATACCACACAAACATGAGAAATGCATCACAACACACCCCCTCCTTTCCCAGACAACACTAACACAGGAAACACAGACACAGGAAGCTCACACAAAACGTCCATAACATGCATCTTTTTATTGAGAGATGCAACTCAACTATTTCTGGGATGTTATCCCTACACTGGCTTAAGACTGAACACGTCACTACTCTGGGACGGAATCCCTACACTGACTTCAGACTTAATGCACTGGGAAGGTGCTACCTTCCACTATTGGGACGGAATCCCTACATTGGCTCCAGAATTCATACTTCACTACTCTCGGATGGAATCCCTACACTGACTTCAGATTTAATGCACTGGGATGGTGCTTCCTTCCTCTATTGGGACGGAATCCTTATACTGGCACTGGGAAGGTGCTACCTTCCTCTATTGGAACGGAATCCCTACACTGGCTTCAGACTTCATATTTCACTACGCTGGGACACTATACCTACACTTTAAATGGGAAGCTATCCCTACAATTCACACTGGGACGCTATCCCTACACCTTAAATGGGATGCTATCCCTACACTTCTCTTTACTGGGACGCTATCCCAAACTTCACTTAACTGGGACGCTATCCCTACACTTCGCTTTACTGGGACACTATCCCTACACTTCACTTAACTGGGACGCTATCCCTACACCTTAAATGGGACGCTATCCCTACACTTCTGTAGAGGAGGAGCCAAGTACCCCCACCTCAACTACTTCACCTATATTGCCTATGTTGCCTATAGACTTTATACCGCAGTATGAGATATATGCGGAGCAGCTGAACCGACAAAGAGCAGAGTATAGGCTCAGTCCAGTACCAGTGAAAGGCCCATTACCTAAGAGAATCTGGGAGCCAAGGTACCCATTGAGGAAACTATATTTGTATACAGGAAAATATGACAGTCATTTGAATGAAATCCCTGAAGAAGCAGAATCAATAAGCAGCAAGGATGAATGGTAAATGTCATTTTACCATTGACAGTATATGTTACATGGAGCTAAAATGAATTACACGAAGAGATGCAGTGATCAGAAAATGCAGATATTCTATAAGGCATCAAGAAAGTATCAAAGATAAGTGACATCTTCGGATCAAGGTGAAGAAGCTTATGCCACAGAATATATGAAGATATTAAGTTGTTTTACACGTGTACAGATGCAGAAGAAACGCAAGCAGCAAAGTAATCGTGAAGCTAGCTTTAAGCTTATAGTAAATAGACTGTGGCAATCGCCAATGTATACATATAGGAATAAGTGAACTATGGATGTTTCTATTAACGTGTTATAGCAGGCTGGACAATAGCAAAAGGCCTCAAGTTTAATGTGTCACAGTTAAAATACAGAAATTGAATTACAAATGAGTTTCAACTAAAGGCACGGTTGAACATGCCAAGAAGCCACAGTCTTATCATACTGGAGCAAACTGACTTTGGATAAAAATTGTGTGAAAGAACAAAACTCCTGTTCAGAAGGCACAAACATAACAAGGAAGATGTCAGAGATATATTGGAAAATAATATTAAATAAACAAATAAACTCAATTTTATGGTCTCCAGTCACATGGAAGCATGAAGTTGGATGAACGAGATGCTCACACCTACGCATACAGGCAGCCTCTGATCCTCACTCCCTAATTTTCTCAGAGCTGAGAACATGTCCAAGGCCAACTTCAAACACACTAATTGACAACGGACCACTGAGGTGATGATGGATGTGTATGCTAATTGGTTAGAAGCTGAAGTCAAGACGACCTCACCAGTACCTGCGTGGCCAGTCTGTTTACTGCTAACGTAGATGGAAAAACACTGAAGAGGGTAGAGTGGCAACCAATTGTAGAGGACCTGCGTTTTTAGGGTCCTATAGTTGTGTAAACCAATGGGACGTTGTGTTAGTGATGTTCCTAGTGGTCATTTTAAGGGGAGTGCTTGGCTTCCCCACCTGATATTAAGTAACCAATCACATATTTACACTTTTTTAGATTAGTATGGATCGTATACTTATATGTCCACGAACAACCTATCCCCGTTACTCTTCGGTTTTTGTAGCTTGGCACATAGGATGACATAGGTTAGATGTCATTAATGACAAATTACTTATACAAGTTTTGTTTTTTCTTAAATGCTTTGAGTTTAAAGATCGGGCGATTGCGTTGATGTTCGTTATGCTCCCTGTTTTAGAAAGTTGATATTAAAACAGTCTTCCTTTTTGTCAACTTCCTGAGTCGGCTCCGTTATTTGATGTACGAGTAAGGTCTGCATCCCCATCAATTTCATGGGTAATTGCTACTCATCAAAGGAGCTGGACTACCCAGTACACTTGGTAGCAGAGAGAGGATGGTTAGAGAACCATTGATCTGAGTAAACCTTCGAGTCTCGGAAATATCGAACGACCTTTGCCATTCGGCTGAAAGAACGTGAGGCTCCCCGTAGATAGTGGATAGTATAAAAAACAAAGCGTCTTGCAAGACCAGGTGTGACGGGTCCCTTAATTTCAAATAGAATCCCCTCCCACGTCTACGTGAAGCTGATCAATCATAAGGTTGAAGAGGCGAATAAAAAAGGTGGACGATCCCGAGGGTCAGAAGAGGAAAAAGATGATAATCAGTGAGTAAAATATTGAGTGAGTTGACAAAAAAAGCAGGGGATGAATGAAGAAATAAAGAGAGTAACGGAGCGTGGCAGGATCAAATATAACGTAAGAGTAAGAGTGTAATATACATACATATATATGTGTGGGGAATGGGAAATTGACTCGAGTGTGGCTGAGCAATTAATATAGTTGTGAGAAAGGCCACGACAAAAGACCACGTATTGGCCTGCGTCTTTATGATGTAACAGATGAAGTTTGAACCCAGCGTCCCAGAGCGGAACATTCAGAGACAATCCCGATTAAAGGCGGGATCGAAGGGGTAACTTACACTCCAGTTGGAATATTTCTAGAGGGCTAATGAGTATTAAGAAGAGGATATAGCAAATGTGTGTAACCGGTTGCATTTGTCTGTTTGTTTTATGTGGTTTTGTGAATGATAACATCATCATGAATTGAACCTGATGGTTGTTTTTTTAGCAAGATTAAAGTAACAATTGTGGTTAGTGGGATTGGAGATTGGGACGGTTAGTGCTTGCTCATATCATATTATTTTTCTTAAACGTACCTTTCAAAATGTGTGATTAAGAATAAAACAAGTGTCACGTAAAAGTAAAGAGTAGACGAGTTAAAAATGGAGGACATCATTCTACTTGTGCATCTTTGCAAACAGCTAACAAGCATGCATCTAAGCTTAAACAATACAGTGCAGAAGGGTTAAAGGAATCGCGGATACAATGTTTATGGCATGGCCTCAAGGAGGATCACTATCAAAAGCAGTTTTGCAGCATATGACGACATATTTGCATGCTGCATATACCGGGAAGAAGCTAGAAAAGAGAGTAGCTAGTTTGGAGCTTTGGAAAATGTATCAAATAGAGCGAGATGAAGCGCTGCCTGTAGACTGGATAATTAATCTATGCAGAGAGGGGGATGACGAGCCCTCTGCTCCACCCACCCTGACTGAAACAGGAGACGAGAGCAAGAAAGACAATGGGTTATACCCATTGAGAGAGCTTAAGGCAGCGACAGGGTATAGCAACCCAGCATACGAGTTACCTGTACAAAGCAGTGACGAAGGAACGGAGAACAATATTGAGAAAGACGTGATCTCTAAGTATAGATGCAAAACGGAGAGAAGTGGTCGATCAGGTACAAGTATATCTCTATATATATTTGGAGATGGATAAAACAATGGAACGGAGAAAGAGACAAGGATGATGAGATAGTTCTTTTACAGAATGAATAGATGGGTGGTCAGATTTTACTCAAACTCGATGTTAACAGCATCGAGGATGTAAGACAACAGGAAGACCAAGACGAGAGAGATAGAAAAGACAAGGAAAGGAGGAACAATTGAAACATGAAGGAGCAAAAAGAAAGGATAGGCAAAGACGAGAGCAGTTATATATCAAGAAGAACAGTCGAAAAAACAGGAGAGAGCAGAAGAACAAAGAAAATGCGATAACAGGCAGAGAGCGATTGAAGAGCAGGAAAGGTTAGAACAGAAAAGAATGGAAGCAGAAGAATAGAAGTTAAGGGATAAGAGAATACAAAGATGAAAAGATGAGGAAATTACGCAGGGCAAACGAGAGAAGGGACATAAAGAAAAAGGAAGAAGATAGGTCAGAGAGGAAGCAAGAAAACAAAGAGAGTTTAATGATGATTTGGAACGTAAAGGAAGGTAGAGAGCATGTGATCTTGATCGTCTGGAAAAAGAGATAAGAAATCCTGAGCCAGAAGTAGCATGGGAGGATATAGAGGAATTATTCCCAGAATACGAGTCATTACCAGGCCCATCTAGAGTAAATCTAGAAGACGAGTTTGTCTCTGGGAGCATTGGGGAAGCGATCGACAAGGTGTATTATGACATGAAAGCTCAGTAAAGCTTAAAGGGGAAGGGAAAAAACAATCGACTTGAAAGTACTCAGTTGTATGACACAGAAGGAGCCTCATGTAGCACAAGGCCTAAGGAGCTGTCTTTGGATAGACTGACACTGAGCAGAAATGATGAGGAGAAAAGTTGCACGAGTTGGGCCGAGGAAATGTCAGACAAAGACAGACATATTCCGTGAGAAAGTAAGAGGGAACGTATGCGGTTCTGAGAGGTGTCTCTCAATGGAGATAGAAGTCAGATGGTCAGATTTAAACATACCCGTAACTGGGACGTCGGAACTACTGATACGATTAGATCCACCTAAAGGGGAACTCCACAATGAGAAAGGAGAGTTGCAGCCTTATGTAAGCAGATTGAGATCATTACCAGGTAGAAGGCGATGTGGTAACATCATCCTTGCACCAGATAGAAAGCCGATGAGAATGAGTTTGGGGCATCGCAGTTTCCTTTGTTAGAAAAAGTAGGGGCTAGACCACAGTATATAACGTGGCCCCAGATGGACAAGGATAATTTAAGGTGTAAACTCCCCATTTTGACTTTGGGTGCTGGGAAATGGATACATGAGGTAGAGAAAAGGACGGGAGGAAACAAGTGGCTTAAGTGGACATTAAGGGTCTCTTATATGCCATATTTGGCGACAGAGCTGATGACGTGTGCAGATGAGAGCAGGGTATGCTGGTGTGACTATAGTCAACACTGCTCATGATGGAGCACCATTCAATAACTGTGGGCAGCAGTCTGGAAAGCGCTCAGGGTATTATATCCAGACACGTCCGATATGGGAGCTACAATGACGAAAAAGATGAAAGGCGGCGATGATCCGCTTGTTTACATTCAAAGTTTCCAAGAGCAGCAGAACCTGTGCAAAAGCAGCTCAAGAAACTGGTGGGCATAGAAGCCAAACCATGGTCGGAGATTCAGCTGACCACTGCACACTATTGTAGACTCTTGTAGGAAAAAAATCTCAAAAAAGACGATGCTTGAAAAAGCGAGGAAGCAAAATTAGTACAGAAAAAACGATCTAATTATGCCATTGACGGGGCAATGTTGACGAGTGAAGATGAATCGAATTCACAGCAGATTGCAAACACGTCACAGGTGAATAACCAAAGACAGTTTGATCAGAGTAATAATGGGTTTACTTTGCGAGGAAAGGGTGGATTATCGAGGAAGAGGTTTTCAGAATAATCAAGGAAATTGGCAGAACAATCAGGGAAACGTTCAGAACAACCAAGGTGGGTTTCAAAATATGCAGAATGACGGTCAGAACATGCAGGATAGGCAGATTAGGAGACCACCTATATGTTGGACCTGTGGGATGACAGGGCATTTTGCTTGCATGTGTAGAAGTCAATGGTTCATGCAAAATGACCAGTTTTCAAGGGGGGGGGGGGTCCAAAGCCACCTACATATTAGCAGCAGCATAATGATGGGCTTGCTCATAATCAAACAATGCAGCAACAGCAAGCACCGAGAGTGCAGCAAGTCTTGCAAACACAGCAGGTAGCAGTCGCTTCGCCACACGGGCAGTGGCAACACACACCCAAGCAGATTCAGCAGAGCACAAGTACAGGACAGACCATGACACCTAGAATCGGGAGTCTTACTGTCGCTGGAGGGAATCCATTTTCAGGTAATGGAACAAGTCTGTACCTATAATAGGACACCTCACTGGGAAACTTGATGTGTTCAGTCCTATCCGTTTCACCGAATCCTCATGAGGAACCAAGGGTAGATGTCACTATAGGGGGGAAACATTTTTCATTTTTAGTAGACACTGGTGCAACGCGCTCATGTATACATGAGGGAAGGTTTTTAATGTCCGGCACCGCCATGAATACTCAGAGATTCTCAGGAGCTACAAGTCAAGTTCCTTTCACAGAAGAATTACAAGTATCTATAGGAAAATGCGAAATGAAGGTGCCTTTGCTATATTCCAGGCAGACACCTGTTAATATCTTGGGTCGAGATTTGATGACGAAGATCAATATGACAATCTTGTTTACCGATGAAGGCATAATATTCTCAACACCAGTAATGCATTATTTAAATGTGTGCAAAATCATTAGAGCATTTACAGGACAAATAGCCATGAGAGCAATACCTTTAGAACCAGACGTTTTTTATTATGGAGTACATGTTCTATTGGCATATCTGACAGGCTTGGCGGGCAGAGCAATGAGAATACCTGATGAATCTTTGTTCAGGCCAAAGATACCAATGCATGAAGAAGAAGGGCAAGTGTTCCCCTTAGAGTTGCAAGCAGCCATAGGGCGAGGCGAAATGGCTTTGCTTGATGGGAATGATGACGAAGGCAGACAATGGTGTGCAGTAATTGCCATCGGAGAAGGTTACAGATTGACTGACGTCACTGATGAAGACTTATTTGGCGATCATCTATCTGATGATGAAATAGTATTTGAGATGAGCATTATTTATTGGGTAAAGGCAATCAAACGAGAGGTACCTCAGAAAATGATGATAGCACAACAACGTCCTGAATATTTTGATGAAGACATGGCAAAAGTGCCTGCTTCATTATGGACCACACAGGCCCTTATGACGTAGGCCTGTTAAAGGGGGTGGGAGAAGTAAAGATTAAACTGAAACCAGGAGCAATTTTACCATGAGCACGACAGTATCCCATGTCTTGAGAAGCCGATTTCCGCCATGATGGAACAGGGCATCTTGGGGACATCAGAGTCACTATGTAGTACTGCGATTTATCCTGTGAAAAAAGGGAAATGGGGGGGTTGTGGTGTTTAATACAAGACCATAGGCCAATAAACCAAATTGTATAAGCTGAATTCCCTTTAGTCCCGAACCCGTCTACAACACAGGATCTGAGGTCATTTACATTCAGACAAACAACTGAAAAGCACTTGTTTACCCCAGGGGTATTGCGAGTCTCCATCGATTTTCAATAGAGTCCTGCAGATGGACTTGAGCAATTTTGAATTGGAAAATGTCATTCTGCAGTACGTGGATGACATTTTGGTTTGCAGCACCACAGAGGAAGAGTATAGATGCAATTATGTTCAGCTAATGATTATACTTGCTGACAAAGGATATAAGGTTGAGAAGGAGAAGATACAGTATTGTCAACAAGAAGTGATGTACATTGGTCAGTTGATTTTACATGATGGAAAGAAAGTTACTCCTGAGAGAGCTGAGGCTATTTTAAAAACTGTAAAGCCATACACGATAAAGCACATGCAGAGATTTTTGGGATTATGTAACTATGTTAGAGCATGGGTCTTTGATTACAGTTCATATATAAGACCTTTATTACAGGCCTGAAAGAAAGCACAGGTAACACAGGAAAAAGTTGTGCGGACTGAGGAAATGGAGGAAGCCTTTCACGAGCTGAAGAAAGCAATTTGCACAGCTCCAGTTTTAGGGATTCCTAATTATGCTGAGGAATTATTTTTATTCTCGCATAGATATGGCACTGTTATGACAGCAGTCCTTACACAGAGAACCACACTGGGGCACAGGCCCCTTGCATATTACAGTGGAATTTTAGACCAAGTAATGAGGGGTCACTTTCCATGTGAACAGTCTTTGGCTGACGCCACGTTCGGTATAGAGAAAGCTGTAAGCATAGTGATGGGATGCTCCATGATGTTATTTGTGGAGCACGCACTATTGACCATTCTAGAAAAACCAAAAGGCACATTGACTTCTCAAAGGGCTTCTGCCTACGAGGTGGTCATATCTAACTCAGCAATCAAAATAGTTCGATGCAGGGTAGTGAATCCTGTCATTTTTGTTGCTTAACCACTGGAAGAAGATGACCATGCACATGATTGTTCGAACTATGAAGAGTTTTATGATGAAATCCCTAGGATAAAAGAGAATGCTTTGACAGGGCGAGAAATGTTTTTATTGACGGTTCTTCGAGAATTGATCAAAATAATGGGCAGAGATATACAGGTGCCGCTGTGGTAAAACACACAGCCAATGGAGAGTTTCAGACATTGGTAAGTGCACAATTATGTCTCACTATTCAGCACAGGCTGCAGAATTAGTGGTGCTGCGAGTCACGCTCGATAATCATGCAGACCAGGAAGTAACCATGTACAGTGACTCCGCTTACGTGACAACAGTGCACGCACGATTAGCACACTGGAAAAGGAGGGGCTACCTCCGAGCGGATGGCATGTCAGTGCAGCATGCCGCCTTATTGGACAGGCTTATTAAGGCACTGCAACTCCCAGTGGCCATCGCGGTCATTAAATGCGCAGCTCACACTAAAGGAACAGACTTTCTCTCACATGGAAACCAAGCAGCAGAAGATGAAGCAAAAATCGCTGCATCTTCAGAGAATATAATGACCTTTGAAACAACCGAGGTTAAGGAAAGAATGGTTGTGTTGATGAATGTGACTGAAAAAGAATCTAAGTGATTTTACCGAACCCGAAGGTTCGACTTCCCAAAAGTTTGACTTTTTATTTTTTATTTGCTGCAAATATATATGTGGGGGAGACCCCGCACATCCCCCACCTTACCCCTATACATTTTTGATATACTTTACCCCCCACATATATATATATATGGGAAATTGGGGTCAAACATTTGGGAGTCAAACTTTTGGGGTTAGGTAAAATTGTTCTAAACCACTGAAAAATATAGCGATTTGTCAAAAACAGAGTTAATGGAGATTCAGGGGGAAGCACCCCAAGATGAAAATGATTTGTGGACACGAAGAGGGTGTACTTTAAACGCCTCTGAAGCATTGTGGTGACAAGACAGTACTGGTAAACTGGTGATGCCTTTAGCCTTATTAAGGGCAGTGCTGGAAAAGTATACTACCCTGCGCACATAACTAGGGAGAATCTTGTTGCAACGATTGCTGAGGATTGGTTTGTACCAAATTTGTTAGAGCATGTTGCATTTTTTATGATGACTGTATAGTCTGTCAACAATTCACAGCTGGGCATACACTGCACACAGTTAGGGGGGTTATTCCAAGACCCACTGGCCCCTTTCAGCATTTGCACATTGACTAAATCGATATGATTAAAGTATGTAATGGCTAAAGATACATGATTGTCGTAGTCTGTCCATTTTCAAGGTGGATTGAGGCAGGTCCCTGTACACACCCAGATTCCACTTGTGCAGCCTCATTTTTAGTGTGAGAAGTATTTCCCTGATGGGGGTATGCGAGGTAATAAGATTAGACAATGGCCCACATTTTGTGAACCAAATATTCGAATAGATCATCTTATTGCTTGGTATAAAGCACAAGTTTTCCTCGGCTTATCATCTGCAAGGAAATGGGATAAGTGAGAGGCTCAACGGATTGCTTAAGGAAAGAATAGCCAAGTTGAAGCTTACTCTGAAAAAGGGGTGGTTGCATTGCCTACCACTGGCATTATATGCTTTAAGGAACCAGCCAGGTTCAGACCACCATCTCACGCCTCACGAAATTGTGACAGGGAGGCAAATGAGAATACCCCTAATGCCTCCATCTCAAGTTAGAAGTGATGCTCAGCCAACAAAAGATTTGTTTGGAAAGGAAATGCGTGATTATTTGAACTGTATGACTTCCAGTATTTCTGTCATTTTAGGACAGCTGAAGCGACAAGGGTGCATGTTAGTACAGAACACAGAAGGAGATGCTTCAACAAATCAATCTGAAAGTTATGTCTTCCCCAATTATTCACCGGAGATGAGGACCTAGTTCAAAACCACACGAGGAAAAGGTGGTACAAACCCTGTTTCAACAGCCCATTATTCGTTGTGGAAGACATCATGCTGTCTGCTGTGAAATTGCAGGGCAGGCGTGCTTGGATATTCCTGGGCGATGTCAAGATATTTACTGGAAAAACCCTTCTGCCCTCTGCATCCAACCGAGAGACAAGAGAAGCAAGTACATGCATCGGGGAAGAACCACAGCATGTGCAGACGAGATCCATGACTAGGAAGAAGGACACAGAAGCTGATGAATAGAAAGACAAAGATTTTGTTGGACTGTGGCTTGGTTCAGGACACTCCTTTCAAGCCATCTCTGAAAGGGTTAAGAGAAGCTGATGCAAACACTCTACGCTGTTATTTCAGGGTGAAAGAAAATTGTTTAAGCCACAGCGGAGCTTGCAACACATCTTTGGACTGAGGCATACTTAACCCTTGATAAGAAGATAATTATGCCAGAGTGATTGTGGCTTTGATAATTGGAAGAGAGTGCAGTATCCAGATTCATTCCACACTGAGTTCTTATTCAGATCTGTTCATTGTGTTGTAATGGAGGTGCTGAAATGAAGATAAGGTACCAACAACTGAATGCAGTAGGGGGAAGCCCCCCGACCCCCACTTAAAGCTAGGCAGAGAAATGTGTAAGGCATGATTTAGTATGGTAAATGTGTGAAAATAGACTCACAGGGTTAAAAGAAATTAGTACCTTTAATAGTATTATGTGTATAAGGTCGAAAATGCTTTTATCATGGTTTAGTAAGAGGGCAAGGTACAGCATGCATAGTATAAAAATTGAGTAGGAAAATGATATAAGTTTTTTCCTATACCCAGACAGAAAAGAACAATGCCTTTAACTGATAATGCCTTTATACAAGTGAAATAATGGATTTGGCTCGCTACAGACAGTGGCAGCATAGTCAACCCAGAGTTGAACAATTCAAGTGCGCAGTGGTCTGCGAAAAACCAGATAAGCACTGAAACCAGACAGTTAATTGGGCTGTGTCTGAAAATTTTGCTAAGGGAAACAGCTACATGACCATATTTGGAGTAGAATGACCGGGAAAAACCTAGGATGTGTGCCAGAATGTATTTCATTTTGAAGGTTTAAACAGATAAGAAATAATTGCCCTGTGCGCGAATGTTCAACAAAGAGTTGTGCCTGGACATGTTTAGAAAAGGTGGGGGTTTTAATCCTCTTTCTCTGACAAGATACAAAAGGGTGCTCCATTTGTAGCTGGGAGAGCGGTTCATGTACTTGACAACAATGCTGTTTGTGGTCTGCGTCAGCCTGGCATGAAATAAAACCTGATGAACCTGACTCTGCCTCCTTGCCTGCTGTCTGATTACCTTTGCTGAAATGCCAGGGAGCTGTGGAGAGTGCCAGAGAGGCTCAGAGAGCTTCAGAGAGGGTCCCAGATAGCAACAAAGAGCCCCAGAATGTCCAGGAGAACCTGACAGAATGGAAGAGGTGAAAAAGAGCATGATTGAGGTCTTAGCACTTCGAGAACAGTGTTACCAAGGGATCATACTTATATATTTCAAGTTGGTGTTGCGCTCGTATCCTTCAATGGTGGGGTGAACTAATCGCATTCCAGCTTTCATTCAAGATCCTGAAGATCCTGAAAATGAAAATGATAAAGACAAAGCTTTATTAATTTGTGCTAAGAGAAAGTTCATCATGTTGTCTAGAGTCAAGCAAATTCGAGGAGTTGACTGGGAGTTGGTGTACATACGTGAACTAGTCTAAAACATACTGAGAGCAGTTTTCCTCTTGCTGGAGACATTCATATTTTGTATGGTAAAAAACTGGTGCCAGGAGAAGGCCAAGAAGTTGTCTCTAGCATCCAGTAAGCAGACAGTGAATTGAGGAAAGATTACAGAGGCAAGACAACAGTTTCAAGAAGGAGTGTAAAATGCTGATGTATTAAAAATGACATTTTCCTTCCTTAGGCAATAAAATGGGGGGGAAGTAATAGCAGCATAAATATGCCAAATGTGGAAAAACGTTCACGATGTCCACAGACACGATGTGGGAAGTCAACTTACCTCTGCCTCATTTATGGTTGCATTCTATTAATAATCATATTGCTTTCACTCACAGACCGTACATCCTACTACCTCGATATACATGGATCTAAGACTCCAGTAACTCTTCCTGAGCAAGGGGAAAGAGCAATTGAGGCAACTATCAGACATCCCAGACCGTATGTAGTTATTCCTGTTTCAAAGAAATATGGTCAATTATTTGGGCCTGAGATAAGTGCCATTAGCAATCACTCACATGTAGAAAAGGTTGTAGACATTTTGGTTGAACACAAAAAGCAGGCTTGGCCAAATGAGCAAGACAAGAAATTGCTGGACAAAGTGCTGATACGGGTGATGCATGAAGAAGCACCTGATCCTATGATAAATCACCTAAAGGTAACCCCTGGAAAGCAGACATATATGGAGTTTCTGCCAGACTTTTTTGTGCCAAAATGGATAGCTGAGCAAATGAGACGTTCTAAATTTTCTTCTACTCAAGAAACAGATCCTTTGATAAATGTGCCTATGATCAATCCAGTAAGAAGGAGTTATGCAGGTACACTTCATGATATGATTATGGAAGGACACATGAGAAGAATGAGAACTAAAAGAAATACTCAAGAGGATGCTTTTGAGCTAAATGATTACCTGGACAGTACAGCTCATTTGGGAAATAACACTTGGTACCTGCATATGAAGGAAGTAAGAAGAAGAACTGTGAATGAGGAATGCTTTGTGTGTGCACTTCTGCCATACTGTCTGGGAAAGTCGAAAATCTTCATAGCTATTGAAATAGACGCCCTGACAGCTCATTGTCTATCAAATATAGCACTTTGAAAACCAGAGGTCAGTTCATGGGACGAGACGCCTACATGAAATGGGCAGCTGAGTGGACAGACCCAGATGAAGACGACTATGTACAAGATACAAAGACAAGAGACCAAGAACATACAAAGAATCATGTGATCAGACATGAAAGGCCTGGAGTAAAAGGAGCTGGAATCAGATGGGAGGTGAAAAAGAAACTTGGCAGTCCAGGAAAAACTGAGGAAAACATCAAGCAATGGAAGAACAGAGGCCAAATGCAGATCTGGGTATCCAGACGGATGGGAAGAAGGAGTAGTTATCTGCAGAGCATGGACGGTATATGATCATCCTGAATCAACTGTTTGGAATGTGCAGGTGCAATGTGAGCCCCTGTAGAAGAGCATTGCCAAACTCCTGACATGGGTTGAAGACAGAGGAGGACCCTTGCAGATAGTACCATTGGAAAGTTAGAAGTTGTGCTTCAGAAATAATGGCACAAGAAATGTTGGAGAGAAAAAGAACTGTTACAGAATCATTGATGTACCAAAGAACAACCTTGGTACAGCAGTAATTATGGATCATTATTGGGCTTGTGCAGCCAGAGACTACATCAGATTACCTGCAGATTGGGGAGGAATATGTACACTGGTGAATGTCCATTTTTCAGCCTTGGTAATTCCCAAAAATGATTTGCATATTGACAATCTCCCAAAAGAAGATGCTCACCTGAGGAAGAAGAGATCTGTGGAGCTAAAGAAGAGAATGAAGAGAGAATTATTTCTCAGCTAAATCAATAGAAGCTTTCGATGCTATACCTTATGAGCACAGGCTGTTCAGCCAGACGTCATCTGTGTTCATGATGATCTTCATGCCGGCAATCCAGGTTGGAGCAAATACAAAGTGCCTGCAGATCCCCAGATGGGAATTGCTGCAGACAATTAACACTACAATAAAGCGATTCAATGCAATCAGAGAAGAGATGAGAGCCATAAGACTGATCAATCTTCAGAACAGATATGTCTTGGATATGATTACAGCAATGGATGGAGGAGTTTGTGCAAAAATTGGAGAATCATCTTGCAAATTTATACCTTCTCACGACAACGAAAATGGAACCTTGACAGAAGCCATAGATATGCTGATGAAGCTCCATGGTCAGATGATCGATGAAGTTGAAGACATTGCTGATGACACCTGGTTTGGATCACTCTTCTCTTGGATTCCACTGTGGATGGCAGATAAATTTAAGTTCCTTGGAGCTCTGTTAGTGTTGGTGATGCTTGGATTTTGTGTAATCAAGATAATAATCTCACAATGCAAGAAGACAGCAAAGAAAGCCATAGGGATGAAGATTATGATTGATGTTGAACCAGGATGGTAGCCCAAAAACCTGACAGACGAAGAAATCAGAGACTTTCTAAAGACCAGTGTTCATGCACCTGAGGGGACAAAGTTCCTCTATCCAAAGAATCAAAAGAAGAATGTGGGAAGATGGATCTATTGCAGTCCAAGTGGACAATGCCAGCTCATGACATGGAATAAAGATGAGTATGTGAAAGCAGCAGGATGCCTGAAGGGAGTCATAAAGATATGGGTCCCAAAGAAGATGTTCTTCAGGCCAAGATGTCTGAATGTGAAGGATGATGTGAGAGTGGAAGTTGAATCGCCAAGATGGGGTAGTGTAGAGGAGGAGCCTAGTACCCCCACCTAAACCATTTCACCTATATTGCCTATGTTGCCTGTAGACTTTATACCAAAGTATGAGACCTATGCGGAGCAGCCGAACTGACAAAGAGCAGAGTATGGACTCAGTCCAGTACCAGTGAAAGGCCCAGTACCTAAGAGAATCTGGGAACCAAGGTACCCATTGAGGGAACCATATTTGTATACAAGAAAATACGATGGTCATTTGAATGAAATCCCTGAAGAAGCAGAATGAATAAGCGGCAAGGATGAATGGTAAATGTAATTTTCCCATTGACAGTATATGTTACATGAAGATGAAAAAGTACATAAAGAGATGCAGTGATCAGAGAATGTGGATATTCTATAAGGCATCAAGAAAGTATCAAGGCTAAGTGACATCTTGGGATCAAGGCGAAGCAGCTTATGCCACAGAATAGATGAAGATATTAAGTTGTTTTACACGTGTACAGATGTAGAAGAAAGGCAAGCAATAAAGTAATCGTGAAACTAGCTTTAAGCTTACAGTAAATAGACTGCGGCAAGCGCCATTGTACACATATAAGTGAACTATGGATGTTTCCATTAACGTGTTATAGCAGGCTGGACAATAGCCAAAGGCCTCGAGTTTAGTGTGTCGCAGTTAAAATACAGAAATTGAATTACAAATGAGTTTCAGCTAAAGGCAAGGTTGCACATGCCAAGAAGCCAAGGTTTTATCAAACTGGAGCCAACTGACTTTGGATAGAAATCGTGTGAAAGAACAAAACTCCTGTTCAGAAGGCACGAACATAACAAGGAAGACATCAGAGGTCATTTGGAAAATGATATTAAATACACAAATAAACTCAATTTTATGGTCTCCAGTCACATGGAGGCATAAAGTTGGAAGAACAAGATTCTCACACCTACGCATGGAGGAAGACTGATCCTCACTCCCTAATTTTCTCAGAGCTGAGAACATGTCCAAGGCCAACTTCAAACACACTAATTGACAATGGACCACTGAGGTGATGATGGATATGCTAATTGGTCAGAAGCTGAAGTCAAGACGACCTCACCAGCACCTGCGTGGCCAGTCTGTTTGCTGCTAACGTAGATGGAAAAACACTGAAGAGGGTAGAGTGCCAACCAATTGTAGATGACCTACGTATTCAGGGGTCCTATAATTGTGTAAACTAATGGGACGTCGTGTATTTAGTGATGTTCATAGTGGTCATTTTAAGGGGAAGGCTTAGCTACCCCACCAGATATTAAGTAACCAATCACATATTTATACTTTTTTAGATTAGTATGGATCATATACTTAGATGTCCACGAACAACCTATCCCCGTTACTCTTGGGTTTCTGTAGCTTGCCACGTAGGATGACGTAGGTTAGACGTCATTAATGACACATATTACTTATAAAAGTTCATTTTTTCTTAAATGCTTGGAGTTTGAAGATCAAGCGATTGCGTTGTTGTTAGTTATGCTCCTTGTTTTAGAAAGTTGATATTAAAACAGTCTTCCTTTTTGTCAACTTCTTGAGTCGGCTCCGTTATTTGATGTATGAGTAAGGTCTGCATCCCCATCCATCTCGAGGGTAATTGTTACTCAAAGGGGCTGGACTACCCAGTTCACTTCGCTTTACTGGGACACTATCCCTACACTTCACCTAACTAGGACGCTATCCCTACCCTTCACATCTAGTTGAAGGCGCTACCTTCCTTTATTGGAGACACTACTTATCCCTACACTCCTGGTATAGAAATAAACACACTTTGAGAGGACGCTAGCCCCTCACCATTATCAAGCTTCACCCATGCTTGCGCTACATACTAACATTCAACAATGGCGACTCACTTTAAATAGGACATTTAGCATTTCAACATCTTGTTATACATTTATCTGCAAATGCATGCAACTCAAAAAGTCCATGCTGCCTTCTGGCAGCCTATTTTTCCTTACTGCCTACCTTTAAGGTTCTATAGGTCCATGTTGCTTTAAACAACATAACCCTGAAATCCCTCAAAAAGTTACTTCTAGCCCCCTCAGCCCCTCTTTCTTGTAATTTCATCCATGCATAATGTGTTCCCGACTTTCACACTTAAGTCAATTACTTTATTCTCTTAAAGTCCATAAAAGTCAATTTAAAGCTGCAAATCCTCAAACGATTATTCTATGCTTGTGCATACACACATTCCCACTAGCGCTTGCATCCTCATAAAATACAGTAGCTCACTGCACTAACGTAGTCTTAATAACGTAACCCTACTGAAATTAAAGTATCTGCACATTTCATATGTATAAAGGATACATGCATATGATGGCGCTTCTTCATGTCCATCACTTCTTCTACCTCATGTGGTTTGACAAAACTGACTCAGGGTAGAACCTTGGGGCTGCATTCATTACCAAACATTCTGCTGGCTCACATCAGCATTCCATGCCAGCATGCAAACATAGCAAGTACATCACAACAGGTAGTGACCAGGGGTCGAGAACACTGGAAACTATGGCACTTGAATGATGAGGTTAATAAAAAAAAGGAATACATTTTAAGTTTGAGCTGACAGGTTTTTTTAAGACCTCTTTAAAAAGGCATAACGTGATCCAGGAAGCAAACCATTCCCCTTTCACTCATAATGGGAGCTAAAAAGGCAAGCTGCTAGGTTCGTGATGTGAGCAAGAGTATCACGGGAGAGACCTGGGCCAGCTCAGGCTTTTTCTCACACCAGTTGCTCACCTAAAAACACGCAAGTTGCACAACAAGTTTTTCTTGTGCAGCAAGAGGACATTACTCACTTCGTTGGCAGTGTCACGAGTTCCCTCAGCCGAGGCCCGTGTGTTCACTTCTCGCCGTATAGATAGATTGAACAGCATAGCCCTTCTTTGCATCTGGCAGAGAAGTGTAGCTAAACGCGTGTGTGAATGAGTCGATTCCTTTTGCAAGAGACTCCCATGAGAGTTTTGCACTGCGTTGCCCTCGCAGCGGATCCAAGGCAGGTCACCTACTGATTATTAGGCTCCTAACAGTGGATCCAAGGCTGGTCACCTGCTGACTATTAGGCTCCTAACCAGCTGCAGAATTCAAATCCTTACTTGCTGTCGCTGTTACAGTGGGAAGCTGAAGTATTTTTAATCTTGCTGTTTTCATGGCCTCTAATACTAAAGGGAGAGCAAATGACATTGGCTGATTGAAGCCAATCCCTCCCTCTGGGCCTTCCTCTCTCTAACAGCTGTCTGCAGACAACCACTTAGGCAGGGAAACTCAGATAAAGTAGTACAATTGTATGGCAAGACAGCAGGCTCCTATTATGCATTACAATCTTTACTCTGAAACCACAGCAGCAAAGAAACAACTTTTACAAACAAAAAAGTTTGAAACACGGAACTAAATAGTGTTCATGTCAATGCAAGGGGAAACTCCCCAATCCATCATGGAGGACAGGTCATGCCCTGCAGGAGACCAATGGACAGGGACCCTCCTCTATATAAGTCCTTTACTCCAATCCCAACTCCTCTTTCTTTGCTGCTGACACCACAGCTAAGTCACTCCTTTCGTTGTGTCTTACATGTTAGTCTGTAGTGCTAGGCCAGTACATTAAGGCCGTAAATTGTGTAAAGTTAATATATATATTGGTTCCTTTATTGTATGAGGGAAGTTGTTCTGCTTTAACACTGTATCTAGGAGGCCGCGTGCGGCTGTTGCTTTAATTAATGTGCTTGTGTCATTATGGTAGCAGCTGTTCGAGTGGAGCTTCTGGTGAGCTTGTATACTGTTTGTTTTATTTAACCACGGGTCTCTCTTTGATTTAGAGGTCGCCTGGCAGGGCTTGCCTTCCCTGTGATGTTCCGAGTATGGTCCTCTGTGTTTGTTTAATATTAAACAAAAAATGTACAAGACCATCAGTACCGCTTCAAGCCTCACTTCCATAAATCTTGACTAAAACAGTCTTGTTGCTTGGCTCCCAGCGAGAATTGAGCGTGCTGCTAGACTCCCCCAATGCCAGTGCCGTGCTCCTTCCTCTTACTTCCCAGCCTTGTGAAGTGTTACCTTTTAATCCCTGTGTAAAAGGGCAAACATGCTTAAAAATTAATCATTGGTTTCCAGGGCGGTGCAACCCGGTATGAAGGAAGCTAAAGCTTCAGACACAGCGCACAAGAGCATTTGTGTTTGTTTATTTTTAAAATGCCTGGGATTCCAGGTGCTGTAGTGGGCTTGCCTGTCCTTTATGGCTCAAGGGCCCTGTGTTTTCAAGTCAATACTTTATGTAACAAAGCTTCTGCTTCACAACAGAGACAGGGTGGCTCAATAATAGAGCATCAGTGGCTTATTGGCAATTCGCCTGTCTTTGAAGCAAGACCACACAGAGGAACAGGGGTTTGAATGCTGCTTAGAAATATTATTCACTGCCAGTCTGCAGGTTGGTTTAAGTGCTGCATATTGCGTTGGTGATTTGCTTCACTGTAGGTGTGCCATAACCTGCTTGGTGGCAGGCTTTGCCTGTGTTCTACTGCGAGGTTGCCCCTTGTGTACTTCTGGTTGCCACACCCAGCTAGGGTGAGCAGTTTGAGGTACACTTGCTCAGTGTACTCTTTTGATAAACAATATTTTAAGCTGTGCATGAAGCATATTAATGTTCCTATTGGCAGTAGCCCGAATGGCTCAATAAGCATCAGCTTTTCATAAGGGGCCTGAGTTTGGACCCCTGTTGGAACTTAACACCACTTTCTAGGGTTATTAGTTTGTATTTTATATTTATTTTATATTTATTTTTATGTTTATTTATTTATTTAGTTCTTCAAAGAAAAGAGTGTTTGGAGGGTCGTTAACAGACCTTTAGGGGGGCCTACCTTCCTCTCTAGCCATCACCTACTCGCCTTCATAACTCGTTAAAATATTATACAGTCATGGTATCCTTCTTTGCCCAGAAAAGGGAAAGAGCCACAAAAGGGGGATAGATGAAGTCTAGAAGGATTGTACCGTGTGTTGTTTTGGGTTACTGAGTTTTTTCTCTTGACTAGCTGCAGAGAGAAATATCCACTAATTTCCCTAAGTGCATGGGGTTTGCCTGCTCAGCAACACCGTTTCCAGTCCTTAAAGGGTGGCATGTTTTCCATTTCTATTTGTCCCAATATGTCATTAAACGAGCCAATATTAAAAAAACTTTGGCGGGGACAAGGTCAGCTCAAAGGCAACTGTTTAGTCTTGTAAGCAAGACAACGTGGAGCAACCCAGGGTCTCACCCTGATGCAGTGTTTAGGAAACACTGGCTGATATAAGGTAAGATGACCTAACAATAATAAAGTTATAGCACCGCCCCTATAGCCTTTTTTCTCCCAAGACTTTGCCTATTCCGCTAATTTGTCTAGCGTTGTATAGAGATTCTCCTCTGCTCGAGGAGTACAAAGCACAGTTTTTTACCCTGACGTGTTAACCTAAGTCTTTTAGTAAAATTCTGTCGGCCCATAGTTTAGTTAGTACAGGACAACTCAGTCCTTTTTCCTTAGGCATTTCTTTCACAATAATAATTGCCAGCTCAGTCCCTAATTCCTTATACAAATAATTGGTGATCTCAAGGTGTTTCTCGTTGCAGTTTATAGATGGCTGTTTATTTTCATTCTCTTTCGCTTGACATGTGTTCTCATTGATCCTTTCGCCTGATCTCTGGAGAAGCTGGTCAGCCTTTCAGGCATGCGGAGGTCCAGACATCAATTTGGAAGGGACGGTGGTCCCAGTATTCCTTCCCAGTTTCAATTACTGAGCTCGATAATTATCCCAAGCCCCTCTCCCTGCCCCACCCCCATACCCCCGCTACCCATTACGGGGGGGATTGCCTACTAAGGTTACACCTATGGGAGGATCTCCTGATGGTTTTTCTGTTTTCCCTTCAGCAGAAGTTCTCGTTCATGACCAGTGTGGAGCTTGCGCTGGACAATTTGCTTCCTGTCTGTTCCCATTCCACTTCACCAGTTTCCTGTTATTTCACTAACCTAGCAGAGCCACTGCAGGCTCACCTCAGGTCCTAAGAGGTACAGATGATGCTTGTTTTTGTTTCTGGTTAAGTTTTCTCAGTTTTTCCAATAGGGCCCCCTCTCTTACAGTCATGGATGTTGGTTTCATGTGCAAGAGTATATATTGAGGAGAGGTAAGATCTCTATTCTGTTTTTTTTTCCTTAGGTAAGTGGAGGAAGTTTATCTTTTCCCTAGGAAGGGAGAATCTCCCTCAGTGGCATAGAGAGGTCTGGGAGGGGTGTTATTTTCCATTCATGTTATTATGGGCTCTCTGTCACTGGGCGTTTCAGCAACTCAGCATTAGCCACCCCGCAAGTGTCTGTCAGTACGATTGCTCAAGGAGACACTTCGTTAGTGACTGGGTTCACTTAGCCGTCTGCATGGCAGGTAGACCTTTTTTGGTTCCCTCTGGAGATTGTTCTGCAATAAAGTGCTAGCACAGTGTGCTGGGGGGGTGTCTAGATAGTTCAGATGTACTAAAACAAAGGTTAGTCCTCCTCCGTAAGGCAGCTTCATATTAACTGTTTAGTTATCAGTTTTCTTTGCAGTCTAGAGTCTTTGTCAAGACTTGGTGTTTAGTGGGTCCTCCTTCGGTTGCTTTATGTTCCCCTAGGGGTTTTATCAACCATGGGGAGGGGATGGGTCCAAGCACCTAGGGCTTCTAGCAGGGAGTTCAGGCATCACTAGGATGGGAGCAATTGGATGTAAAATAAGTTTCTCTTTGCCAAATCTGTCTCTTAAGGGTCAGGTTTATGTAAATATCTCCCTATGGTCATGATAGCAGAGTTCCTTTTTTCAGGTGTTCAGGGGGTCTGAGGGGCTCCGTCTTTACGGCTTGACGAATTTAGCTCTTCCTGGGTTTTTTTTCAACGATTTTAGGGAATATCTCTGTCATCAGTGTCCCCTGGTTGGGCTCTTCTTAGTAAGGATTTTATTTAAAACCTACCTGCTGTGTTTCAGGTGTGGCCCCTCTATTCCATCCTGCTTCTGCCTCCAGGAGACAATCTTTTTCTGGGTTTAGGATGGTTTACTGGTATAAAATGGTGTACTTAAGGACAGAAGCTACTCCTCACTGAGGAGGCCCAATAAGGCCGAAACATCTGGAGAAGTTTGTGGTATCGTATAGAAGGGATGTGACCAATCAGGACTTGGGGTACACTCTTCTGGGTGCACAAGGCCCTCAAGTGTTTTGCTTTTCAGCTCCATCTAAGCAAGGTAGGTGGTCCTATAACATGTTAATAAGGTGTCCCTTTGACGCCCGCTTGGGCCTTCTACCAAAGGTTTGCCGTTCCAATTCTGTTTCTCCAGGGTAGTGATGTGATGTGATGTGTTTTGTTTCTATTATGATTCCTTTCATCTACACATGGGATGGAACCAACAATACTTTCACCCCTCGGGGGGGAGGGGTAAAATTCTTTATCTCCAGGAGAATTAAGTGTTTAACTTCTTTTGTTTGTTGTCTAGGTACCATAAGTTGGTATGACTAAGTGTTTTAAATGTTTGATGTTGAAGACAAAGGAGCTTATTATTCCTATGTTTTCTCCTGCCTATTACTATAGGAACACTTGTCTGGTGTCCCCCCCCCCCCCCCCCCCGATCTCCTTCTTTTTAACCAGTTGGTTTTGGTGGCCGGTGAGGAACGCTGGAATTGGCACATCTTCCTAGTTCTTTGCAGTTAAGACAGCTATGCCTTAGGACAGTTATTGGGGCAGCAATACTTTTGCAATCAGTTGATTGGTCAAAATAGAAACATTTAAAACACGTCTTCTCCTATTATTATTATGGTATTGTCATTATTGTATTACTCATGTTGTAAATAATATGATGCAAGGGCTTCAAACTTGCATAATAGGAGCCTCCTGCCTTCCATAGAATAACTAATCCCCCTCACTAGCGTGAGAAGGGGGTTTAGATTCTATTAAAGACAAGGAGGCGAGTATTATCCCACCCACACACCCTTGATATATGATATGGCATTCATAGCGCGCCTATACACAGGTGTTTCAAGAGAGAACATTCTTTAGTCTGTTGTTCTTCCCATCCACCCACCCTTATTTGTTTGTTGTTCTTACAGCTTCGGGCTGAGATGTTCTGTTGAGGAACGTTAGTAACAAGATGTGGAGAGTGGTTGACCCAAGAGCTTCGCTGGATTGCGTTATCATCTGGTCTGTGCAGTGGACGTCTGGTTCACGACAGCTACAGAAAGAGGAACTGGGATTGTAGTAAAGGCCTTAGATATAGGAGGATCCCCGCCCATTGGTCTCCTGCAGGGCATGACCTGTCCTCCATGATGGATTGGGGAGTTTCCCCTTACATTGACATGAACTCTATTTAGTTCCATGCTTCAAACTTTTTGTTTGTAAAAGTTTTTTCTTTGCTGCTGTGGTTTCAGAGTAAAGGTTGTAATGCATAATACTCGCCCTTGTCTTTAATAGAATCTAAACCCCCTTCTCACGCTAGTGAGGGGGATTAGTTATTACTGCATTATTATATACGTTATGCATCTATAGCATTAAACAGCCTCATAATCAGTCCATCTACAAAGTATATTTTGTTTGAAACGTGGATAGATTTTGGCGTTTTTAATTATATTCATAGTCCATGATCAAACACCAGATTTGTATGCCCAGATGAGAGTCGTATGCCAACACGTGTTTCGACCTCCACAGGTCTTTTTCAAGGCAAAAGGTGATGAATATCCACTTATAATTGTGATAAAGATGTCATTTAAATAGAGTCGGTGTCCTGCACTGTTGAATCATTAGAACAATCCTGGTGCATTTGTCATTCTGTGATGCAGCCTGCCTTGAATGGCATTACATGATTAAACTGTCGTCCGCACCCGTCCGTCTCATAGTACTACTACTACTACTACTTCAAGTTTTGCCTTGAAAAAGACCTGTGGAGGTCGAAACACGTGTTGGCATACGACTCTGCCATCTGGGCATACAAATCTGGTGTTTGATCATGGACTATGAATATAATTAAAAACGCCAAAATCTATCCACGTTTCAATCAAAATATACTTTGTAGATGGACTGATTATGAGGATGTTTAATGCTGTAGATGCATAACATATGTGAGCTGGCAGCGCATCCGATTGTGGAACATTCACTGGTTTACTGTTCAAGACTGCATGTATCATCTACAAAGCAGTCACGAGTAGCAGACCAGCATACCTGGTGGCTAAGCTCCACATATCTGGTGGCAGATGCTCCTTGTGCAGCAAATCGACCAATCGGCTTCAATCACAACTCGTCCGCAAAGAGGACCAGCAAACAATCCACCTTGTGTCATGCACCCACCCTCTGGAACTCTATCCCAGTGTCTGCTCAGAATGCCCCTACAATTCTCCAATTTCGCAAATCACTCAAAACATGGCCCTTTCAACAACTCCTGACCAAGGACTAATTCCAATGTAAGCACATACCGACGCACTGACCACACAGTACTGCTCTACTGTTAAAAGATAGCAGCCCAATTGCGAGCTACCTCTCTGTACATCGCTCAGCTGCTCTCGACGTAGATCTACTCTTTAAACTGTATATATTTTTGTAAGTAACAGCAATGCAGATTTCCTATAAGAGTTTGGATTCTATTTAAGACATAGGGCCTCATTACGACCCTGGCAGTACGGAGTGAAAGGCGCCGTAAAAGGTGCCGGCGCCATTCACTTCGTACCACCGCATTACGAGTTCCCCTCGCGGGACACGGTAAGCACGCCTCGGAAAACCAGGCGTGCTTACCGGGTCCCACGAGGGGAAGAGGGAGCAAACAACGGGCCATCTCGTAATGGCCCGTTGTTTGCTCCCTCTCCCATTCCCATTCAGCCTATGGGGGCTGGAATGGGGAATGACCGTGTCCGGGTCCTTGGAGGGAGGAATTACCAGGCCTTCCGAACTCGGAATGGCCCGGTAAGTCCTCATTCCAAGGACCCGGAGGCAATTTCGGCGGCAGCCATGCCACCAATAGCGGCATGGTTACCGCCGAACTTGTAATGAGGGCCATAGAGACAAATATTGTGCCATTCTATAAAGGAGGTGTTGGGCTTGGGTGGTCTGTAGTGGAGATGAAGTGACTGTCCGGAAGGGAGAGCGGAAATTGTCAGGAAAGGTTTTCAAAACAGCTAATAAGGACATGCAGTCCGGTGCATGGACCCGATGCATTGTGGATGATGGTGAAGCCTACGCCTGCTGTGTTTGGACTGTCTCGTCGAATTCTGCAGCCTTTGGGGATCAGGACATGTACAATGTGGGTGGAGGGGGATGTCATCCAGCTCTCAGAAATTAAAATGGCATCCAAATCATGTGTGGTGATGAGGTCAGCAATGTCTCCTGCATGGATTGTTGAGCGGACAACATTGGCGAGCATCAGTTTTCATGTAGTGGGGAGTGATTGAATGGGGGTATGTGGTGAAGTGGGTGAAATTGCTACAATGCTGTGTCCATGATGTTGCTGGTGCATTGCATGATTAGCAATGAGTGGTTATGGTAGGCATGGGCTATTGGGAGAGGGGGGTGAAACACATTCAGGGAGCTTACCTAAAGTTAGAGAACCAGGGGGTTCTGTTCCTTTGTCCTTCAGGTCTGAACAGCAGGAGGCGGTTGGCATGAGAAGTGACAAAGAAAGTGTGAGAGCACAAAGGGGTGAATAAGGAAGGCAGGGGCTGAGGAGGTGAAGAGAAAGAGGGAAGATGTCATAATGGTACCACAAAGAAGAGCGAAGCAGTGAGTGCATGAAGGAGCAAAGAAAAGCAAGGAGACAGAAGCAAAATAGATCAGTTGGAACTCTCCTACCTTCTTTACCTGGCCTGCCGCCCATTCAGACTTCAGCCTGCCCGACCAGCCAAAGAAAGACCATCAGAAAAGCAGAAGCGGGCACAGGCCCCCTAAGTGTGAGGATATTTGGTCTTGCCAGGTGGTCCCGACGAGAAGCAGGGTGCAGATTCACCGGAACCAGACTATGGTGGCACCCAGGAGCGATCGTCGGTTGAACTTTGAGACAGATGTTTTATCCTGGGAATCAGAAGAATTCACACCATCTTTCACTCCCCTTTATCACCATCCCCACACTTTGTTCATGTTCCCGAATACATTTTTTAGTTGACGTGTGTGCCTGTTCATTGACCACAGGCAACCATCCTCACACAGAATTGTGGTATTTCAAAAGCTTACTCAAGACCAACAAAGCAACTCGAACCACCAGACATCCCTATTGGTCAGAATACCATCTAGCAATATTCCCAGGAAGTTTATTTACAATAACAATATTGCTTTATTAACAATACTCAACACAGATTAGTAGGAATAATATGTCAATCAGGGTAAAAACCTTCAATATTTGTTAGCTGGAGATACCTAACCACAGATGTTCCCGTGGGGGAACTTACCACGTCTCATCATACTTACCTGCTATCACCACTGTTTTAAGAATAACTATTGCTTCAAATGGAACGCTTTATTGGCTATGGCCACCAGATTTTTTTTGAACACCCACATTACATCTTAAACCATAGAATATTATTCGCTTATTTGTGCGTAAATAGTTCCACCATGGCGTATGAGCATAGAGAATATTCATTAGGACACACCTTCACTCAGTTTTGATGCTACATACAATATCTGAGCTTCTATCCAATTGACCATTACTTCATTCGATATCAAGACCAGAGGTTACTCTTCTGCTGTTTCAACACTTAATACACTGAAAATGAACAAACGGTTCCCTTTTTTAATTTTTGCAACTATATTTCCCTATTTTCTGTTCCATTTCTGTAGTCCTTCACACTTCCTGTCTCTGTAGCCCTCTAGCTACTTCCTGCCTATGGCTCCTCCTCTTCTTTAGCTGATCTTCAGCAAGATAAGTAATATCTGTACTAAAGAGTGTGTGATTGTGCCGATTGATTGATATTTAATACTTTACATTGACCATTTAATCAAGTTTAGGAGGCACGTGAACATCTAGCATTATCTGCTGCAGTTCGACATGTGTCTTTATTGGCCCCACGCATTATGCGTTATTGCATGGCTCAGCGCGCGATCACAGCGCAGCGTGGGTGAACGCCCACCACAGACCCGACTTCCCAGTCCTAGGGAGAGAGTTGCTGTAGGCACCGAGCAGGATCCGTGCTTTATTACAAGCACGCTCAGGGAACCGCTCGGTCATGCTCAGCGGAGCCAGTGAGTAAGGCTCGGAGTGGCCGGGCCCCCCTGCCTCGGGGAGGAGTCTGCATGTCGCTTATGCAATGCAGATACGGCTCAGCAACCAACACGGGGAGAAATGCTTGCACAGAGCGAGGACGCTAGGAGCTCAAAGCAAGTGGCTCCGGAGCTTGTACCTTGTGTAGAGCGCATACGTTAACAGAAAATGCTCACACAGCAGCAACCTGACTTCGGAGCTCGGTTTGAGCGGTTCCTCACTGCACTTTACTCCCAGAGTGTCCTATCCATTCGCCAGACACGCCAAGGGGCTCAATAAGTAAAAGGCAACCCCCTCACGAATTTAAAGCAGTAATGCACAAGCAGCACTAGTTGGCAGTAATACCTTCCACCAACAGAAATACAAGGAAAACTGTTAGTGCAGAGTAAAAGCAGTGATACTACTGTGGGTGCAACTCAGTCCATCAGCCCTGCACCAATATATTTCAGCGGAAGGGCTCATTTGGGACTGGAAACACTTGTGTACAGGCGTGTTATAAATGACATATCATATCAAAGTCCAAGCATTGGCACACAGCACCTACACTTGGCCTCCTCGATCCCAGCATCATAATAATAATAATAATAATAATAATTTGGCATTTATAAAGCGCTACGAACCCTCAGGTATCTGAGTGCTGCGTATTATTACCCACGGTGTGTGGTGCTCATTTATCGACCTCGGAAGGATGAAAGGCTGAGTTTGGCCCTGCCGGGATTCAAACCTGCACCGATGTCAAAGCGAGTGCTCTACTCGCTGTGCCACTTGACCGGCTTGTCAGAGTGAAGTGAGGAAGAGCAGACAGAGAGCGACCTGGTGGCCAGTTTTAAGCAGGTGCTTGGCAATTCCTTGGTGGAAGCAGTGGCAGAGGGGGTGAAGCCACTACAAGAAAGGCTGGCCACCCTAGAACCTAACCTGGGGAAGAAAAATAAAAGCACCCAAAAAAATAGCTTGAGCACACCCACAAAGGCTGCCACTCAGGAGAAGAGCATTCAGGGGAGTAACACGACCTGGAAGATGAAACTTTCTTCTACTCTCACGGGTCAACGCTATGGGGTTGAACACCATGACCCAGAGGTTGCTGATTCCTTTGGAAAGCTGAAGGACACTTAGCTCCAGAGATCAGCGGTTCCAATCCTACTCAACCGCATTCCAGGGGATAATATTGGTGACACAGATGCAGGACACTGGCAGAGAGACCCCCGAAGCTATGGCTACTTCGCAAGAGGAGGACAGTAAGCCGCAAGAGGAGGACAGTAAGCCGCAAGAGGAGATACCAGCCGCTGTGGGCGATAAAAAGTCCAGGAAAGAGAAGAACCTGGAGATCCTTCACAGAGCGATATCTGTTCAACCCGCATGGGATCAGAAACCCCAAGTCTTTGGACCGGCAACCGTCACCTATATGGCACAAAGGATCAGAAAGCCATTAGACATGCGCATGAGGGCAGGCAAGGTGGTCGAAGACCTTGAATTAGACCCAAAAATGATCACCTTTATTACTAAAACCACGAAGGAACGGACGAAGGGTATGGATAGCTCCTGTAGGAGTTGCCAGGAGAAACTGCTGAACATCATCAGGCCCATAGCATAGTAGGACCTGGCTGAGCGTGCCAGGGATACAGGTGAAGAAGTGAACCCTGATGCACTAGCGAGTTGGGCGCACCAGTGATCACCGGAATCCACCAGGTATTAAGTTGCAGGGATTTCAATAGGATAAAAGGGTGGAAGCTCCCCATCAGACTCATGCAGAGACTAAGGAAGCTTAACTGTAAAATCTGTGGAAAATTCCACATAATTCAGAAACCAAGCTTTCAAGGGCCAGAATGGGGTCCCTGCCGTAAGAATGAATCTCAGCGGCAGCCTGGCTGTCAGGGTGAAGGTGGGGAAAAGCTTGGTCTGTGGAAGGACTACACACATGCAGAACTGCATCCTTACCAGCTCCTAGGGTGTCTGAGCTCCAACTGTAAATCTTTGGGTTCTGACAGACAGATGAAATGCCAACAAGAAAGTGCATAATAGACATCCAGCAAAACGCGTCAGATACATAGATCCATGGAGTTCCAATCTGAAACTAGTTTGGACTAACTCAGAAGCTTTTCCAGCTTGAGAGATATCCCAATCCCCTTGAAAAAGTGCCAAAAGTAATTTACACCAGATTCTGGGACCTGGTACTGCTCAGTGGACTGACACGCTAATGGCTGAGATATCACCCATTCACTAAAGTACACAGCAGTTCACAATATTCCTAAGAGACAGGACAGTGAAAGAACACACTAAAACCACCAAGCAGTTTATATGAAAGGCTAATCCTTTTAGGGGCATACACCCTCCAGGCGAGACGTGTCTACATCTCACTCCACAGCCCGTCCTGCTAGCATTTGACTCCAAAATGACTCTGGTGCAGACTCAAATTGGCACCACTGTTCCAAGCATCAACGTTTTCCAACCACCATTGGAGATCTGTCTTGGCTTCCAGATTCAGCAGCACCATCTGCGTGTGGGCAAGCCTATTCCACAAGTGTTGAATCTTCAGCATCTGGAGGCCCCTATAGTGAAGAGTCCTGGGAAAGAGGTCTTGGATTGGGGAGGACAAAAGGCCTACTGGCTTCATCAACTCTGAGGGATGCAGCCCATTCATAAAGCTGATGCAATCTCCTTCGTAATTGCATTTGAAAGAGGAAGCTGAAGAGAAGCTCTCTGTGCCCATAGTGAAAACCACCAATATGATACACACTGGCAACAGGTCTGACATCTCCCAATTGATAAGGAAGCATCCATTTGGGGGGCGGGGGAGTCCCGTGGCCAAACTGACAGTTTGCAAGAGAACAAACTCATCCTGAAACACGAATGTCATTTCAACCAGAAGAACAATCCGAAAAAAAAAAGATGGACTCCTTTGGAAAGCCGCCACTAATCTCAGTAATGTAATTAACCACCAGGGAAGTGAGGAAAGTCTGAAGGTGAGATTTGAACTCGCATACCTTGCCGCCTCATAGAAATTGCAGTAACCTCCTGTAAGCGGGGAGGACAGGCACTGTAAAATCAACATCTTTATTCCCTGATTGCAGGATCTTCCTCAAAGGATGGAGGTCATCCACCTTGAGATGGCTGTAAACTAACCACATGTTAAACCTTTTCAAGTTGATAAGACTCACTTTTCACTACCTGTGAATCAGAACCTGGTTGTTTGATAAAGCCCTCAGACACTGGGGCAGCACCATTATGAGCCCATTTCACTGGTAAGGTTGCAACCCCCATGGCAATGACTTCTGTGCATTTTTGGGAGAATTGGACTGGGATGGGTGAACTTGCCTTAATAGCCAGTTGAGAAATTCCTGCCTCAAACCTTGAACTGTCTCCAAGACCCAGGTATTACTGAACCCTCCTGCCAATTGTCCACAGAAGAAGCTGCTTTGACCCCTAATGGGGGCACCAGATTGGTACTCGCAGTCACCTGCATCAATGATGAACTTCCGATTTGTTGACCTCCATCATTGCTCTTTGCTTTGGTGACCACGATGACTAAGATGCCACTTTGAGTAGTCCTATCACAGCTAGATTTGTTGAAAACCTTATTGGCAAGACTTTCTGAATATTAGCCTAAGCATTCTCCAGGGGATTTGACTCCTGACAAATGTGCTTCATTTTGTGGGCAAAAGGATCCTGAAAGTTAAATCGGAGTGCTTTTGGCTGACCCTCAGTATGACCCATCTCGCTGAGTCTGGGATCAATCTTCAGAAGGACATTCCTGAGTCATTTTGCTGATATGGCCCTGCTGGCCTTGCCCATCAAGCTCACTTCTGCGCGCATGCGGCTAGCTAGCACTGTCAAGTTCACCAGAAGCCAGTACCTTGAACCTTCCCTGGTAGGACCTTTTTCTTGGCTAGACGAGCAGAGAGATATGGGACCTTCTTTTGGCAAGTCGTCTAGCACATCTGCACCCTTACCAACAGCCTTACGGCTCGTGCAATGAACGAGAGTACCTTAGGGTCGATCTCTGGAGTGATCAGCTTGGGGATTCAACATTGAGTCAGAATTATACCTACTTACCCAGTAATTTCCAGAGCCGCAAGGGCATGCATCCTGCCACTCTGGCTGAGGGATACGACTCAGTCAACTAGGTGTAGAAGTCCGAGGCTTGAAAATTGAAGATGAAGCCTGCTCATCATCAGGTAAACAAGGCTCTATGGTAGAACCGTTTGACTAGACATTTTTGATCGGGATTTTTGAGGAGCTGCTCTTCACATTCCTATTCCAAGAACATGGTAATCTCCTTTCCGTCTTCATCAAGGATCTTATCTAGGTCCCCCACAGTGTATTCCCCTGATGGTATAGAGCACAAGGCATGGCATCCTGCTGCAGACAATGCTCCATTGAGATGTTCTAGAGCAAACGTCGCCTCTTACATATCAATCTCCAGAGCGAGACAAGAGGACATGTGTGGATGGTGACGCATGACTTCCAGGACGAGTTGCTACCCTCTTCCTCAAACGAGCTCTAACCGGGTTAGAGACATTTTTGTTCACTAGTGAGACCAGATTAGGAACTATTGAGCCTAATCTTGGATCTCATCCAGAGTTCCTCCATGGACGCCACCCAATCTGCCCTCATTGGTTTGATTACCTTGGACGCCTCTAGAAAGACTGTCCTATTCACATAATCACCCAACATTCACTTCTCTGCGAGGGGTCCATCAGGGAAGACCCCTCCCCTCTCCAGATAAGCATTGGGGAAATCGTGGAAGTTCCTTAATAACTCTCTTGACACTCTCCTCAAACCATTCAGAGGTGGACATTATTGGTTGTCTTTCATGCCCAATGACAGGCAGGCAGGTGCAAACACCCGACTACAGCAGAGGAAGATAAGGGTCCAAAGAACCAAGACACAACAATCGGCTAATCAAATAGCGACACTTGCAGTACCAATATGAATTACAGATCAACTGACACACCCACAGTAATAGCAGGGCAAATTACCCGCCAGAAATTGCACAGTGTGATTAAAGGCCCCAGTAAAGCCTCCACCAACTACGTTTCCATGTCTGGACTGTAAACGTATTCCTGGGCAGACTTGTCAGAAGCTCAAACCTGACTAAAATTGACTAAATTGTACTGCCTCAGCTATCGAGCATCATGACAAGAGGAAAGGACCAGGCCGGGTGTTTCTGTGACTCAATGATTTTGGTACTCGTGACTCAGGATGATGAAATGCAAGCGAAGAAGAACCCGAAAGAGCCCACACATTCCTAATGGTCCCTGAAGATCGACTCCCGAGCATCTGTGCACATGGATAAGAGCGGTGGACGTGTGCAATAGGACACTACGGCAGCCGCCTCGACAGGTAAAGAGGCAGTCAATTAGAGGCGCTGCTAGGGTGGGGGGGGGGGGCGGGCTTAGAGGGCTATAGCCCTGGGTCTTTTGCTTGTAGCCCCGGATAGAAACTCAGGGTCTACAACCAACACGCTAGCTAGCCCAGAGTCCAAACCGTCCCGACATTAGCATAGCCCCAGATATTTTCCAGACCTAGCAACACCTCTGCAGCCAATAGTTGCATTCATTCACCAGGTGCAGATGACCGCATGGAAGCAGCGTCTAGGAATATAGCCAGAAAAATAAAGAAGAGGGAGACGATACGCATGGCAATGGGGTCAGAGGTCAGCAGAGTAAAGCCATTATGCGCCTCCTGCGTCAAGAATACTACATAGAGCAGTGTCAATATCGCACAACAAAAACATCCTCGTTACATTAAGCACAATCAGACTAACGATAATTACTGAACTTCATGCAATCTCAGGAACACAAAACTAAAGCTACTTATCCTGCTAGAAGCAGCAACGTTGGACCAAGTTGTAAAAAGTCAAAAGACATCTGATAAGGGGCTTGGCTCAAAGGAATATTGGAGGAAAGAACTACAATATTTGCGAGTGTTTCCTGGGAAATGTAGTTAGTTTCATGGGAATGTTTACAGTAACTTTGCTGCTAGAAGTTTCACGTAAAGGAAGTCTGGCATAAAACTCCCTTCTGTATCTTGTAGTCAAATGTACAGCACTTTTCTCCCGATGCCATGCAGCCGCTCTGTGTGCACTTATCCTACACGTTTCTGCAAGTGGATCAAATATGCAAATGACATCCGTCGAAAGTGCATTACTCGCAAGCATCTAGTTCTGTGTCCCTGCAGTACAGCTATTGCCATAACTTCACACACATTTTGTGTGAGTACATTTGATGCCTTATTCATTTTAAACAAACACTTTCTAGGGAATGTAAAAGCATACGTACATTATACATTACTGATGAGGACATTTTCTTATTTTATTTTTATAAAATAGTATACTTGACAATTTTTACACTAGCACCTCTTACTCCAGAACAGTCAAGCGCATGCCACGGAAATCTCCTTTCCATTTGAATACCCATACGCAGAAAAGTTGATATTGCATTTTAATCCACCTAAAACAAACTCAAAATACAAAGCACATGATTTATTTCCTATTAACTCTGCACTTCCACTGCCAGCAATGGATCCGCAAAAGAACAACACACGAAGGAGAAATAAAAATACATGTAATGGCACTCTGAGATCAGGAAAACGCATGATAAAATTGGCAATAAAATGCTTTACAACAGCATTCCGTTTCTTTAACTTTTGACATTTTACACAGTTTAAGATGATTTTCCTTTCTGGCAAGCAGGGGCCATGCAAGCGGATCAGCTAGGCGCCACTAAACACTTCACACGTCAATGTGGGAGACGGGCACATGGACTCCATCAATGACCTTGGCATTAACCCTATAAAAACCTTTGTTGAAGTTGGACCAGCAATTTTTTTAACACATTGTTTAAAATGTTTACATTTTGAAGTGTATTTCTGTTTGTCTCAACATGTTTGTTGCATACCACTGCTAGTATGGTTTTGGACTGTTCCCAACCCAGAGGCAGAGTGGGTGGAATTCTGGCCTTTTGCACTTCTTTAGAGACTTTGGCAAGATCCCTGGCAACTTGTGAAGTCAGAGTAGATTGAAGAACTCCATGCTTCCCTTCTGCACATGGGCATTACGAGAATATATGCTGATCCTGGGCTGAACTGCGGACTATGTTGAGATGGCATCGACCAGGCTACTTTTGCGAAGGATCACTGGGGTGGGTTTACCAGTGTTTTGTGGAAGAGTCTTCCGCAATGGCTATCTCTTTGCCATTTGGTTCACAGCGGCAGACAGGATTTGTGTAGGTTGAAGAAGATATGGGGGAGGCAGGTGACCAGTGCCAGAGGGAAGACAGCGTTCTCATTAAGAAGGAATTAGTCAACTGTTTAAGGCCACGCGGTCTTCGGTTTGGCATCTTGGTTTATAAATACACGAAAGCTCCCAGTGTGGATCAGTTAACGGCTTGTACGAGGCCAGGTTATAGATCTGAACTTCCATGTTCCATGTCAGCCCCTTCTGATCTCTACAGAACACAGCTTTAGGACAGACCCATGGCACCGTAGTACTCAAAATAAAATCGTTACTTTGCTTCTACAGTTATATTGCATCCTGAAATGCTTTGCATTTTCAGTGAACCTTCACGTTTGTGCTTCATCGAAGGAGATGGAAGCTTGTTTCCCTAGAAGAATTTTGTAACTCGCAGCAGCCAGTCCCCTCTAAATGAGAGTTGATATAATAGGACGTATTTTGGTTGTACTGGGACTGGCAATTTCGTTGGCCTCTTGAACTTTCCTGGTAATAGAAAGGCAACGAGAATATAGCTCACCTCACCACACAATAGAGCCAGAGAGTGACTTTGCCCCCAAAGATGTTAAGTAGTTTTAAAGGTTAAACAACATCATGAACCAATAGATGACTAACATGCACATGCCATTTATTTGTTATACAATTCATTCAAGGGGTCTTTGATCCAAGAGGAATTTGGTAGTAAATCAAAAAACGGGTTTATAGTGGAAATCTTGCAAGGAGGTCAAACATTTCAGCAGTAGACAACAGGCCAACCTGCTCTTCCTAGGAAAATTGTTAATGTTTCTCTCATACCATCCGTTTTCTGCACAACTACCTAGGTTAGAGGTCTATTTTTGCATAAGGTGCATGGTCGCAACATAGCTCTGAATTGCGTCAATGGTCATCGAAAACTGTGTTGGGGCCACTCGCTCATTTCTAGTATGTTACAGACTAGAAGGGGTCTGTAGCAGGTTGGAGACTCCTCGTGGGGAGCAGGTGGTAAAAGATTCAAAGGAAAGCTGGTGGGATCTTACCCTGAACTGGTCTATTTCAAGCACCTTTTAGTGAGCGTATTAATGTGGTGATAAAAGAGATAGCCCTATTTCCATAGAACAGATGAGCGCCGGGCCTCACGACGATAAAAGATGTCAAGCGCCTTGTAGAGCGGGCATCTCCCATTTCCTAGGATAGTCAACCTAAGTAAGCATACCTGTTCATGGCAGGGGATAGAGTGGTAACAAAGTTGAAGCAGCTGCTTTTCCTCTGGGGAATCCGAGCATCTTCAGCACTTTCCAAACAGCTGAACTGCTCTTATGGACTATAGTAGGGGTTCCACACCCATGAGCTGGTCTGTCCCTCAATGGGTGAAAGAGGTGACATATCCTCGAAATAGTTGATCTAACATTGATGGAAATTGGTGAACACCTTCCAAAGAACTGGTCTACTTCTTATAAAGGATGGAAGAGGTGGCTCACCTTAAATATGTGCACCTATGCCTCATGGAAAGTTGTAGGAAACCTTCCAAAGACTGACCTACTACTCAAGGGAATTGCAAGAGGTGAGAATGGTTCCGCTCCTCATGTTGCATGTAAGATATGGCGCAGCTTCCACCAACTGCGGGTCTGCTTCTTGTTGAAGGTGGAGAACCCACACATGATTGCCATGCACCCACCTGTGGCATCTGCAGTATGTCTTACTTGAGACCGATGGGCACTACATTTCACATTTGGCAGAACCTAGTGACTATCAGAACTTCCACGTCAACACAATTTAGTTCAGAATAACACACTGAGATGGTGGTTAAAGGCAAAGAGAACTCCCAATTGATACTTCTCAATGTTGACCGATCACAGCTGCAGAGTGAGTGTAATAGTTGGTGAAGCATAACATCTACTTAATAGATTTGAGTGGGGTTAAAACACTACACAGCACGTCCTTCTGCTCATTGGGCTTATTAAGTGGCAGAAGCTTAGGAGATACAAAAGATTACAATGAGAACAGGGGAGGAGGAGTGTGGAAAGCATTGGCAAGGCTGCAGGATGCCCGAGATATTGATTACTTCACCATTCACAAGAAAGCTGGGTCCCCAAATACACATTCATGTCCGGCGCCCGCATTGTGACCATAGCAGTATGGGGACCAGAAATCAATGTTAACAGCTTATAAAACATGAGAAGGAATTACACCCAAATGTCTGCTAACAAATAGCATTTGGCGGTATTCAGGTTGGAGATTAAATTCAGCAGCAGCAAAATCAAGCATTTGATAACGAAAAGGGAAATTTAAAACCATGATTTCAATATATGATTCAAGAAAAGTCTGTAAAGTTAGGAGTGGGAGAACACAGAGAAGGAAGACACAGGGATTTGCAATGCTTGAACAAGAATTACACTGAAAGAATCTCTTAACAACTAGGACCTTTTAAAGCATGATATTTTAGAGGAAGCCATAAAAACTGATGAAACAGTCATGTGGTTGAATGATGATTTAAGCCAATACTTAGGCAAAGTCAGGCACCATTGCGGTCTGAATAGCACTACATGGGGCTATCGAGTAACAGGAAAATGGCAATTTGAACAGTCCCATAGATAGGATGAGGAGGCCATGGTGCTAATCATGCTAGTCATTATTTTAAGGATTTGATGGCACTGGGAATCTTGTATTACAGCACAAATCGTTAACATCTTCCTGAACACTTCCACTAGAAGCCCATAATGTTTTGGGGTGTGTTCACTTCCTCCCCAATTGAAGGCTTAAAAAAAGTCCTCCTTCATACACTCATCTGATGGGAGGTGCAAGAATTTCCAATTTGAAGTTTCAGGATGCAGGGCCGTATAATTTCATTTCAGCCACTTGTAGCAGACAACCATAAAGGAGCATGTCTCACAGACACAATATTCTCTTTGCATAAACCAGCATCCAGTTCCATCCTCTTCTTGCTCCGATGTTTGCAATTGTTATTCCGACAAGGTTTTATACACTAGGTCTGGGCCAGCTAAAACTTCAAAATCGTGCAATATTTGAGACTCACATCACACTAAATAAATTTGGATTTCAACTTTGGGAAGCTAGTTCATCTCTGTCAGGATTGTTGAAACATCTTCAATGATGTAGAAAGCAGGGCATTGGGGCATCCTTCAAGGGTTTCGCTCACAGTCCTGGGGCAGCGAATGGTATTCTGGAGGGTCTTGTGACAGGTCTTCAGGGCAACTGTCACATTGACTCTTGGGGTATTTCCTGAGCGCGAGCTGGAAGAAGTCCTCAACAGCGTCCAAGGCGATCAGACGATCCTGAGGAAATAATAAGACAAGAGGGCTAGTAACAGTACAAGGTAGAATCCTCAGAAAAGAAACACACAGGAGCCCGGTCCACGAATAACATATTGGGTTACTACACAGGACTTCCACTTCTCTTCAGAAGTCGTCATGCATCTTCATTTAGTCCTATAAACGAACATTAGTTGTGCAGCTGCTAACAACATGGGATGGGTACAGAACACTTTGCCTAATAGCAGACCGTAATCCTGTCCATCACATATTCCCATTAACTATTACCTCTTCATCAATATGATACTTGGTCAATCAATGCATTCAGGAGAGAGCTAAAGCTATGTGTCGTCCAACTAAGACCACACAGAGCTTTGCATATTTACCTCGGTCCACACATGCAGCAACCCCTGATATGAAACAGACATGTAAATCTGCCATGACACTTGCACCTTCATCTGCAATTCCCAGTTTTATTGCAGGAAAGGTACTACACAACTCTTTCAAATGCTCTGAAACCCTCCCACTAAATTTCAGCATATGCGCCGGTTATAATTGTAATGGGTTATTTATAACATGCTTAATACCCAGAGGTATCTAAGCGCGGACCCGGGAATCAAACCTGTGTTGCTGTGCATCGTCTTGCTTCCAACATGAGCATGTTGCCCCTGAGCTATCCTCCCGAGACTGGTACCCAGCATAAAGGGTGTGTCAAAAGGTTCCAATACAACTCGTAGGGGGCCAACTCCACGTATCAGATTTCCTGCCATTTCCATGTCATTTGTATGAGGGCAAGCACTCATAACCACCTCCATGAACCCCCAACCATTACCAAACCTAAAAATACCAGAATATGGAGCCAAACCACCATGGTGAGTTGGCCTCCTAGGCGTTTGGTGGCTACCGTGTTGACTTGCCACTTACTAACTTTTTAAGTCATTTCAGATGCATCAGGGATATCTGTGGGCTGTGCGGTTAAATAATAGTATAACACGGTAGATAGGTAGATTAATCCGCTTAGAACAAATCATAACCATTAGAGGTAATCAACACTCTTACAGAGACAGGTCGGATACAACAGCCAGATGGACTTGAAGACAACCTACTACATAGAAGGTGAGGTATTTAAGAGCTATCCCTCATCCATTTGAGTTGTGAAGAAATTGGGACAAATGGAAAAACTTACCATTACAAAGAGGTATCTGTTGGGCAGTCCCCAAACTGCAGGAACTATGTCAGTCTCACTGGTTACTCTTTGCAGCATTTCCTTTGCCTTCTTCATATTCTGAGAATCGCTGATGGTACTCAATTTTGTAACCGACAGCAAAGTCTCAGCTTCCTTCTGGAAACCTGTAACCAGGATGAGTTGAATCGTCAAAAGTGAAATAAAGGAAAATTGTCAACATATTCCACAAACTCTCCCCTCCACAACTCCTCATTATCATGAAGAGGTACTATGTTGGGGTTTGCTTGTGCATGATTAACAAGAAACCTGCATGTGGGTGGATGTCCTTCCACTGCACATTGGCTTCAGCCTCTAGGTGACTCCAGCCTTGGCCTCCGGGACGTGGTTTTGTACATCAAATGGGAAACTCAGTGGGTACTGTCCTAGTTGAACACAAAATGGTCTCTAGTTATGGGCATATAGTCTGATTTAGGCCAGAGATTATTCACTGTATTCATCCTCGCCAAATGTGTGTAGATGCCTACAACTGTAGGAGAAAACCACTCGCACTTCAAGAGACGAACTAGATCCATTATCCAAATGAGAGCAACCCATATGTCCAAGGGCTTAACTAGTACTCCGTGCACTGATCAAAGACACCACTACGTGGGAGGATATCACAACTCGTGTCCAGACTAGAAGTGGTCACTATATTGTGATACTGTATGCACGTGTGTAACCCCGGTTTTAAATGAGTTGGTAATAACAGCTGTTATTTAGCTGCTACCCAAGTTAAAGAATTTCAGGATCCAGCCTTAAATGGAAAAATATTTAATCTCCCACTCTTCCCTGTTCATTAAGCACAATACTTTTCTCTGCAATAACCATAATCTTGACTGTGGCGGTGCCCAAAGATCTTCAGCTTCCCATTACTTTTCAATGCTCAACTATGACACCTAGTGGATGTCATCTGAAGCTTCACCCAGAATACCAGATGTATGCTTATAACACCAAACTAGTGGCTAAACACTCCTGAACACAATCATGCTGCTCTCACAAACCTCATCCGATCCTGCATTCACTTCCTGATTGCTTGAAAGCCATCTAAACCTGGAAGAACCATAACAAACCCATCCTAAATATAAATACAACTGAAATTCTTATCCTCCGCTTCCTTTACCACTCCAATCTTTCATTTCGTTTAGTAATTTAGGACCTTTATCCTCTCCAGCTACCACCATCTGTATCCTTGGTGAGCTCCTTGATGACAAAATCTTGCTTCAAAGATGGATCACTGAATGGTTAAATCATGCTACTTAAATTTCAGACTGTCACAACAGAATATGATATGATGTTTCATCTATAGCGCGCCTATACACAAGTGTTTCAAGGCGCAACGAGGCAAGAGAGGGGATCAAGGGAGGATAAGACAACGATCTTACTAGGCCAAGTGACATTGAGATCGCGAAAGTGCAGGGGAGAGGGAAGAGGGAAAAAGTGCAAGGGGAGGAGGAGAAATGCAAGACATAGGATAAAGACATAGAAAAAGGAAGTGCAGCCAGCAGGTGTCAGTGCAGGGGTTAAGTGTGGACAAGTGTTAGATAAGTGCAGGTAAGGGGGACTGTAGGGTTGCAGATACAGTCCCAAGTGCAGGGTTGCCAGAAGGCAGTGCAGGTGTGCAACTGGGAGGACAGGGACCTGGATCAGTGGTTCAGAGGATAGCCATGTAACCATTGCAGTAACAGACAGGAGATCAGCAGGAAAGTGGAAGATAAAAGGCAGAAGCAAAGAGGAAAGTCTTGAGCTGCTTCCGGAACCAGAGGTGGTTCTCCTCAGTTTCAGAGAGGTAGGAAGGCTGTTCCAGAGGGAGGCGGCGGCCGAAGAGAGAACTGCCACCACCCCGTTTCTTGGAAAAGTGGCTGACCTTCAAGGAGTTGGAGGTGGAGGAGCAAAGAGCTTGAGAAGGAAGATATTTATGAAGAAAAAGCTGGAGATATTTTGGTCCCAGGCCCCAGAAGGTCTTGTGGACAACGCAAAGGGTCTTGAATTTGATCCTCGCAGCCACTGGGATCCAATGAGAGATTTCAGAGCTGGAGAGACACGATCCCTGGGTTTGAGGCCAAGGACACGACTCGCAGTCCTGATCTGGATAAGTTGCAGAGGACGGAGAGTAGAGGCAGGATGATTTAAAAAGAGGCTGTTACAGTAGTCAAGCTTAGAGAGAACCAGGGGAGTTGCTTGGTCTGGAAAAGACCCGGGGATACGCTGATGTTGGTATTGTTGGGACTGGGGGCTAGCTAGTCTTTTGGTTGTAGCTCCTGAGATTCTATCCGGGGCTACAACCAAAAGATCAGGGGCTATAGCCCCGTTAGCCCCCCCCTAGCAACGCCCCTGGAGAGAACCAGCGCTCTGGAGACAGTGAGCTTCTTGGGGAAGGCAAGGAAAGGAAGAATACCTCTGAGGAGGTGCAGTTGGTAGCTTGACTTCTTAGGTACATCAGAAATGTGAGTAGAGAAGGAGAGTGTGGAGTCGATGATAACCCTGAGGTTGTTAGCCTTAAAGGTGGGAGCAGGAAGAGAGCCAAAAGAGGCTGGCCGGGAAAGAGGGGTGCAGGTGTGCCAAAGAGTAGGATCTCCGTCTTACTGGCATTCAGGCAGAGATCATTGGCAGCGCACCACTCTTGGATTGCAGATAGACAGTCAGGGTTGAGAGAAGGAGAAGAGGCGGCAGAGGGGAGCCTGAAGGCAAACTGGGTTTCCTCCGCATAGCATTGGAAGTTGGAGCAGAGAGCAGCAATCCAGTGGGCGAGAGGTGCCAGGTATTGGTTGAACAACCAGGGAGAAAGGTTAGACCCTTGGGGAACACCAGAGGTGGAGTGAGAGATAGAGGAGGGGAAGGACCCAAGTTGGACTTGGGAGGGTCAGTCAGAGAGGAAAGAAGTCAGCTAGGCCAGAGCCTGATCAGTGATACCCAGATTAGCATGGAGCCAGTTGAGGAGGATGGCATGGTTGACCGTGTCAAAGGCAGAAGAGAGATTAAGTAGGATGAGGACAGAGGGGGGGTTAGAATCAAGGTTAGGGAGTAGGTCTTCACGGGCCTTCAACATACTCTTGAACACCAACACACCTATCTCTCATCAAATAAATCATCATTTCCAGACTGGAATATGTACATTCCCACTATAGAGTTCAACCCTAGTCTTCAAATATCAAAGTTCAATCAGCCCAGAAGAGGGCTGTCAGGACAATCTTCAATGTCAAGCCATACAATTGCACCTCGCAACAAATGAAACAACTACATGGGCTCCCAGTATAATCCTGTATCACCTTTAAGATCCTCTCCCTTATCCATAGTGTTATATACCAATCTGGCCACAGCTACTTTCAATAGTGGATTAGAACACACCACCTGACCAGGACTCCATTCTTCCTGCTCCATGCGCCTGTCCATCCCATGATTCTCTAAACACCAAGGAGGCTGCCATTGTGTTGTGCACGCCTCATTGCTCGGGACATCTCTTTCCTTTATCATGAAGAACCTTACTCCGCATTCAGATCAAACAAGAAGTTTCATCTATTCGGTCATACATTCTGAACTCAGACTGTCATATCCAACTGTTCAAGTTCTTAGTTCTACTCTTCTCAATCTTCCCTCATCAACACCTTGCCACTCATAAGAGGTCATGAAACTATGTTTCTGTCTTGCAGCAGTGAGCTGTAAACAAGTATATACTATATAAACTCCAAGAATCCACTTATACTGCCTGTTTTGTTGGTCTCTACTAGCGACAGGTGTCAGTGTCCCCTTCTCCCGACAGAACTCTGAGAAGATGTTATAAATGAGTTTTGTCATTTGTTGTTTTTTGCCTTGTTTGGGTTAGATTTAAAAAACAGGAACTGGTAGAAGCAGGTTGGTGATAATCCAAGCACTCTTTTGGCAATGAGTTACCAGCTCCAAATAACTGTGCATTAATCAACATCAGCAGGAGTCCGCGCCAGTTCCTGTGTTAGGTGATGTGCAGGATTTTAGAAATTGCTCTATTACTCCAAATGGCCTTGTGGAGAGGTTGACAGCAGTCCAATTGGCCCAGTCTTAACAGGTAGCGGTCCTAAAGGTCAAAGCATGACAAAAAGAGATAGTTTATAAAAGGAATTCTAATGCCTACAAACTGGAAGATTTCCCTCAAGGATAAGGACAATGGGTTCCACAGCCTAGAGGCTAGGAAAAAAATGGCCTGCCATCCATCTAGGACCACTTATATTTGGGAGAACAAGTCGAAAAACCTAAGAAGATGTTAGTCTTCTAGATGGGGCTTGGTTAATTAGAAAGCCAAGACTGGGCATCTAGTACATATGTTGCAACAAGTTGAAATTGACTCGGGAGAAAACCAGGAGAAACTGTAAGGATTGGAGGATGGGGGTGATGTCATCTCTGCACCCCATGTCTGTAGTAGAACAGGTAGCAGCGCCTAGTAGTTGTTGAAGGTGGGCAAGAAGGTAATCTGGAAGTCCAAGAGAGGCTATTTTTATAGTCAATCCTACACAGCATAATAGCAATAAGGGGTAAGGTGCTTTGTTACTGTTCCAGGAGCCAGAAGATTAATCTCAATGTTGACAGATGCCAACAAGCCAGCTTAAACAACTTTCAACACTTGGGCAGTGTGTGCAAGGCATGCATCAAGCATGACTTCTAAACGTTTTACTTGATTGGCTGGAGTCGTGCAGGTGCCAGGATCTAGTGGCAGAAAGAGGAGCGCCCAAGATTAGTCTGAAAATAAACATTGTTTTAGTCAGGTTCAAGAATTTGATGGATTGTGGGTCATGAGCATAGTTCTATAAGCGCATGCTGGGACTACCGACTAACTTTATCAAAGGGAGACTATACATATATATTTTATTATTTTTGTTATTGCATTATAGTTTATTGCAAACTTTTAGCAAATGAAACAAACCATTTACGATACAAAGTTCAACAAACAATCAGATGTCCAAGCATTAATGAGCAGCAGCGTTTCACACTTAATCAATATTTTCCAATACATCATTTAAAAATGTGAATGCTACAATAGTTGGAGAAGTCTTTACCTACCTCAACAGTATTGAGCACCATTCTTCTGCTGATAAAGTAGATGTGTTCTTCCAAAAGCATTTAAAACACTTTGTCCAAAGCAGGGTTAAGGCGGAACAAAAAGAAACGTGTGTTGTAATTTTTCCAATTACCCCTTCATGTTATGTACTTGGGCTGGATGGGCATTCTTACTGATAACACTTCCTTATTTCTATGTAGGTTAAGTCTGATCCTCGTGAGCTGCGATCTATAGTAAGGATTTGGAAATGTCTTTAGATATTCCAGAGTATTCCCCAAAGCTTGTTTTTCATTAGATAAGAATTTGTATTTATCTGCCTCAGCATGAGTGAGGATCCAATCAGTCTCCCACAGTTTCTGCTTGACCTTACTTGGGTTGCGTAACTAATCTGCCACAGAGGCGTTAAGGTGGTACAGTAGCTCTGTACAAGTGGTCACCCACCAGACTACTAGACTGCTATTTCCACTGCTATTTCACCTTCAATCTCTTTTTTTCAAATTGAAGTCAAGATTGGTGCGGTGGACTCGTGAGACATTTCCCAAAGAGAGGCAAAGACTTCCAATCAACCATTGCTTTCAATGAAATTAACCCTAACTCCCTTCTGATGACCTGAATGGGAATAGATTTTGTAAGGCACAGAACCTTTTTCCAGAAAGTGCATTCTGGGGCCTCTCAGTGTTTTTTAGGGAAGAACAGCAGAGCGTCCAAGCCATACATTAATGAGGCCACCACCTTTAGTCTGTAAAGTATTGTAAGCATTGAGTATGTACAAAAAATGTTCTTCAATATTAGTGCTTGATTTGCAAGCATTTCCGCTTTTCCCTTTTACACGGCTATGTTGGGAGCTTACCACCATACTCCTACTGATGCGGATCCCTAAATATTTAAAGGAATTTACCTGATCTTCTACTGACGTTTTCCGGTGCAATTTGTACAGTGTTTCTTTCCTACGTTGACATTTTTCGAGGATCAAGAACTTAGTTCTTCCTGTATTGATTTGCAGGTCGTTTTCTAGAGCATATTCTTCCAGTCTTGTCAGCTGTCTCTGAAGCCCTATTACAGCATTATCTAGCAAAATTAAGTTGTCAGCGTATAGCAAACAACCTACAGTAACTCCACTGATTTTTGGAGAAAAACATCTAGTTTTTCTATATAGGACCCCAGATCAGATAAAAGGGCAGCCTTGTTTGACACCCAGACACAAGGGTATTTCCACTGTCAATAAGCCCCCCATGTTTAATCACACTCTCAAGGTGGTATCCATGTGAAGAGCTTTCAACTGATCAACCAAATCTTCAGGGCACTTCCAGCCTGCCAATTTAGATCACAAATTCTGCCCGTTAATACTATCGAAAGCTTTAGCTAAAACAACAAATGCCAGGTAGATTTTATAGATCTTTCTCAGGGCTTTGTCTTTCAACACAGAGCAGAATGGGAGGAGTTGTCCCCAGACCCCTAACAAATCCTGTCTGAAATGGAGCTAGGCGGCCTTCCCCTTGGGAACAGATGTTTGGCCTCTTTAAAAGAAGTGAGGCATACAATTTACTAATGACATCCAAGAGTACAATGGGATGATAGTTGTTAGGGTTGACCCTGTTGCCACTTTTGAATATTGGTACAACGATCGCCCGCCTCCATGTTGTAGGTATATTCCGGGCGCTTACTATGTTTTCTAGTATTGAGCAGATCAGTGTAGCCCATAGTTCAGGGTTTTGTTTTCAGACCACATTCGATAGACCATCAGGTCCTGGAGCCCAGGAAGCATTTGCCCCTTTCATTAGGTTGACTAAATCTTCAGAGTTCTATACTATGGACCATCCAGATAGTGTTTTATGGTCTAGTTCTCCTGGACAAGAGTCAGAATACAAAAGTGTTTTATCCATCCAACATCAGCTATGCATTGATCTGTGGGAGTTTCTGCAGATTTCCAGTAGATTTCATACATTTCACAGATTTCTCTCAGTTGGTTTTTGCTTATGGCAAACATGTGTCAGATAAGCCTGCTTTTATGTTGATTTCATAGCCTCTTAATTTCAGTGGCCATATTTGTTGTTAGAGTGGTTTGATATGATAAATAGCTCTCCTCAGTTCCCGTCTTTTGTCTACTACTTGTTTGTCATAGACATGTTGATGTCTTCTTGTGTTAATACACCCTGCATCGTTCTTAATAAAACATGTTTGCAGAATTAGGGTATTATCTAGTACCGGTTCACCGGTTAGTCGTCGTCCTAAAGATTTTTTCTTGGTGTATTGGGTCACCAGTCCCACGTCTCTTTCTAGCATTTTTAAATGGCACCCATTATTAACAGGCTCTAGCTCTGTAGTCATGACAGTAGATTTTTCATCCCCCGCGATCCAGCAAATATTTAGTAGATTGTGATCGCCAGCGTCAGTCGACAGGATTTCGAAAGAATCTATGTTCCCCATCAAATCTCCAGAGACAAATATATAGTTAATTACAGAACATTGCTCTCCCCATACCCAGGTGGGGTGGCAAGGTGTATTGCCTTCAAAGTACCAGTTTACTATATGGAGATCTCTACTGTCCATTAAGTCCATCCGATGCCCCTTGGCTGCTGTGCGCTTTATAAATACTAAATCATAAATAAATAAATCCATAGTAGTCCTCTCTGTTTTGAAGGATTTGATACATTAGAGTCTTTTCTATTACGTTTCCATGTGTGGTTAGACAGGAAAAATTAATATCATCACATAAAATTATTGAAGGATCATCCAGCTTATATGCATCATCCATTACTTCCGAGATCTTCTTGGTCATTTCTGCTACATTTAGTGATAACGGGTAACAGAATATATTGATTATAGTTAAGTGCTTCCTACGTGAATATACCAAATGATTTGGTGACCTATAATATGAAGCACTGTTCGATATTATATATATATATATATATATATATATACACAAAAAACACTTTGTTGAGGGGACGTTATGGTTAAACTGCCCTACGAAAAACCTGTGCACTTCACTAAAAAAATAAAATGTTTGCACTCCTCATTGTGGTCAAATTAAAAACGAAAAACCCCTGAAATTCGCCAGTTATGGCAGAGTGAGCCCCCTTACTTGCCATCGCCACTGTGCACTGCTAACACTAACACCCAGAACATGAAAGCTGTCCTCTGAAATGTCACTGATGACATCACTGACGACATCACATGTTTAGCCTATTTGTGATGTCATCTTTGTTGTCCTGGGTGTTAGTGTTAGCAATGCACAGTGGTGCGGGCAGTTATGGTTGCTTACCTTACCTAATGGGGAAATGGGCAGTGTTTTTTGGTTTCACTGAAGTATAACATCCCTTTAACAAAGTTTTTCTTACTGAATGTACTTATATATATATATATATATAGCAGGCAACGAAAACAAATAGGGTAAACATGTGATGTCATCAGTGATGTCATCAGTGACATTTCAGAGGACAGCTTTCATGTTCTGGGTGTTAGCAGTGCATAACATTACTTTAACAAACATTTTCAAGTACATTTATCAGGGTTCTAATAGTAACACGTACGCATATGACTGTAAAGGAACATTTGAAGTAACTGCCCAACTTTCAAAGAATTCCACATTATCATATGCTGACATACAGCATGGGGGCGTGTTCGAACAGTCATACACACTTCACAATGACATGTGTAACTGGTTGATGGTGCGAAAGTACATTGGGTATTCTTGTAAGAACTTCTAACTGCAAAATGTGCGGCACAGAACTGCACAATGCAAGTGTGCAACACAATATAAGCAAGAGTGCATACCGACGTTTCTGGATCATTCACCCCCATTGCTCCCCAAAGAGTGGGGGATGAATGCCATTGGCAATCGAGATTTTACAGCAGTAATTCGTGGTACCAAGAAAGAGGATTTTAATTGTCTTCAACCGGAATGCCTCCAGCGTTCCCGGCTGAAGAAAACAAATCCTTTTTCAAGATGGCCACCATACAAAGGGAAGACGGGCATTGGATGGAAAGCCTTCTTCGCTTTCCATTGAAGGCTGCAGAAAGCAAAAAAGAAACTGTGTTACCGTTATGGCAGCACCACATTTGTGTTCCTTGATAAATGTGTGGTTATGAGCAAGACGTTTACCAGAAAGGCAGTCCCTGGTGGACATGGCGACCTCAATGCAATGTTTTCTCCCTTGAAATAAAGGCCAGTAGCCATATCCCCGACATTGTGGCACTACCCATTCATAGAGGCTACCCCTCAGAGACAGAAGCTGTACCTTTAAATATGAAAAGACTATCACATGCACAACACAAAGCTTTTCAGTCGTTGTCAATGACCTTTACATACATGTGTTGTACATGTACTAATTTTTTTCTGTAAAAATGTGCGTAAAAACAGCAAAGGAGTAGTGTACTTACGTTGACATAAAATGCCAAACAAACTCTGTGATGCGAAGCGCAATGACATCAGAAATACTGGATGCAACACCATTACCACTCACCTTTCGATACATAATTGTGTAAGTGACACAGGTGGGAAGGTGTGAAGATATGTGTATTAGGAGGGTGTAACCATATATTATTGTACAAACATTTCTGTGCATAGGGCATCTGGGTGACAGAAATTGGGCCGACGGTGACAGAAATTGGCCTGACGGCACTAATGCATATGAGATGGGCCTGACCCTCCCGTAGCTAATGCAAGTGGTATGGAGTACCTTTCTCCATAACGTTCCTTGGCAGCTTAAACAAATGCGTCCATATGGACGTACGTGCCATGATGTAGCACCTACAAAAGAACACATTACGACCTGCAACGTAGCATGCCACACTGTGAAAACAGAGAGTACATTTGTAAAGAAAACATTAACATTTAAAAATGTGTCCAGTAGTTTTATTTCACAATAAAGTGAGCGAAATCATCGCCCAATGCAAGTAGTAAAGTAGTTTTGTTTCACAATGAACTGTGCGAAAGATGGCATTTTTCAATTTTCCATGGAAGTATTAAGTTTGTCTCTTTGGTCGACAATGACAACGTTAAAGGTCACGTTGTTTTTTTCCACACACAGAAAGTAAGTGTTGCAGCTACAATAGTCGTTTTCCTCCCACATTGATGTGCAAGACGACGTCAACCGCTGTGATCTACACCACCAGAAAGGATGGAATGTTACTTCATATAGCGACAGCAGTGTAGGGACACAGAGGGCCCACACGATCATCCCAGTGAATTATGATGCTCAGACAGCCGGTTATGAACAGTTTCATTTGACGGTTAAAGAACCCTTCACTTGGCATCTGTAATCCGTGACAATCACAATAGGGAAGGAAGTATCTGAGGAGAAAATGTGAATTAACAGATGTATAAATACGCAATCTTTGGATAAACCACAGTTGTATTACATAACATTTTCAGTAAAACATTTATTCAATAGGAGGAAATGTAGTGGGACCCTAGCGACGGCGACAATGTGCAATGTCCATAATTGGAAAAATAAATTGAACGGCACAGAAAGCTGGAACGTTGTTATTAATAATACAATTTTTGTTTGGAAGTAACTGCGCAGTGGAAGGGGAAATAAAACGTATCACTGCACAACCTGTGCACAAAAAAAAAGTCTAAAACATACCTTTTTTATTAAATATTATTTTAATTTGGAGAAATTTAGTGGCACACTACAAACGGCGACAATGTGCAATGTCCATAATAGGAAAAACATTGCTACGGCACATAAAACTTGTAAAACATTAGGGAAAATAATTTTTTTTTTTACAAACTAAAAAATAACGTCAATTGCGTATATAGGCGGCAAAAATACACTTACATGATGTGAAGCACCTCCATTGCGTTCGCTGTAGTCAGACACTAGTGTATGTGGAAGACTGCCTGTTCGGGAACTAATTTCTCATGGTCGGTGCAAATGTTTTTGAAGCATAACCTTATCAAACGATATGTTTTTCAAACTGTTACTCCCTACATTCTTTCTAATATTTCCCTGTACCTCAAGGTTAAAAAACAAGGGACCCTTATGGGTGTCGGAAAATATGCGGCCGTACTGAGCTCGTGTTGAAAAGAGAAAATGCACTGGCCTTCACTCCGAATGCAAATACATTCTCATTTTGCAACAACATATCAGCGTCTATTTATGAGAACCGCTACTGGCGTACACGTGCAGAAGGGCTCTGTGTACAAAATAGAGCAGTTGGCTGCCTCAGATTCCCACCAGTCTGACCGCAGTAATGTTGTTTCTGTATTGTAAAATGGGCGCAGTAAGTTCATTTCGTACAATGAGTAGCAAGTCCCACTTTACCGTATGACAGTGCTAACAAGAATACTTCAATGTTTGACTTTCTACTACCATGTCTCATTAACGCTCACTTTTCGCAACAGCGTTCAATAAGTGTTATAAGTGCATTGGTGCCTTCTTCGGTTAGGTATGTTAGCGCCGATGTTCGCGTTCAACAGAAAATGAAGTAAACATGGCGGACGTATCGAAAGATTACGACGCACTTCACGCTGTGCCACAACCAATCGGTGAAAGCGCAACATGGTCACGGGCAGCACGCCATGGAATAGCCAATTGCAATGTTCTCCACAGAGCGAACAGGAACGTGTGACCGCAGAGCAGACATAGATAACACTAATTTTTAGAGACATACTTTTTGATCGTTTTTAAGGGAACTACTGGATGGATTGCCAAAACATTTGCAAAAGCACGCTTTCACGCCCAAGCCCCTGACTCAAATTTGGTGCAAATCAGTCCAGCGGTTTGGCCTGTAGACGTGCGCAAAGTTTTCCCCCATTCAGTCTATAGGGAAAAAAAACATTTTGGGACCCCCCCCCCCCCGACTAATTCAGAGTGGGCCATATACTTTTTGTTGCAAGGTTTGGTGAGGATTCGTCCAGGGGGAGAGAAGTTATAAGCCGCCCAAAAAGTGCTCTTCCTATGGAAACAGCAACTTAACCATAACTACACAGCCACTACCGTGACTGTGTAATATATATATATATATATATATATATACATACACACACTAACCGAGTTGACCACTTCCAGACCATTTCCATTTTCAATTAGTGTCAAGAGACCTCCTCTTGTCCGTCCTAATCCACCTCCCACCGCTGGAATAAGAAAAGCAGCAGGTCTCTTGAAAACATAGGAAGTCAAAAGTATTCCACTTTATGTCACCCTCTCCAACAAGTGCGAAAAAAGCTGTGTGTATTCCAAGAGGCTAGTACCAGATGTTTTTTTGTGTTGGGTTCTCTCAGGTAATGGTTATGGATGCCCATTAAGGCTTCTAGGAGCCATGACCACAATTCCTCCTCTGCTGGCCCTGGAAGCCTTTTTTTAATTCAGCGTCCCTCTAGTGACCTTCAGTACCTTGTTGGTTGATGGTCAAGACAAGGTCCCAAAATGGTTGGTGTCTGTCGTCTCCATCTTCCACAGGTCCAACACACCGGCTCACGACTGTCTTTTCAACAGAAGTCCCCACCTTCCGTACATCTACTAAGGTCGTAGAGAAGGAAATCCTTGCGAGTCCCGATCTCTATTATTAGGCACAGAAAGGATATTCGTAGTGCTTTGCAGAATATCCTTGTTTACTGGTTTGCTCAAGGTCATAAGGTCAAACCCTAACATTTGGAGACTCACAGCTGGAGTTAGTAGTTGTTTCACTATGATCGAGTGTAGATGGATATAGACCAAATCCATGTGATCTTCTTGTACAAAAGTGATCACAGATATGTCTTCAGTGTTAATTTTCTGCAGGTTGGGAACACAGTGGAAGAGTATTAACACATTTTGCCGGTTTAAAATGAAGTTATCCGCTCTGTCCACCACTCGTTCCTAACTGAGACACCGCAGATAGTATCTCGTAGGAGATTTTATGTAGACATTCTTTTCGTAATCTGCCTTGGTGATATTGAGCCAGCCAAACACTTGACTCCGATTTTTATTGTAGGTAAAATTGGTGACCAGACTCTTTTCCTCCCTGGGTCTAAAGTCAATCGAGTTCCTCGATACACCATCCTCAACAGGAGGTGTTGGTTTTTCGTTGTACACCACTGGCAGCATTAGCTCTGAAGCTGCCATTGGCCGCTGCAAACCCATCTTGGACACTGCCTCCTGTCAAATGGTTACTTCCTCCCCCATTTTTCCACTAGCTCTAAATTTAGCATCTAGTATAGCCCTCTTTTTTGCCAGTGTGAGGAAGGATCTTGCTTGAGTGATATCAGTAATTGACAGTCATCGGAGGCAAAGGTTGGTGCACTGTTAAATAGATGTTGGCGGTCTCGGCGTTGTGGCTATCTTCTGTTTCTTCCAGCACTAACTTTGCGACTACCAAAGCCTGCTGAAAACCCATCTTTGATCTGGAATCACGTGGATTGGAGACTTCCTCTCCCGTTTTTCCACTAGTTCTAAATGTGTCATCTACTATAGTTATCTTTTCCACGAATGTGAGGAATGGTCTAACTTGAGTGATGTTACTAGTAGTAAAAGTCATCAGAGGCAAGAGATGTTTCGCTGCACAAGGAACATTGGCAGCTTGCACAACGTTGCTTTCCTCTATTTCTTCTTCAAGCAAGAAAGTAGATAGATTTAGCAGTGTATTTAGGACTTTGTCCTCCAGACAGGCGTCACTTGGCTTTTGAGTATCCTGATCAATGGCTTTCTGGTTCGTTTTTTAATGATTTTTGAGAGTGGACCTAGCTCTCTAGTTCTTATCAGTTGGAGGCAGTGACAGATTCCTCAAAAAGGCCCTTGAATCATTTGGCTTGACCACTGGTGGGTGTCTTTGTTGTTTTTATTTGTCACTCATTAAAACTCTTCTTTTTCACGTTCGTCCAAATATTGAGTCAGAGTTCAATGTAATAGTTTTTGTACCGTTTTCCGTCTCAGTTTTGCTCTCCCCTGTAATATTCAAGATAGAACGATCTAAAACAGCAGACTCCATTTCTGCCGAAGTACTCAAAATTAAGATTGAACAGATGGTAGGCGGCAGATCAGTTACCCCATTACTACTTGCCATGGACGGAAGGATCTATGGGCTTGCAAGTTCAGAAGGACCTTGTTCTATCGTGTGTGGTTCAACTTCCTGATGTTTGCCAGGAGTTGTTAGGGTCCTTAAATCGTCCGTTGTCTCTCGAAATCAGAATCCGTCCACTGCAGCTTTTCCAGCTGCAATAAAACATTCAATGTAGATAATCTTGGAGGGTAACATAGCCATTAAAGTTGTTTGATCCTTCAAAGTATTGTTAATGGATGCACAATTTTAAGAAAGGAGCCATGGTAATGGTCAGTGCAGACACTTGGCTGAAAGGATCAGGAGAAACAGTGCATTTCGACAGGGAAGACCTCTTTTTTCCTGCTTTTTATCCTGGGTTGATTCAGCCTGCGTCCATGGAGCTTAAAGATGATGATGAAGTGGAATCACTCCGTAAAGGAGAAGCCATTCGGGGACTCCTACCAACCTTGCTCTGTTCCTCTCCTCTTGCCAAAGGCAACTCCTTTCATAGGTCTTCCAGGTTAGATTTAAAGGGTTTTTGCAGAGTCATGTTCATCTCCACACCATCCTTCGGGTTGGAGGTCGCGCTGTTCTTTCCATCATTTATTAATTCCAATCTGGTAATATGCGTTCCCCATGGAGGCATACACCCGGAGTCAACTAACTTGATCATTCTCCTGATTCTTTCGCTATCCTTCTGCAAAGATACACAGCTACACTTCTCCTTACAGATATCAACTCACGTTCCAGCAAGTCCCTGCCATTAATGTCAGGCTGTTCCTTAAAGCTGCCGGCAGGGTTTCCTCCAGAATGCGTATACAGGTACTAGGTCAACTTTGGCTTTTTCCTGTACAGGCGTGTGTCCATGCTAGCTACTGCTTTAAAAAAAGTGGTTGTCTGCTGAGGGCGTCATAAGGAAAGGTGCCTCGGCTCCCACTATACCCTCCAGCAGGTCAACGTCTGATTTTCTCAACAAAGACAGGATCCTTGCCTGCTTCCGCCCTCTTATCTGCTGCCTGGTTCAGGTTAAGGGGATTTTTTGGTATAGAGTGTAGTGTTACCGACCCCCCTCGAATCCCCCTGACATTTTTAGTGGTGTCGGTGTTGTGTCTCTCTGTGTTAGCACAGCTCTTTTTGCCCCCCACTTCCTAGCGGACAGCTGTAGTCCGTCTCGTTTAATGTCAACAGGAAGTGTGGCAAACAAGTTTTTTCTGGCAATATCTTGTAAATGTGTCCCATCCAGGAGGCCCACTGTCCCCTCGACCCCATAAGGCTCCCTGGATGCTGTTCTTCGTCCTTTATGGAGGAAGCATCAGGTCTTTTCACATCCGAACACACAGTATCTATCAGAGTTCAGAAAGGTCTTTCCGTTTCCACACTCTGATGTATCACAACTTCCACTGTTACTTTTTTGCCTGAAAAAATAAAGGGTGTGGTTGCTGGTAGCACAGTCTGTGAAAATTGGAAGTTAAGCATACTCTGTTGGTTTGTCCATGTTAAGATGGATTTCTGAACTCCATCCTGGAGGGGTGGAGGTTCAGAAGGCCAGCCTAGTTTCTTGGAACAGGGTAACCTCTGGACAAGCCAGACCAATCAGGGTAGCGATGGCGGCGGTCAAGACTAGATCTCAAGATGGGTGAGGGTGACTGAAAACACACAATGAGCACACAAAGCAAGGACGCTTACAAATTACTCTAGACAGGTGTTATATTAAAAATATAGACACATTTATTACAAGGCCTTTGTAACATCGATCATAGTAAAGAATCACGGTAAAACTCCAGTAAACCAACACATCACAATCAATACAGTATATATACAAGACCGAGGGGTCTAAAGAGTTAGAAGCACGAAATATGCAGACCACCTAGATGGGGAGGAAAACAGGCAGTGCAAGTAATCGTTAGACCCAGTTCGACATCGGAGGCCACCTAACTAGAAGGAAGTCCGAGCCCTACGAAGAGTGGAGCCTTGTGCTCAAAAGTTCCTGCACACGTGGGTGCCAACGGGCAAAGGAGAGTCTCTTCAGGGAAATCAGGCAGTTCAGAAAGGTGGACAAAAAGATGGTGAACAAATCCCTGTGACTCAGGCAAGGCCTCCACTTGGGGGCAGAAGCAGGGCGTGAGTGCGGGAAAGGGTTTGCTGTTTACAACAGCGATGGAAAGCCACAGGGTCCTGCGGGAGGGCGACTACTCGCCGGTCCCCGAAGCAGGCAGACCCAGGCTTCTCCGGTTCAGTTTCGGTACTGGCAGGTTCAGATGCGATCAGAGGGACATCTCGACGCCGTGTAGATTCTGCGACAGCAGGAGTCAGGGTCGAGGGTGTCCCAGATGCAGCGAACACACACAGGTTTGTTACCACAGCAGGGCAACTCGGCAACCGTGTGTATTCCGGTCCCAAAGCACAGGTCTCACTTCAGACCTGGGAACGCCAAGTGTACGAATCGTGTGAGTGCCGAGGACACGGGATTAGTAGTAAGCCAGACGGCGGTGACAGAGCAAGGTTCCTTTGTAGGCTGGTCAGTCCACTGGATGGCCCAGGGACGCTTCCGAAGGCTTACGTACAGGATTTGGTGAAGGTGCCGAGAATAGTTGTTCCCACTATTCTAAATGATCGAAGCACCTTTACAGAGGCCGAGTGTTCTCGCAGGACGACAGCATGCAGGTTGCCAAACCTCAGCTTCTTAGTTGCAGGATACTTGGCTCCTTATCCTTTGTTCATGAGAACTCAGGAGATCGACATGGTAGTGGTGTTTTCAGCCTCCTCTTATCCAAAGTTCCCTTTGCGCCAAAACGGAGAGAGCCCAATGGGAGATCCGCTCACAAACACTCACACCATACGTGGACCTATCACGGACCACGGTGGTCCCAGGCATTCAGGACACTCAAGACTCTCTGGCACCCAGGATGTGTATTGGGAACAGACATCCCAGCCCACATCCTGGAGGCACACACAAGGCATGCAGAAGCCCACGAAAGCGTTGTGTTTTGTGGGAAAGTGCATGACCAAATAAGGACTACCCCGGGTCGGCTCGACCTGGGTGAAGGTGAAGGGGCAAGACGGTCAGCGGACAGGACAAAGAACCTCGTGGCATGGCCATTTTGGAGGCCAGGCCACCCATTTGGGCCAAACGTGGGAAGCACGGTTAACATCGCAAAAAGGTGTTCAAAACACAAAGAAACGATAGCTGCCAACAGTCCCGTCCGTGACACACTTGCACATTTCGTAATAAGTCCAGCGAGAGTTTCTAGGGCCTTTGGAATGACTAGAGACCCAAGAGCGCGGTAATGTAAGTTACGGTGCACTCTTGTTTCATGTTGCTCAAAAGCTGCAACATGAGGAAAGGACTAAGGGAAACAAAGTCTCCCGGTACTGACTGTCTTAAGGGCATGTCAGTTTCCCCACAAGAATTGAGCGAAAGCCCAGAGAAGTGCGGCGTAAGGCTGCGCTTCTCTGGAAAAGTCTAGATCAGGGTGTAAAACAACAGCAAAAGGTTTGGGGGTTGCCACATGGAAGGAAAATTACCTACAATTATGAAATCTTTCCTAAAACTCGCCCCTCCCAGACTAAGGGCAGAGGGAACTAATCCACCCCTGGATGAGTTTCTTGTTCAGGTCGGTTAAACATTCTGGACAACCCATTAGCATTGCTATGTTGGACACCTGGCCTATGCTCAATAGTGAAGTCAAAGCCTTGCAGACTTATGGACCACCTAAGCAACTTTGGATTCTCTCCCTTCATGTTCATTAGCCACTTTAAGGGCTTATGGTCAGTTTGCACAGTGAAGTGGGTCCCATAGAGGTAGGGCCCACACAACAGAGAAACATCCTTTCTCTACTGTGGACCATCTGAGCTCTCTGTCCTTAAGCTGGCGACTAATGAAACCAATAGGGTGTTCCTTACCCTTGTCATCTACTTGTGATAGTACAGCTCCTATCCCAGTGTCAGAGGCATCTGTCTGCACAATAAAAGGTCTTTGGTAATCAGGGGCCCCGAGAACAGGGGCCTGGCACATGGAGTCTTTTAAGCCACTGAAGGCCTTCTCACACTCTTTAGTCCATGTTACCTTCTTGGGTTTCTTCGGAGTGGTGAGAGCAGTCAGAGGGGCAGCTATGGTACCATAGACTGCCATGAAGTTGCGGTAATACCCTGTGAGTCCTAAGAAGGCTCTCACTTGGGTCTGTGTAGTGGGGGTAGGCCAGTCTTGTACTGCTTGTACTTTACTGGGTAGAGGCTGTATCCTCCTTCCACCTACTTCATGTCCAAGGTAAACCACTGAGCCTTGTCCAATCTGGCATCTACTGGCCTTTATGGTCAAGTGGGCTTTCTGAAGAGCCTGTAACACAATCCCAAGGTGTTTCACATGGTCTTCCCAGGTGGCACTGAAAACTGCTATATCGTCCAGATATGCAAGACAGAATTCATCCAACCCATTCAACACATGATTCACAAGCCTCTGAAAAGTGGCAGGTGCATTCTTCAACCCAAAAGTCATTACCTTGAACTGGTAAGGACCTTCTGGAGTTGAGAATGCTGTCTTCTCCTTGGCATTTTCTGTGAGGGCTATTTGCCAATAGCCTGTAGTGAGGTCAAACGTGCTGAGGTACTTGGAGGCACAGAAGGTATCCACCAGCTCATCTGTTCAAGACAAGGGGTGTGCATCTGTCTTGGTGACAGCATTCAGAGCCCTGTAATCCACGCAGAACCTCAATTCAGAAGTACCTGCCTTTGGAACCAAAACCACAGGGCTGGACCAAGGACTACTAGAGGGTTCAATCACCCCAAGATGTAACATTTTGTTGACCTCTGTCTTAATGTAAGACCGTACTTTGTCTGACATTCTGTATCCTCTACTTTTGGTAGGTACGCTGTCTCCCGTGTCTATGTTATGTTTGCACCAAGGTGTCAAACCAGGGGACTGCGAAAACAGGGGGGAAAATTGCCTAAGCAAACTTTTCACCTCAGCCTGCTAATCAGAAGTCAGATGAGGGGCCACTCGGACACCCTCAAAGGAGCTATCTGAAGGACCGATTTGGAACAGGTCGGGGAGAGGTTCAGACTCCTCTTCCTCAACATCTGAAGCCAGTAGTAGTGCTGCGATTTCGACTCTTGGGACGAAAGCCTTCAGCCTATTTACATGGAACAATTTTGGAGCCTGTCCAGACCTTCCAAGGTCCACTAAATAGTTGACCTCACCCAGGGGCTCCACCACTGTGTAAGGGCCTGACCATTTATCCTGTAAAGCTCTAGGCCTTATGGGATTCATGATCAGGACTTGCTGACCAGGTGTGAAGTTGATGAGGGAAGCTTTCTGGTCATACCAATGTTTCACCAGGGCTTGTCCTGCCTTCAACTTGTCACTAGCCAGACCCATCAGGAGTACCATCCGTTTTCTGAGCCCTAACACATAGTCTACTACGTTGGTAGTAATGGGGGAGTGGGCATCTCCCATCCCTCCTTGACTATGGCTAAGGGTCCCCCTACCGGGTGACCAAACAGAAGTTTGAAGGGGCAGAAGTCAACACCCTCCTGTGGTACCTATCGGTAGGCAAACAGTAAGCATGGTAAAAGAAGATCCCATTTTCTTCTTTGAGGCTCTTCCAGAGTCCCAATCATACTCTTTAACATTCTGTTGAACCGTTCCACCAGACCATTGGTCTGGGGGTGGTATGTGGAAGAGAACTTGTAGGTGACCCTGCATTCTTTCCACATAGCCTGCATATACTTCGACATAAAGTTGCTGCCTCTGTCAGACACAACTTCTTTAGGGAAGCCAACCCTAGTAAAGAGGCCAAGTAATGCTTTTGCAACTGACTTGGCAGTTACAGTTTTTAATGGGATGGCGTCAGGGTATCTGGTAGCATGGTCGACCAGCACCAGGATAAACCTATTGCCTGAGGATGTTTGTGGGTCAAGGGGACCAACAATGTCGATCCCTACCCATTCGAATGGTATTCCCACAACTGGGAGTGGTACCAATGGAGCTTGGATTGTTGAACCGCTCTTACCAGATAACTGGCAGGAGGCACAACTCCTGCAGTGACTTTCTACTTGCACCCCCATCTTGGGCCAGTAGAAGTGCATGGATAAACTTTGCTTGGTCCTCTTAATACCAAGGTGACCAGCAAGGGGCACTTCATGCGCCAACTGCAGGAGGAAGGGTCTTACAGCAAGGGGAACCACCAACCTCCTATGGTCTCCTTCTGTAGACTCTGTGGGATCACTATAGAGGAGTTCACCTTCCCAATAAATCCGATGCTTGTCATGATGCCTACCCCCGGAGCACCAGGACAGGCCCAGCACCCCCGGGAGCAGGCATCATGCCCTCGGGTAAAAGCCCAGCGGCCCTTAATAGGGGGTCTTTGTCCTGGCGCCTTTGGCGCCAGGCTCATGTTGGACAACAGTCCTGGCGCCATAGGCGCCAGGCTCATAAACGAGGGCGTTTGGTGCACTTACCTGACGCAGACCATGCTGCATGAAGCCTCAAGCCAAATGAGGCTTAGGAGGGACTATTTTATCAAAGGAACTATTTTACTTGGGTGGGGACCGTGGAAGAATACTTACCTGGAACTTCTTCCAAGGCTATTTAAACCACGCCCGGACTGCCACACGTGCTTCGCGTTGCTCTGCATCTAGCAGCTGAACACTCACCGTGCCTGCTCCTGCATCTTGCCTCCAGCCACGCCTGCCTCGATCTTGGGATACCTGAAAGGAAGGAAGGGAAGAGAAAAGGTGAAAACCAAGAACTTAATCTAACTTCCTACCTGTGTCCGGAACCATCACGCCAGCGATCCTGAAGATAGACATTCTTTAAAAGCATCGCGCTACTTGTTGCAGCGCCGCGCATCACTCACCTGCCTCGTGGGCTCTTCACTATCCACCGCGACCTTCTGGGCATTCCGCCACATCTCTGCACCTGCAGGGGAGAAGAAGAGACAAAAGGTGAGCAGGAGGAACAAATGAGGAAAGCCTGATTTTCTGTCACAAGACTAACCTGGCCATATTTGACGGAACCACTCCTCATTTCAGGTCGGCCCCACTTCTTGGCCTGGTACCGCACCCCGGCACCTAAGGGGAAAAAAGAAAGACATTACTAGAGGGATTCAAAGACATTTAAAGGGATCATTTTATCACGCACTCACCTGAGATTATCTCTGGCAATATACCTCGAAGCATCACTTCCGCTCTGCACCTGAAAATAAGGACAGATCGCAGGTTAAGAAAAGCAAACAAAGAGAAGACTCTACTCTGGAACTTTTTAAACTGCATACTTACGGCATTTCGCCTTGCGCGCCCCTGCACCAGAAGCAGGATGGAGAGCTCATCCATTCAAACATTAAGGTGAGCCTTGATTGGGGATTTCGGAGGTGGTCAGAGAAGAGCAAAGGGGAGGTGGGAAGCAATCACAATACTCTGCAGTCAGTTAATCCCCTTTCTCCACCTACAGAAAGATTTTTCTACGGGCCAGACAAGCCAGATTTGGGGGTCCAGTTCAGTCGGTGTATCGAATCCTGCGCATCACACTTGAAGAGGTCACAGCAATCCAGACCAGGTCAGCGCCTCTGTGGGAGCCAGGTGAGCGTTACAATGCTTCCCAGGAGGTTCACCCTCAAGCTGGGAACAGGCCTGTCTCCTTAGGCCTTCCAGAGATGGGCACTCACGTTGGCCTTTACTGAATTCTTCCCTGTCAGGACCACCTTCTAGTAACAAGTCGTTTAGTTCAGGATGGTCATTGGGGTCAAATACTTCAGGCATCGCCGCCTCCTCGTCAGGTCCGGGCGACTGACAAACTTCCTCCACCGCAGTGGTAGGTGAGTTCGGGGGAATATTTTCTTTCCCTCGTTTTGGTTTTCTGACGCCTTTAGCCTTGGGTTTCCCCTTTGGCGGGGCAGCTCACTGATCTCGGTCAGTGCTGTCCTTGTTTGAGACCTTGTGCAGGATCTGTCAGCAGTGTCTCCCACGAGCCCTAAAGCTCGGAGATCATTGCCCAACAAGACCTTTCCTGGGACGCTTCTCTGAATGCTCACTGGAATCCTGACTGCTGTACCATTGATAGTAAGATATACAGGTATTACTGGGAACATGAGAGGTGGGCCGTCAGCCAACTTAGTGGGCATCGGAGTAGCTCTGGCAACTTCCTCTGAGTCTACCAAGGTAGAATCCACTACAGTTCGACTGCCCCCACTATCCCTAAGAGCTGAAATATCTACTCCATTGATCAGCACACTGTCTTTAAAGTAGTGCTTGGTGTTATCTGGAATCCTAGCATAAGCCTCTGCGACTTTAGGCTCCCAGGAACCCAGGGAAACTAAAACGACCTGAGTTTCTATCCCACTGGGGAAGCAGTCTGAGGAGAAGGATGCTCCGGTAATCTCTTCTTCCTCGTAGGAGGAGAAGGCCAGATCAGCAGAGTGGACCCCTAAGGTTTTTGACCTTACATCTTGGATGCCCCTTCAAGTGGTCAGTTGCTCTGCAAGCAAAACACAATCCATTGGGTCGGTTTACATAGGGAGGCTTACCTTAACCAGAGTTCTGTTTCGGAGGCTGACCTCCACTACCCTGTGAGTTCTCTTGCGTCTTACCCTTATTTTTCTTTTTGTGGCCCTTTTGGGAAGAAGATTTATCAGTTTCCCCACCCTCCTTATCTTTGGACTTTTTCCCTTCCTCCTGCTTACCAGGATGAGTCTTGTCCTTATGGGACAGTCGATGTGACACCCATAAATCTGCTGCAATGGCAAGCTTCTTAGGATCTATCTACTTTGAATCTGCCAAATGCTGCTTAAGCTCAGGGGAAGAAGATGCAAAAATATGTTCCAGCATGACCAGACTTATACCTTCAAAAGTTAGAAACCTTATAACCTTCGACCCAGCCAGTCAAGTTTTTTAAGGATTCGGTTACATAAGATACCCAAGTACCACCTTCTTTTTTCTTATATTCTCGGATTCGTTTTAAATATTGGGCAGGAGTCTTTCCAAACTTCAAAATGAGAGTTTGCTTCAACATTGCAAAATCTGCTCACTCAGCCTACGACATTTCCATAATGGCACTGCAGCCAGAATGGGGCAGTCTGCTAAGTAACCAGGCAATTTTATCAGCATTGTCAACTTGTTGAACTTCACATGCATACTCAAATGTATTCAGCCAGTCCATAATGTAATTCTTTTCCTCATACACACTGAGCAGATCTTTTGGAAACCTTGGATGAGAGGAGGCCCCAGACCCGTGTCCAGGACCCGTGTCCAGGACCCTTGGATCCATTGGCAACTTGAAGCTTGGCCAGTTCCAACTGGTGATCCCCGTCTCTGTTTTTCTGCCCGTTTGATTTTTAGTTTGGCCATATTGAAATCAAGCTCCTTCTGCCTAAGCAGCAGTTCTTGCTTCTTGAATTCAAGTATGGCCTCCCCATGAGCACTGGCAGAGGAAACATTGGACATTTCATCCACCCTGTCCTCATGGTCGCGGTGGACCAGTGCAGCGGCAGAACTGTCAGTTCTACCAGTGAGAGCAGCCCCACCGCCTTCTGCACTGTCCTCTGAAGCTATAGCGCTAAGCTGAGCTTCTTTCCACGCCATGATTCTTTGGATCATTTCCATTTTTGTGCCTTGCGAGGAGACACCTCTTTCAGCACACATCTTTTTCAATGTTTCGGATTTAGAAGCATTTAAAGTTAACAAGGTACTTGTTTCCATACTGTTAGAAAGGACTATGGCCTTTAAAAGGTTATACTATGACAATTCACTATGTGTCCTGTTAGGAATAACTTGAAATGCCCTCACTCGTGCGCAACACTGGATACCTTCAGTCGTATCCTACCGCTGTACACCAATTTGTTAAGATGGATTTCTGAACTCCGTCCTGGAGGGGCAGAGGTTCAGAAGGCCAGCCTAGTTTCTTGGAACAGGGTAACCTCTGGACAATCCAGACCAATCAGGGTAGCGATGGCGGCGGTCAAGACTAGGTCTCAAGAGGGGTGAGGGTGACTGAAAGCCTGCAATGAGCACACAAAGCAAGGACGCTTACAAATTACTCCAGACAGGTGTTATATTAAAAATATAGACACATTTATTACAAGGCCTTTGTAACATCGACCATAGTAAAGAATCACGGTAAAACTCCAGTAAACCAACACATCACAATCAATACAATATATATACAAGACCGAAGGGTCTAAAGAGTTAGAAGCACGAAATATGCAGACCACCTAGATGGGGAGGAAAACAGGCAGTGCAAGTAATCATTAGACCCAGTTCGACATCAGAGGCCACCTAACTAGAAGGAAGTCCAAGCCCTACGAAGAGTGGAGCCTTGTGCTCGCTCAAAAGTACCTGCACACGCGGGTGCCAATGGGCAAAGGAGAGTCTCTTCAGGGAAATCAAGCAGTTCAGAAAGGTGGACGAAAAGATGGTGAACAAATCCCAGTGACTCAGGCAAGGTCTCCACTTGGGGGCAGAAGCATGGCGTGAGTGCGGGAAAGGGTTTGCTGTTTACAACAGCAATGGAAAGCCACAGGCTCCTGCGGGAGAGCGACCGGTTAGGGTATTGACTACTCACCGGTCCCCGATGCAGGCAGACCCGGTTCAGTTTTGGTACTGGCAGGTTCAGATGCGATCAGAGGGACGTCTCGACGCCATGTAGATTCTGCGACAGCAGGAGTCAGGGTCGAGGGTGTCCCAGATGCAGCGAACACGCACAGGTTTGTTACCACAGCAGGGCAACTTGGCAACCACGTGTATTCCGGTCCCAAAGCACACGTCTCACTTCAGACCTGGGAACGCCAAGTGTACGAATCGTGTGAGAGTGCCGAGGACACGTGATTAGCAGTAAGCCAGACGGCGGTGACAACAAGGTTCCTGTGTAGGCTGGTCAGTCCACTGGATGGCCCAGGGATGCTTCCGAAGGCTTACGTACAGGATTTGGTGAAGGTGCCGAGGATAGTTGTTCCCACTATTCTAAAGGGTCGAAGCGCCTTTGCAGACCTTCTCGTACGATCAGAAGCTGAGTGGTCTCGCAGGACGACAGCAGTGCAGGGTGCCAAACCTTCAGCGGGTCACCAGCGATTCCTCGACTCAGCTTCTTAGTTGCAGGATGCTTGGCTCCTTATCCTTTGTTCGTGAGAACTCAGGAGATCGACATGGTAGTGGTGTTTTCAGCCTCCTCTTATCCAAAGTTCCCTTTGCGCCAAAACAGAGAGGGCCCAATGGGAGATCCGCTCACAAACACTCACACCATATGTGGAACTATCACGGACCACGGTGGTCCCAGGCATTCAGGATACTCTAGACTCTCTGGCACCCAGGATGTGTATTGGGAACAGACATCCCAGCCCACATCCTGGAGGCACACACAAGGCATGCAGAAGCCCGCGAAAGCGTTGTGTTTCGTGGGAAAGTGCATGTCCAAATAAGAACTGCCCCGGGTCGGCTCGACCTGGGTGAAGGTGAAGGGGCAAGACGGTCAGCAGACAGGACAAAGAACCTCATGTCATGGCCATTTTGGAGGCCAGGCCACCCATTTGGGCCAAACGCGGGAAGCACGGTTAACATGGCAAAAAGGGGTTCAAAACACAAAGAAACAATAGCTGCCACCAGTCCCGTCCGTGACACACTTGCACATTTCATAATAAGTCCAGCGAGAGTTTCTAGGGCCTTTGGAATGACTAGAGACCCAAGAGCGCGGTAATGTAAGTTACGGTGCACTCTTGTTTCATGTTGCTCAAAAGCTGCAACATGAGGAAAGGACTAAGGGAAACAAAGTCTTTGGGTACGGACTGTTTTAAGGGCATGTCAGTTTCCCTGTAAGAATTGAGCGACAGCCCAGAGGAGAGCGGCGTATGGCTGCGCTTCTCTGGCAAAGTCTAGATCAGGGTTTAAAACAACAGCAAAATGTTTGGGGGTTGCCACATGGAAGGAAAATTACCTACAATTATGAAATCTTTCCTAACAGTCCATCCCTCTCCTACCCCCCCCGAGCCCCTTTATCTGTGTCAGGGTTCAATTAAAGTCCCGCCAGCACTTTTTCCGACACAGCAAAGGAGCAGTTTGGGGTCCGGGCTGATGTGTTATTTAAATTGGAATCCTCTACTACACTTTCAACTCTGGTTGAGTACGTTGCAATTTCTTTAAATCCTGCTGACACTTTATTTTAGAGGTTGTTAAAAGGGGCATTGGGAAGTAGAATCAATTTTTCGGCCGTTACTAGTTTCAACAGAAAAGTCTTACCCGGCGGTGAAGCTTCTTCCGTCACGGCACACCAGTCCGATGGAAAGCGAGCACTTTTGAAAATTCGGGTCCGATCTTCCTGCTCCACATTATCTCATCTTGTGATTTTCGTTACCATCTCTGAGTGCCTAAACGGCTGCTGGCAGTTGACTGGTGAGGGACTGGGCTCAGCTCAGGACTCCACACAGGTGGTCCGCGCCGCCGAGTGGTTGATATTAGTTTCCTTAGAACCACTGTACATTGCAGTACATCTAAGCACCTCCACCTTCACACCCGCAGCGCACGGTCATAGTGTGGAATTACAGGGGAAATCGGGGCAGGGCGGTGGTGGATGATCAATCCCTGTGAAATCCACTGTAAAGCCAGGTTCGCTACATCCGTAGGCTCCAGTCTCTTCAGGAGAGGGGTGTGTTCCATCATACGAAATTATGTACTCCAATCCATGCAGCTCATCTACAACCGGGTGGTATACTAATGTAGTTGCCTATGTAAGGGTGGACCTTGCTTCAGCGGGGTACCCATCCTTTTCTTGTTCAACCTTTCACAAGGATTACCAGTAAGTAATTGAGTACTCCTGAGTTGATGTGTCCCTTGTATTTTGGGTGCCTTTGTAGGGAGAACGACATAGCGGGTTGGAAGCCCAATCCGTGGGTAACACCCCTATGATGTGTGTCCCGAGGAAGCAGGAACCAGATCACTGCCGCAACAAGGATGCCAGGACTCGGATAGTAAGAGTACATTGTTCTATTTGAGCACTTGCAGCGTTCACCCTTAAGCATACAGTTCAAGATTGATGAATGCAATACCATTAAAGTGGAGCTAAGGGTAAAAACACTTATTTACAGCACCACACAGCTGTGCTAATGGGTTCTAAATAAGAATCAGGCTGTGTGATTGGGTGTATGAGCTGATCACTACTTGACCTTTGCCCTACATCTGCGCAGATGACAGGCTGATCAGGACTACCGTCGTGTAGCCTACGGTACCCCCAGTTAGATTGTGACGCAAGATGTACTACTGCACAAGTAGGCTTTTGGATTATTAGTGTGGTACTCAGGCCCCTTCTTCCGAGTAAAGGCGGTTGCCTTCTGCTGATTGGGTAACCTTTCGACCAGTGTGGAAAGGGCGTGTCGGATAGGCCAGTGAATAGGAAATCCTCTGCGCATCTTCAAATCCGGAGATTAAAGGCATGTATTTGGATTCGACCTGGCACGGGTCTGACGACAGGGTGCTTTCCAAGCTGATGGGCGGTTTCCAAAATAAACCTAGGAGGTAGTGCGCGAGCGCATGCTCCCTGTACAGAGTATTTGTGTCCAAGCCCTTCTCAGTTTCCGATTCCGCCTCCTGAGCACTTTCTGGTAAGGGTGCAACCAGAGTTCACGCTTCACCTGCCTGCGTCGACACAAGAAAAATCACAGTCCAGTATATTGCAGAGAGGCTCGGGGCTATACCATCGTGTTGTGTGCCCGGCAGAGGTGGCAGCGTGTTATTGGTTCGCCGATGCCTTGCCTAGTCTCCAGAGGCCGCGGCTGATGGCCCACCCCGTTTGCATAGTATATGTCTGGCTCAGGTCTTAAGGTCCACTGCAGCAATGGCCGGAAGAGAGGCATCGCCTCAGTCCACCGAGTAGGGGGCTGTGATTTTTTTTTCTTCTGTGCGTTGTTTCATGTGCCATCAACTCATGATCCTGTGGTCTCATGCCATGCTGTGCCCACCCTTCTCCAGTGCTTGAGAGGATTTTGCAGATGCCATCGTGGGACACCTTCCTTACTTCCAGGCAGCTGTGTCCGCACTGCTACAGGGCAGCATTAGCTACATACAGTGAATAACGGCTTAATTGGCCTGGAGTGAAAATGTCTTTTAGAATTCCGCTTATTTTGCTTTGTGCACGTCCGGACCCGACACAAGCCGTGGACGCAGCAGATAATAGGAGCTGTGGGGGTGGGGGGGGGGGGGGGTTGGGAGTCCCAAAGCCACAATGCATGCCGATACATCGATTCCCTCTGGGGACATTTTTCATCAATCAATTTTATTTCCAAGAAATATGGGCCAGTGAGATAGGTTGGCCAGTTAAGCACTGGCCCATGATATCTATTTAGGTCAACATCCAGACATGCACAACTCAGCCCTTCATTCTGCTGAGGTTGATACATTAATAAGTAACATTAAATTACATGACAAGAGCACGTGTTACAGTGCTTAATAGGACACGCGACTCTAGCACGAAGCACTCTCTTGGCCTGCAGCTTATCAGTGGTTCCACTTCATTGCAACCCTTGGCTGCTAACGCTGATGAACTGGGGGCCCGTGAGTGGGCGATATTGAGGACTCTAGCCTCAGCGTGAGGAATTTTGTAACTTCAATGGACGGTTTTGTTACATTTGAATGCATGGTTGCAGTTTTCCCTGAGGTCTATTAGTGGAGATCTCAGTCTCTTCCATCATGGCGGGATTCCTTCTGACACATTGCATTGCTTTTGCGCTGGAGTATCGATCCATCTTTAATTCCTATCCATTTAGGCAAATCGGGAGAGGCTGGTGGACAAAGCGGATGAAGCAAGAAGAGGAGGGTAGGAGTTGGGGAGAGAGGAGGAAGGCGAGAGGAGATAAGGGAGGAGATGAGAGAAGGGACGGAATTAAAGCAGAGGAAGAAGGGCAAATCCTGAAGATGCAAAAAAGGTGGAGGAGTGAGCAGCAGAGGGGCAGGTGAATAACAGAGGAGAGAGAGAAGATGAGGTCCAATACGTACAAGCATGTGGAGAGACGCAGAGGAGAAAGTGGACTGTTGAGCTGAAAAGCCAGGACCCAGAGTTCGGGGACTTGGCCAAAAGCCTAGTGAGACACCAGTGGGAAACCGAGAACCTAGCCTCCAGTTTGCTCGGGACCATGAGCCTTTGACGAAAGGAAGACTCACCACTCAACTCTTGGCACTGCCATAATGGACTATTATTACTCCAGACATAAGATCACAGGAGGAGGGCTCCCCACTGCATGCCACCAACAAAATATACCAACACGAAAGAGGTTCAACCAAAGTGTAAGGGGCGAGTCGAGAGCCTGAGATATAAAAAAGACCCTCGAACCTGAAACCAATTGCCAGGGCAAGGCCCAGAGAATGGATAGGAAAGACTTTAGAGAGATGTTTGTTTGGAGTTGTTTAAATGTGTTCTTTTTGCTGTTGGCTACCCCTGCGAGAATTTGAGGACTGTTTTTTGTTGTCTCCTTGTGAAAGACGTTGGTCGATTAGACCACACAGGAGGAGTACATGGGAGAGTGAACCCATCATTGGAAAGTCATCCATAGGCATGTCCACTGAGTGGCCTGGGGCCGGGGGTTGTGGGGATACTGGTTACCCCTGGAATCTGTTTTGCCACCCCATTATCCTAATACATGATATATGTGTGTGTGTGTATGTGTCTTTGTACTTCGTACTTCATGCATGTTAGGAAAGAGTTCTCTTTGCAGCACCTTTCCCTCCATCTTTATTGAACCCCCAACATTTTTTTTAATTTTGGATATTGTCCTGCTCTTTTTGCAGTACAGTGAGGCCTTAAGCTTCACTACGCTGGCCTTTGCAGATGTGTCATGGGGAAAATGACATGTCCTTCGGGCTGTCAGTATTGGCAAACAGTTGCCTTAGTCGTGTTACTGTGTTATTACGTTTGGTTACTTCGTATCACTTGTGGTAACTTTTTAACTTTTATCATTGTACAATGCAGCTTACACTGCAGTACAATGGGGTACACTTTGTTTTCCCTAGACTAACACTCAGAGGATTTTTGGTTACTCTAGGTGTGCTAAAAGGATAAACTGGTGGCAGCAGTGACCTTTTCCCACTTTTTTGGGACTTTCGTTTTAGCCTTACCATGTTTAGCTACTAACTGTGACTAGTGTCCAAACATGGCTTGCCACGTGGTTTTTCGCTTGTCCTTTGGCCATCTTGTTCTTTAGCCTTCATCCTGGCCTTAGAGGCCAGTAAAATCATTATAAGGACTTCCAGTGCCCGGGAAAGCAGGAGCTTTTGGCAGACTTTGTGTGTTTGCTGGCAGAATGTGGGCTGGGACTGTCTGGTCCCAATCCATTAACTGGTTTCAGTGTGACTGAGTCATATGCATGAGTGGTCTGGCCAGTGGTCCTGATTGGAGCACTGCTGAGGTGTGTGTGTCTGTGGACTAGTTCTGTCATTGGCTAGTAAGGGAAGCTGCTCTTACCTGCCTTTTAGGATGAGAAGAGGACCGCTGCACCCATTCCTCAGAGATCCTGGAGAAACATGAAGGAACCAAGACTCCTATCCAGCTGTGAGACCTGCAAAGAAACCGGACACCTGTCGGAAGGAGGCCTGGCTACCAATTTCTGCTGCTGTCCTTGAAAGCCCTGTCTTCCTGTTGATCTTTAGCAGTCCTGAGAAGGAGCTGCAACCCTGGGAGTGGAGGGAACATCCATTCCTGATGTCTGCTCGGTACCATGCTAAGAAGAGCCTTCGGAAGTGTCCGGGGCCCTTTCCTGTGGCTGACCAGCTCTGGGTTTGGGCTACTGTGCTTTGGACGTCACTGTTCCGAGGTTTTGACCTGGAACTTTGGGAATATTCAGCTGGGCCTAGAAGACTCATCTCTGCGAAATGTTGGTGTCCTAGCTTCCATGGGACCCGAGATAGAAAAGTCAGACTGCGGCAGTTGAGTCCCTTTGCGTTGCCATGCTGTGGTGACCACCATCCGAAATCACTTACCTGACCCGAGTCCAGTCTGGAAAGGGGTCCTGTATCAAGTTTTGCTCCATTCTTCATTCGAGAGTCCTTGCAACAGTAAAAGACAGCAACCGGAGATCAGCTAGAACCTGCAACCCCTGCAAATCGAGGAATGAGACTATCGGCAGGAAAAGCAACCTCAGACCCTCTTGCCTTGTCCTGCCAAGTCTGGGGAAGAATCAGAGTACGGGGTGGAAGTTACAGTGATTCTTAACTACCTCTAAACTCCCATTCTAAGTCTATGAGTTTATAATAAACTTTATTATAACAATATTGGCTTTGCCAGTGCTCGCTTGCACAAGAATTCTGAAAGTTGGGGCTACTTTTGTTAGCTAGTTTAACTTGTACTCTAACAATTAGAACCCTTCACTGGACCCCAGAGACCCTACCTGCATTTTTTCCTGCCTCAAAGAATCTGTGTAACGTTACCCAAACTATTGGGCAAAAAGCCCCAGATAGCCTATGGCTGGACATTTTTAGTTAGGGATCATTCTCTGTGGACCTTGAGTTCATAATAATAACCTTACCTTTCCTTTGCAGGAGTTTGTGATATGTATTATGCTCTCTGATGAGTGAAGTATATATGTAATCTATTTTGCTAGTGTTGTGTGATAACTACATGCCTGTAGTCATTTTTCTATAGTGTGTTTGGCCAATAAATGATCATTGTATTTTTAAGTTTAATCTGTGATTCTCACTTTGTGAACTCATTGTGGACCCTTTACAAGCTCACCACCGCTGAAGTACTAAGCCTAGATCGCCTGTCAAAACTACCTGAACTGGCTTGGCTACAGCTCCACAGAGTTGTCCCTGTCACAATATAGGTTAGCCTTCTATACATCAGTCCACCAGGCCAGAGTTTAGAAAATCAGTCCTAACAATGCAACACCTGGGGGCCACCCCAGTCAAGAGTCTGGACCGAGTGACAATAACTATAATACAGTTGTGTTGGAAAATATCTGTGTTGACTATTTGAATGCCAAATTACTGAGTTGGTTTTGCTCATCGAGAACATAAAACTGAAAACGAAAGCACAGAAAATACCCAAATCCTCTAGTATCCTTTTCCACCGGTTCCTCACTTCCCGTCGTGCTTGCCGGAGGGCATAGATGTCATAGTTCAGCTTCTGCCAATCCTGCAGATGGGAACAAAAAACACTACTTCAGTTCATGGAATGCTGTGCGAGGAGAGGCTACAAGTGACACTGCCCCCCCCAGAAAACACCCATTCAATGTCGACCTGCCTATAATGCGGAGATCGAGGTTAGGTGAGGCCAGAGCTGCTCCTAGGGTTGAGGGGAGTCCCCTGTGCAACTGTTGCTTGTTGCAGGTGGCAATCTGCTCATGTTGTAGGTAACGGAGGTCCCTGTACGAACAATACTGACAGTCACCTCTGGGCACTAAGGCACTGTTAGCATCAGAGATTAACACATATCATAACCTTAGAGATTCCAAAACAAATGGATGGTAGGTGAACCAGGCGTGCTGATAGTAGAGAACAATGAGGAACTGTAAGTGTCCCGGGGGATAGAGGGCACTGGGGGCATGGCTATGGATGTAAGCTAACAGCCCGGGTAAGAATCCACAGAGGTCTCTGCCACTAAATGACCGCAACGGCACAGGGGTTTTGGTTGTGGTAGAACGTATAACTATGCCATGTTTCTCTGGTTGGGAAATGGCCAACTGCCCACTGATATGCAGTTATAAATGGGGTATGGAAGCCTGGCTCCAAGAGGGAACGAGGACTGGATTTGGGATGCTAACATTGAACACAGAGAGCTATGATAGGGATTGTGCACCAGGAATAGGACCCTAGTTCAAAGGGGCTCTGTGTACACAGGCAGTGACAATGGAGATCACACATGCACTAAGGGGCACCATAGAACCTGGCACTAAACACTGATGGCATAGGTAATGAGCACCTGGTGGCAATGAGACCTGGCAATTTCATCACTGAGGGGCACTAGGAACACTGGGAAAGAGACCCTGAATCTAAGGGGGGCCTGGAAACAAACTCACAACCCTTCTAGTAGGTTATTTTACTAACACAACTACTGGCAACAGAGGTACTAATAACTTGAACACTAGAACTTAGGGGACTGGCACCTTGACAAATGGGCACAAAAACACCAAATACTTCCAATGAACTTTTAGATCAGACACTCTTTGGGAAGGGCAAAAAAAAAAAGACCAGGCGGAGCCCTCGACATTGGCAGCACGTTAGACTGAAGTAGAAGAATTGAACACCATGACACTAATACCAGAGTTAAAATTTGCATTAGGCCACCAATAAAGTGATGGTGACGTCAGACCCAGAAAATGATGGTACTGAAACTAGAAAGAATGGCACGCTGTACCCTCATATTAAATGGCCGCTGGTTTTAGTTGACATCAGTATTAACATTTGGGAAACTGACACAGAAGACTGCAGCATAAATGCTAGAATAAAATTACAAATCTATTGCTGGATTAAACTCTCCATGCTCGCCAAATAACGCCACACATTCTAAGTGAAACCCATATTCTTTTTTTTTTTCCAAGGCATGTCTTTTGGCTGTCATTATATGGTAAACCACCCCAATTTATAAGCAATAGAGGATCCTGACATCCAGTTTACATTAAAGGAAATAAGAGTGGAAAACAATTGGGCCCAGGAAAATCAAAGAAGGTACAGAACTATAAACACCTGGAATTAGTAGAGTAGGTCAGTCAACAAGGCACACAAGGCACAAAGCCATCCGTGGAAGCTCCAATTCAGAGCCACAAAACAATGCATTTTGGGTATGTGAAGTAGCTGGAAATCTTGCTTTTTTATCTCAATGTTAGAACATTGTAAATATTGCGAGGCAGACCACTTTGGGATGATTTGTACAAATATGCCATTTTATTAAATCATACAGGTTATCAAATGCCTCACTATCCCTGCTCTGATGAGAATTTCGCTACCTATAAAAACTACAGGAAAACCCTCTAACAGAGGATATCTGGCCATCACAATTAAACATCAAATACATAAAGAAATACATGGCAATTCATTGCAACATCAACAATGATATTCACAGTCTCTCTTGATAACCTGGGTGAACTCCCTTTCCTCAGGTTTCAAGGTAAACTCAGCTGCAATGTTCAACACAAAGGAAACGGGGAAATCTGTGTAACAGTCTCAGTTTAGTTGTTGGCTCCTTCAATGCCAAGATAAAGTTATGTTAACCAGCGTTCAAACAGGAAAGCTTCTATTCTTGGTGAAATAAAGACTTTCGACTTTCTCAAAATAGCATCAATGTCATTCCCAACCACAATGCTTTGCCACAACTTCCAGTTGTCCAAGAAGAAATACAGCAGTTCTTTGTTAGATTAAAGTAAATACAATTTAGGCAAATGCTAATGGAACACAGTTCTTGGTTAGCACTTAGTATATCTCTACAAGATTAGGAGTCACAGTATGCATCTTTGTCAGGATAGCTTCACAGCACTTCTACCTCCACTTCAGCAACTTTCAACTTTGAGCAACTTTTACAAGAGTTAACCAGAAGGGTCTACTCCCCTGCCACATAGTATTCCACCTTCAATTGTGCTACTGAGGTCTCAAATCTACTGACAACCAAACACACCACCACAGCTTCAGTACTTTGTGACACTAAATAGTTTTCCGTTGTGACAAGATTCACTTTGTTACTTCCACACCTTCAAGTAAACAAGGCACTCTTCCTCTGAACCTTACTTTTCCATAGGGGCAGCCTCTTTGCCTCCCTTGTCTGTCTACAACAAACAACCACCTAGAATTGCCTTTAGGACACACTTCTCCCTTCTTCCCTTTGGATTTGGCAATGTAGGTTGCATCAACTTTGAAGAACCATTAACGGTAGAAGGTTTCCCTTCCCCACCCTCAGGTGTGGGCTTTCAGGCTCAATTGCAGGTCTACTGCTACAAAATGCCTCTTCAGTCCTCTTCCTCATCCCAGTACTTATTGGATTATGGGACCTTTTGTCTTCTTCTGTTTGGCAAACAGCCATTTAAAGTGTGGGGTTATGGAGAAAGTTAAACGGGGGGATTACCCAGTCTTCCTGGCCTGTCCCCCCCCATTCCCACGTGATCCTCCTGCAGAACACCATCCCCAAATTCGGGATCAGGAAGTGTCTGCCTTTCCCTGGCCACATGAGAAGGGTCCCAGGCCAGGGTTTTGGGGGGAATCATTACCGATTCCTCACAATATCCAAGCCATACAGCTCTCAAGGATGAAAACACCACATTCACGTCTGACCTGGAGTGGGGTTCATCAGTGTGGTGGAGTCTAGACACCAATGACAACGGATGCCTTTATTTTTTACTTTTTATTTATTTTACATTTCTACAGCCCTCGGGCATCGAGGCAGTGTTACAGGAATTGTTTTTTTTTAATTTATTTTTTTAGTTGCATAATTGTTTTTTGTCTTAGTTGCGTACTTATAATGCACTTAAATACCCAGAGGTTTCTAAGCACGGACCCGGGATCGAACCTGTATTGCTTTGTGTCATCTTGCTTCCAAGGCAAGCACATTGCCGCTGAGTTATCCTCCCGGGAGAATAAGTGCATTAGGTTTTGTGGGTCCATCAAGGCATTTGACAGGAGTTCATAACCAAATTTCTAATTGCCAAGCTCCTTTTTTACTTGGACAGAAACACACACATACACGTAAACACACATGCATGCAGACAGTAATTCACCCTACTAAACCATCTTGCCAGCTTAAGGGGAAATCAACTGTAAAAGGTGAAGGAAACCAAACAAAATGCACCAGGATTTCCTGACTATTCCAGCTAATACAAACGGTACAAACACCAATAATCTATGAAATCACAGTCTCTTCCAAAACCAAAGATGCTACCGAAAATTACACTTTCAGGGCATGTTGGGCTTTCCAAGGGCTCACCCATAATGTCAGTTCCTGCACTTAACACCACTGCCCTCTATCTAGAGAATCGCCCACACCGATTTCCATTGTCGAAAGCCAAGTCTCCATCTCGGCAGCAGATGTTACGTGCCCTGCAAACTGCTTCAAAAATAAAGGCTTCTTTTTATACTTTCAAAGCTTAATAGTGGTTCCAACCATCAGCATACCATCCCTCAATGCACCTTGGGGTTACTGATGTTACTTCAATCTAGCGCTCCGCCACCCCTCACCCCCATCAACATCAGATGAAAGAAAATGCTGGTGTCTGGATAACCTGTGGTCCAAGGAAGTTTGGTGTATTTTCAAGCACAGATTACCTAATGCTAAATATCCATCAATGACTACAGTGGCACCAACAGGGCCTGCTTGGCCTTTTTTTATTTGCATTCAGAAATGCCTGGCTTTGCGTATGTAAACCCCCACATTCCAGGATGGGGGTTTCATTTTAATGAATGGAGGGTGAACTTATGTGAATAATGTCAGTCCTGTTTTTATGTTTGCAGGTATTTCCCTAACTGAATCCCAGGGGACTTGGTACGGGGGACTGGGAGCGTGTATAAGGTGATTGTATATAAAATCCTGTCACCGTCTCCCGTCCTGGGGGACAGGACCTTGTATTGTTATAGAGGCGGCGATGTGCGAGAGGGCGTCCTTTGATGAGCACGCAGGGCGTCCCCGGCCCTCCGTGCTGAAGAGGTCCCCGGAAAGCAGAACCAGCCCTGCTTGCTCTCTCGCCTCCCCGGGATCGAGGAAACTAGTGGCTTTGTAGGGAAGCAGACCAGTGCGGTCTGTTAGCTCCCGTTGGTGCTCTTGTCAGTCGATGGGACAGGCGGTGACAGACGTGAGTCTGTCGGTTTCCCTCTCCATGGCAGGAGGTAGAAGAGGAAAGGTTTTGTGAAGTCGGCCCCCCTGTTGGGCATGATGAAGATAGAAACGTAGAACTGTCTGGAAGTATTTTAAGATTTTGTAGCATATGTCAATTTCCTGTCACAGCATGACCTAAGAGAACATCAGAAAGCATAGGGGGATATTGATTAGCAGAGCATTGTATATGTCAGTTCAGGTGCGGGTTCATGAGAGCCGAGCTGGGTAGGTGAAGGATTAGAGAATGCCTCACGGGTAGGGGCGTCAGCTTAGGCCTCACTGTGGGTACTGCGGTATGTGGGAGGTTAATCAGTCTGAGTCTGTCAGCACGTGTCAGAAAAGAGCTATTGGCAAGGAACTACGCCAGACTTTGCTCCCTTATATCCCCTCCTTTTTTTGCTCCTAAGCCGGGGATCAAGCTCAGAGTGGGTGGTTCAGGGGTGGCGGGGGGGGAACTAGGTAACAGCCAATACTTGCCCGGTCTACTGAGTGGCTCGTATGAGGGATGCTCTCTCTCAGGATCTAGTGGATTACTTGATGGGTGTCTATGCAGTATAAGGGGGCATAGATGGTTGCCGGCAGCTGCTGGGAAGCGCTATACAGTGAAAGAATTGTTTATTTATCAAACGTGACAAATCCTGCTCACATTTGCCTTTTCTGAAGTGAGGTGTTTATTTACTAAATGTGAAGAATCGAGCTTACAAATGCTCCCACTGAGATGAAAGAGTGGTTTATTTATAAAATGTGAAAAATCTTACTCGCAAAGGCTCCCCATCCCTGTGAAACAGTGGTTACTTACCATATGTGAAGGATGAGGCGCTAAGATACTCCCTCTAAAGGGAATACAGTTAGGTAGTTATGCTCACCTGGTCGCCACAGGGGCGCCGAACGAGACTGGCAGGTCTGCGGTTAAATGGCTCACGTGTCTTCTCTGTATCTGTGCCCCCACAATGGTGCGCCTTTGCTTTATGGATGGCAGGCTCTCCGTCCTGCATCTGTATGCAGGGGCACGTAGAGTTCTAGGATCCAGTTACTTCACTGATCCGGTCGAGTCCCAGATAACGTTGACTCAATGAGTAAGTCTTTACCATTAAAATGGTTAGCCCAAGAGTTCAAATTGTTCAGGTTTTCCCTTTGTTGTCTTTCCTTTGTAGGTTTCTTACTGATGCGAAAGTTTGTAGAACTTAAGGTTGTTTTTCCAAGAAAAGGTAAGTTCCCACCAGCGTTCTGTGATATGACTCTTCTGTGCGACTGACCTGCTGCTCTCTTATTTTGCAGGTGCTGTATAACCGCTTGACGAAGATCAGCGAAGCGCTAGTAGGAGCGGCCTTCAGGTGAGTATGTCGCTGAGTTAACTGTTTTTTTGAATGGTGTTTTTCCCAATTTGCGCTAACCTGATGTTTCTTCTTTTCGTCCGACAGGTGCGGCGACTCCGGCGTGATGGGCAAACGATGGAGCGGTCGTGGAATGGAGGTTTGTTGGTTCGCCAGGAAGAGCACCTCTCAGGTAGGTACGAACAAGGCACTGGTTAGGGATGTGGATCCTTGGTCAGCACGGCTAACCTGATGCCTTTTCTTCCTTTGCAGGTTGCTCGAGAAGGAACTGGACTGGAGTTGTAGCTGAAGGTAACAGACATGGTGAGCGTTACTCTGCAGGAGTGCAGAATAACGCGAAGCGTGTTCTGTACTAAAAGCGTGGTTTATATAGCTTCAGAAAAGTAGTCCCCAGGTTAAGTAGTCCCAGCAACCACACCCAGTAAATAGTTCCGTAGGCAAGTAGTCCTTTCAGCCTGCCTCAGATTGGCCCACACGTGCTTTACCTTGTTTGAAACTTGCCATGTCGGTAATGGCAGCATAAGCATGGCGCCAACGGCGCCAGGACAAAGTCCAGGAGGCCCCTGAGAGAGTCTTTGGGGCCTTCAAGGCCCTCATGAAAGTCGAAGTCCAGGCAGGTTGGTCTGCACCTGATGTGTGGGGACATGGACTGTGACAGCAGTTCTCCAATAAGACTTATCTAACTCATAAGAGTACACACTGGAATAATGGTTTATCCACTGTGACGGGTCCTGTCCCTCCCATTACCCACACTGGGATCACAAGAAAAAAGAACTACAACTATCAGAGGAAATGTAAGAATGCATCCTTAATGTCTGCATCAACTGAACCAGAGTTCACTGTAAATGCCCTGTGTAATGGGCATATCTAATGGCATACCTGTTTGGTCTATTACTGTAATATGAATAAGGAGTTTTACACTATCCAAAGCACCCGAGGCTGTGTCTGTTTATTTAAACTAGGGCAACCTTAGGATGCCTAGCCACCAGGGCTGGACTAAAAAAAACAAAAAAAGGATAAAAGGGATAAACCTAGATAATTCCCCCTTGGGTTCGCATTCACACATGTGTGTGGTAAGGTGGAATATCCGTGACTAAGGACTTGTACAGGTTGCTGCCCCCACCCCTAGGGAGAACCACCTCACACATAGATGGATTATTAAAGGAAGGAAGATTAAGTTTAAAATAGGTCTTTTAGAAATTTTGATCAAGCAACAAATTATAAAGACAACAAAGAATTTGAATGTGGACTCAGAGCAAACTATTATGGACAACTCTTCTCGGGAGAATACAAGTGGGATTAGGAATTACTGAGGGGTGAAGGAGAGAGTGAAGGCAAAGGATGCCTCAGAATATTTAATCGTAAGTATTGTGAAAGTTCTCCATCTAGTTTCATCCCCATTTTATTTTTGTTTGCTCTTTTTTCTGGTAAATTAGCTGTCTGTGTATTCGGTCCATCATGCCCATCTATGGTCAATGGGTATCAACAGGCGAGAACAGTCGTAGAAGATGGCAAAGAATCTTCTTCGATACGTTTGGTAGAGAGCAGGGGCAATTTTCAAAGTGGCGTGGAGGGCGGTTTTGATAGACTGGCTACTTGGGCAGCAGAACTCCCGCTGATGGGCAGCTGGCACATTTCCACTCCTCTTCACTATCACCAAGGATACATTTGCTAATTAGCTGCAAAACGTCCATACTTTAATATCCAGTCTCCCTCATGTTCACCCGGTTTCTTTCACTTCTTGGGGGAATTAAAAGGCAAGGAAGCCCTTGTTGAGAAGGTAACATGTTAAAATTCATGATTTGTGACAGGAAAAGGCTGACGCCAGCCAGGAGTAAAATTGGAGGCTGCAAGTAACGTTTATGCTCAAAGAAGGGGTTTTCCATGTCCAGGGTTTACATTTCTGAAGACCAGGTGAATGTCCATACAGAGTAATGTTGGGAGGGCACCACATTTCCTAATCGGAAAACCCAGAAAGTTACTGCCTCTGCAACCAGTGAAAATAAAGTCATTCTCCCAACTGCTTCCAAGAATGGGACCTCATCCAATCACTTTCAAGTACACTGACCTTATAAGCTGAAGAACCATTTTTGCCCAAAGACATGTAAGGCATTTGCTTCTTAATACCTCCCTTGGTTCTCGTTTTTGGATTCTTGGACGATTTTGTAATGACAAGTTATATTACATCTTTAATCAAGTCTGAAACCTCCTTCTAGGAACTGCTGCTGTCATAAGATTTTGACTTGAAGATGCCCCCCACCTGTTGGGTTAAGGAATGTACAGGCTTTAGTGTTGGTGATCTGGAACTCGGGACCCTGGGTTCTGTCCTGTTATGGATTTCTTAAGATCATGTGCTAGGCGTGAGGGGGAATGCCTTTCACAATGCTGTCTGTTTGAATTACTTTGCTAGACTAAGTGCCAGATGACATTGTTGGCAAGGTCAATGATTGTGCAAAGGATGAACGTGCCCCTGTGAGGAACTGTCTTCTATAAAGGATGCAGACCTTTTGACATAGAAGGATTTATACAGCATTAATTTGTTGATTGTCTTGCAACCAGTAGCTTTTCACAGCTTGGTCTATAAACCTGCTCTCTATTGATTTCAATACCCTGATGATTGTGTGAGGAAGGCATGGAATTGAGCAGAAGAGACAATGGATAAAAGTTTTGAAAACATTTATTCAATGTTTGGCCTGGAATGGTAGAATCCCTAACTGGCCCTAACTCTAAAATGGGAGTAATCTCGACCATTAAACAATACGTCCAAGTCAGTCTGGTCAACATAGGCCCAGACCACGAAAACCTAACTTTGCACTCCTTCTCAGAATAACAAAATGTGTAAAGGGAATACAAAACGAAAATAGTGTCTCAAAAAAGAAATGTCAGAATGGCTTCAGTACCCTCTCCTGTCCCCAGGTTCAATCCCATGGGGTCTAGAGAGTCTTTTGAAAACAAAAGGATAGGTGAATGGCACAGTTCTCTCAGTCTTGCACAATTTGGCTTACTGGTACAATTTCAACATTTCAATCTTTGGGTTCCAATTTCCGATAGTTCAATCACTTTCTTTAGGCGTTGCGCACCTTGCCATCAATACTCAGTTCACATGTTTTCTCAATTTCTCACAGTTCTGTACAGACTTCCCTCTGCCGGGCTGCAGCCTGTCTTCCCTTCGTGGGGGGTTCCTTTGTTGGGTGTCCTGACCCACGTTTAAGCTATCATGCTGCAACATTTGGTGCTGTGGGCTTAGAAAATTCAAGATGGCGGAAAACCCACATGTGCGCTGAAATCCAGGAAAGCTGCGCAGTTTGTGCGCCCACCAAAATGGTTGCCTCACTTGCCACCCACCAGTGCGAGAATGAAAGGCCGGGTTGCCATGAGGGAAATGGGTTGCCAAAGGAAAAACAGTAGCGCCGGTTAGCTTCAAAGCGCTTTAAAACCACCATTGGACTACCCGCACAGTAGTCTGAAACCATTGGGAATGGCAATGCTGATTGCCAAATGCAACCTAGAATTGTGGGGAATTCATTTCTTAAATCCCAAAAATGGGTGCAGTACCAGTACTCACCACTATCCAAAAGCCGGCGTTTTAAAACCACTCTGTGTGTTTCTGAAGGCAAGTCAAAATGCCTATTTCTAACAGTGCAACATGTGCAAAATATTTACTGAACACCAGCAGACATTGGCAGAATGGAGTTTTGTGTGCCTACAGAATCTGGGAAATGAAGATCATAAGACAAGGTTTATAACAAGACTGGCTGAGCTGTGGATTGCAGCAGTTTAAGTTGCACTGGATTTAAAGACACTAAAATCGAAAATGTTTAGATTAAATGAGTGACCTATGTTTGGTGTCACATGCCTTTGTAACTGTTGAAATGTCATAGTTTTGCACTTAGAATCAGCATTCTAGCTGCATGTGTAAAATTACAAGTTATTTTAAAAGCAACAAAAAGTTAGCTGAAGGTCTGGCTTAAGGAACTTGATTTTGCCTAGCAACTACCCATCAGGAGTGAAACTTGAGTCACCACTGTGTTCCCAGGCCAACCTTCCTTTTGCTGCCCACAAGAAGGATATGCCATCTATCTGATAATTGAATTAGCTGTGCTCTGCCAGAGAGTGAACAAAGCCCTCTCCACTCAGGCAAAGGTTTTTTATTACAGACGTCGTAAAAAGTGGCTTCCTCCTGGAGAAGCTGGGAGGAGCACTGCCTGTGAGAGCAAGCTGGCTTGGCAGAACTGGAAAGAACCAGAAATTCAACCTTGTGCTGAGGGTAAACCACACCCCTTTGGAGCCAGAACATAACTTTAAAAAGATGAATAACTCATAGAGCGGACATGTGAAAATTTTATAAATGATACCATAATTCTTGTGATTTTTCTGCCCACAGTTTAAGACGTGGTAGGAACCGGTGGTATGTTCAGGGGGGTTTTAGCGGAAAAGTGGATATTACTCTAAATGTGTGCATGTTAAAAATCTGAAACTTCATCAGTTAATGTCCCTACCCCCTGCACACATGTATGTAAAGTTGGGTCCATGTCGGAAATTGAAAAAGCAGTTAAAAAGTCAATTATGTACACTCTTTGAATGCAAGCTCCGAGAATGAGCAGATTTGGACATAGACATGGCTAAATTCAGCCACACCATGTATATGTAATTTTAAACAAATGTGTACCTGTGCAAATATGTTTTTAGGTCAGATATAGATTGTGTGTAAAGTTGACAGGGGTGGGTTCTCTGTATCATAAACAGACCTCATCATGATGACACTTCATTTCATTCCCCCAATCAAGTAAGAAATGGAAGTTTGACCAATTAGAAGCTGAGAGAGAGGTAGGGTCAGTGATGCTAGAACACACCCACATTCTAAACACATAAAAGCAGACAGTCAGGACACATAGAGACATTCATTTTTCATCTGCCGCTGAAAGCTCTGCCGGAAAAATCCATACTTACCTCCATCAAACTCCAGAAAGCCAAACTAGAGACTTCAATCTATCCAGAGCAGAGAGACCCAAAGAACCGGTGCCTAGCAGAGACCAGACCCCTGTGAGCAGTTCCAGAGGCCAGGCGCTGTGAGCAGAACCCGGAAAGGCCTGACCAGACTGAAGTCCGTGACCAAGTCGCTTTCCTGTTCAAAATCTCTTGTGAGTACTTAGCAAAACTCAGAACACATCTCTTAGTTTAAATTCATCTAATTCAATCTATTTAACCTAAGTAGAACTGCCTCCTAGCTGTCACCTGTCATTCTAGCTGCAAAAATTTGTCACTTGTCATTTTGAAAAAGTGTGCGTTTAAAATTTACAAAACCAAAAACGACCTTTACTAAATTACTCATATCTCCGCAACCGTTTGGGCTAGAGACTTGCAATAACTTTCATTTGGAAGCTGAGATCCCAGGCTTTTCTAGGACCCCAAAACGGTAGAGATAGTCCTTGCGGTTCCTTTGTAATAGCGCTCGGCGCATCCGCGAATTTTACCGCGATTTGCAATTTCTTCACATGTAAAAACTGCTGCTGTTTGCTTTCCATTGGCCAGAAATTCGTTTAACCTGCTAACTATCCCTGCATCATTGCTAGTGTGAGCCTGGACTAATATTAACTAGATACCACTCACCCTGAACCTCTATAAGGGAATTAAAAGCAAATTTAGCATATTTCTCATTCATTGCCAGCACATATCCAAGCATTGCCTGTGTTTTCAAAACTCCTATCTGTTTTCTGTAAGCTTGCTGGGATTGAACTGAATTACAGTTGATTGCATTTCTGAGGACTGTGTGTTTTCCTTCCATTTCCTTGCATTGCATAGAGAGGGGGGGAGGGAATAGCCCGAGAAAAGTGATTACATTGTCTGGTTGAATCATATTGCGTATTTTCTGTACTGCATTCATTGAATATTGCATCCACCTGAGCTTACATAAAGCATCCTCTACCACGTTATACTTTTGTTCCTAATTACCAGTGTGCTCCCTTATCCATTTCATGTCAACTCATTAGTGATTAAAGAAGTGTGCTAGTGCCAGATTCTCCGTTGTTAATATTTACCATATCCGATTAAGTGTGATATTCAATTATTAATTTATTAAAAAGTGTGATATATATTTTAATTGATCAAATAAACCTTTTAAACTTGCAAAACAGAATTACTTCTTGGCTCAGTGGGGTCAGGGGGATTCCAAGAGAGGGGTGTTATACAAGGGTAGTCATCCAGAACGCATGAACTGGACCTAAAGATATATCAATAAGGGTTTTCATTCAGTATTATAGACTAGGCGTTGACTTAGCTGTAGTGTTGAATTGAATCCTCTTACAAAGTGGGGGCTCGAGCCGAGACGTTGGGTTAGATTTACCATTTGTGCAGATTAATACAGTGTGCTAACTGACGGGATACATACATCCAGTCGGATCACCACGCTGCATTACGCTGTGAAGCATTCCTCAAAAGGGACACTCCAAGAAAAGTTCTGTTCTGCAAAAATAAAATACAAACTTCTGTAAGTCAGGACAGAGACCAATCTCTAGAATGACGACCTTAGTAGACATGAAAATAGCCAGAGAGCACCTCTTGCATAAGCTATTTGTGAGAGGTGAATGGACCGAACAGGGCCAGGATGTGTGGTTGCAGGCCATCACACAACAGGTCACTGAAACAGGGTCAGATATATATAGAGATCAGGGTCCCTTACATGTGGCCCTGAGTGAACTATATATGGCTCCTAAAGCCAAAGAGGAACACAATAAGATCGCCAGGATAGCAGCATACCTGTACCTATATATGGGAGACATGCAGGATAGATGTGCGGAAAGCCAAAATCTGGCAAATAGGCAACAGATGGTGTTAGAGAAGGTCCAATCTGATCTGGACTCTTCTGAGCAGAGGCTGCAGAGGAGCCAGGAGTCAGAAAATGACAGCAGACGGTACATCACTAAAATAAAGGAGGATATGGATGTGCTGCAAAAGGAAAAGTCAGAACAGGATACCAGATTTCTGGCCCTACAGAAGGAGCACCAAGACAGTTTGGACTCCTTACTGCAGAGCCAGAAAAAGCTGGAGCAACAATTAGACTTTAACAGGGCATGCACGGAGCAGGTAGCCACCCTGCAAAGTCATCTAGATAGAGTGAAGGTAGAGAGCAACAAGCTGATCTTGAAAGACCTGGATACCCAGGCAGAGTTTGATGAGGAGCGCCAAAAAGCTGGTGCCCTTCAACGGCAAAGGGACGACCTGGCGGCACAAATGCAGGCTCTTAGTCAGGAAAGAGACGCCTTAGGCCAGGAAGTCTGCCATTTAAAAAGGAAAATGGAAGAAAATCACCTGGCCCACCAGGGGCTGGGTGACCTCCAAAAAGAAAACCAGAACTTGGTAGAGCACACCAGAAGGGTGGAGGATGCTCTAGCAAGAAAGGAGCAGGCCAATAGGGACACAGCTCAGGAGGTAACCCTCCTGCAGCAAAGACTGGCCCAGTTCTCCAGGACCAACCAGGAAGCACAGAGGGAAAATGAGGCCCTCTGTCAACACAATGATAGGCTCCAGCAACAGGTAGCGATGCAGGAGAAACTGATAGAGTCGAGTAAGGCCTTAACAGAGGAACTGAAAGCACAAATGCAGGCTCTTGCATTGCAACAGGGAGCAGGGGCGGATAGAGATGAGGTCCGCTGGGAAAGAGAGACTCCTGACCATAACCGCAGGAGCCCTAACACCAGGGGCCTTCATCTTCCCCAGTCCCTGGACTCTACCACCCCCGTGTCCCCTGGCGCACATGAGCACAGGGCCACAGGGATGGCAGATTACTATCCAGCTAAGAGTATGGGGCTCATAGGCCAGTACCATCCAGGAATGGAGGGGTGGGCATCCGGGTATGGGCACCCAAGTACAATACAGTTCAGTGGGGAACCCCAGGAGAGTAGGCCCATTAAGGGCATCCTGAAAACCTCTGCCCAGTTAGGTCAGTGGAGGGGGTACCCATCAAATCCTGACAGCAAGGAGGAATCTGAAGACTCCTCTGAACTGCGCAGGACACAGGAGACCAGGTCCCCACATTCTGCCAGCCATTCCCAGGCTCGCAGAATCCGGGAAAACCTGGAAGAACAGACGGGAACCTCTGGGAGCAGTGCCTCTGAGTCCGACGAAGAATGGACAAGGGTTACCCGAACCAAAAAGGCCAATAAGGCAAAAAGGGCCTTGCTCAAGGACCCCTTAAAGCAGATTAAGGCGATCAGGAGCGTCATCACGCCTTACCATAAGAACGCTAAGTATTCTGTTTGGGAGCACTTAGAGTTGTTTGAACAAATGATGGAGACTTTCCATTTGAAGGACAGCCAAAGCTGCATTCAATATGTAAAGTGGACCTTCTCCCCGGAATACTCCAGTTTCTTTGCGGGGCTGGAGGACCAAAATCATTTAAGATGGTCCACCTATAAGGCGGCCATCCTGAAACATTTTTCTGTTCACAGAAATCCTCAAGAGGCTCGCAAGGCAGCCTACAATTTGCAATGTGGGGAGGATCAGGCCCCACAAGAATTTGTGCAGGAGTTAAAGCGGGCTTTTGCACAGACCACAAGAAGGGTGCGCACGGATAGCCGTGAATTTATAAACACGTTTTTCCATGCCTTGCCCAAATATATCATGACCCAGCTCGTGAGGGATTTTCACGAGAAAAGATCTTTAGACTGGGTCATTGAACAGGCTACCCGGATCTATGAGGTGCAGAAGCCCATAGAAAATAAAAGCAATGCCCAGAAAAACCCCAAAGCCAACAGCACCCCTGCTGCTGCCAAGGTGGCAGAGGTAAAGGTCACCCCCGTTTTGGATTTGGAGATGGGGGGGCCTAAAAACCTACCTGCACCTAATAATGCTAGGCCCAGAAGGTCCTCGGGCCAGTCGCAGACAGGGAGCCAGGGAGGCAGCCCCACAAATGGGGTCCCTCGCTCTCCTGACTATGTAAGTCCTCGCTACAAAGGTAATCGACCCATCCTGGGTTATGTGTGGACTCCTCCAGCCCAAGGGGGGGGATCCAGACAAGCACCTAACCCAGGGAACTTCCCTCCAAACTTCCCACAGGAGGGCAGAAATTTACCAAACCCTGGGCAGAACTTTTTCCCCAGATATCCACCCGACTTCCAACCCCAAAATCATCCATCCTTCTTTCCTCAATTCCCTGAGCCCAGACCACTGAATCCGGGAGAGGGGAGGCCAAGGGTGGAGGGGTACCAAAATCTTCCCAACCAGGGGTACTACCAGAGGAGGGACAGCTACCCTTCCCGGGATCAGCCCAGGGGAGAAAACAGGGCCCCGTATCAGCCTGAGCGGGTTTCCCAGTTAGAGCGCCAGGTTCAAAACATGGCGCGGGATATGGGTCATATACTGAGGGCACAGCAGAACCCTCAGATCAGCATGCCGGCGCAGAACGCACCCAACTCTGGACCTGGTGCTCCAGAACAATGACGGGGGCAGCACCCCGATAAATCACCGGTTCCCAGGGAGGAGGCACAAAGGGAAGGGGGGTGTAAAGCCTTGGAGGTAGCTTCCTTCCTCACTTGTAAACAGCCCCTGGAAACCCAGGAACCGGAAACAAAATCTCTTGCCCCTGAAAGTCTGCCTCCTAAGGAGCAGAGGGGGGGTAGGAGAAACAAAAGACCCAAACAGACTCAGTTTGAGGAGGAGGTACAGATCTTCCAATTTGAGGGAGAGGGATCCTCAGAGGATCCTGGGAAAAGGATCTTCTCCTTCAGAGAGGGGGGAACTCCTCCCAAAGAAAAATGGGTCCCTAGGAATGCAAATCCAGACTGGGGAGATGTGGAGACTGAGCTACCGCCGCCCACCATCTCATCCCAGAACCAACAGCAAGAAAATCCCCTGGTTCAAACCCATCCTGGCGACTGCCTCCAAAAAGGGGGGGGCGGCCCAGAAACGGAGCCAGGGGAACCCACAATGGCTCTGATCTCCAGTTGCAAATTTTTTCTTTCAGATTCCCAAGACTCTCCACAGAATTCTGCCCAAATCTCCTCGCTAGCGATGTCCAAAACCAGAAAGTTAGCCCACCAGTTGTCCAAAAATGTGCATTATCTGTGCCCCCTTGAGGAGAAGGAGGGAAGATATTATGCCCCGGTACAAGTACAGGGGCAGGGTACAATCTCAGCGCTGGTGGACACTGGATCTCAAGCTACCCTTCTGTCCAGAAGGGCCTTTGATGAACTGAATGCAGGAAGGGGCGAGAATTACCAAATTCCTCTCACCTCTCTTCCTGGACAACTGCAGAACTTTGACGGGAAGGAAATTCCCATTGAGGGGACCGCAGATTTGGACATAAAAATTGGGCGACATAAGTTGAAGCACCCGGTCATAGTCGTGACCCCAGAGGGCACCCCTTGTTTACTAGGGAATGACCTCCTGAGAAGGTTGTCACCCCTAATAGATTGCGTAAACAAGGTCCTCTGGACCCAGACTAGCCGACCAATAAAATTAAAACAGAGTGTCAACCATGTTAGTTTAAACGGCACATGCCACATGGTTGAACAAAAATCTGACCAAGTAGAATTTCACTTCCAGAACAACCAAATTCCAGACGTGACAGTAATAGCAGTAGGACAACAGACTGGTGATGGGGGGTCCTCTCTATTTCTGAAAATCAACCTTCCTTCCAGTCTAAAGTGGTATTCCACGCTGGAAGGAAACACTCTGAAATTCTATACTAATCCACAATCAGAAACTCCCACTCCTATAGTCCAGAAAGATGTGAAATCAGCTCAGAGCCTGGCTGATATTCAGCAAATTGGAGAGCAGTTGTTCATCCCTGTTCAGTTAAATGATGGGAAGGACTCTGTTCTCGCTCGAGTGTGTGTGAACAACGGTAAGAGCTTCATCAGCGAAGCCATGTTCCGCCAACTCCCAAAAGATCCAGCCATTCCCACCTTCAAACTGATAGACAAATGGGAAATGGACCTGGAAGCACCCAATTCAAAACATCTCCTGCCAAGCAGGTGTATGCTCAAAATCTCCATTGGCAACAAGAGCATAGTCCATAATTGTTGGGTCGTGCGAGACGTCACTGCCGCCTTTTACTTAGGCAGTGACATTCTCAATCGCTTTGCCATTAGTTTGGACCTAATAAACTTCAAAGCTTGGTCCCGATTAGCGGATAATCCCATGGGCTTTGATGATCCAGAAAAAGCATTTAGGTCAGCTCAATTGCTACCTTATGCAGTTGAAATCCAGATTAAAGAGGAGGTCACCATCCCAGAAAGGACCCGACAATTCTCCCTGGAAGTGAAAGTTAAAAGGGGACAAGAGTTGAAAAACCCTGATGCTTACATACATCTAAATGCTTCTCTCCAACAGCAAGGGTTGGGGGTAAACCCAACACCATTAGTCAACATAGAACATGACACCATTCCAATAGAGGTGGATAACAGCGACTTAAAGAGTATTACTCTAGCCGCAGGCACCATTATTGGAATGGCGGTTGATGACCAACATTTCTCCATTGATCTTGTAAATGAACTGTTAGGACCAATCCCCAAGGACTGTGTTGACAGTGACAGTGAGGACAATACAACACCAGACAGGATTTTTACCCGGCATGGGGGGAACTTCCTGGTGTACACTTCCTGCCCGTATGGTAAGGAAGATGTGACGTGTGACTTCAGGAGGGATGAGGTGATTTTCCAGGTTCATGAAGGCTGCCTTTCCCACCTGAAGCCTCCGGTCCAAATCAGCACTCTGACCAGGGACTTCTCCACCCAGCTGGAGGAGGCCGCGGAGATAGCCAAACCAGAAGTCTTTCCAGGCTTCAGGCAGATGGTGGAAGAGAGAGTCAACCTAGCTGATGCCTGTGTGACTCTGGAACAAAAGCAAAAGTTGAAACAAGTCTTCTTGGATTTCCAAGATCTCTTTGCGGTAGACTCATATGACTGTGGTCGCACTGACATCCACACAACAACAATCCCCACGGACCCTGGCATGACTCCTGTGTTTGTGAAGCAATATCGCTTGCCTCTCGCATCAATGGAGTCCCTTACTGAAATAATTAAGAACCTTGAGTCCCGGGGAATAATCCGTCCAGTCCACAGCACCTTCAATAATCCGGTGCTGGGAATATTGAAGCCAAACGGCCAGTGGAGACTCTGCGCTGACCTCAGGGAGCTCAACAAACGGGTCCACACTTCCCGATGGCCTCTTCCCTACATTGACCAAGGGCTGGCCCAGATTCAGGGGTCACAGGTATTCACTGCAATAGACCTGACCAATGGATACTGGACCGTGCCTGTCAGTAGGGAGGACCAATACAAGCTGGCTTTTACCTTTGGGGGCCAGCAGTACACATGGACCCGGACTCCCTTCGGATACCTTAACTCCGGTAATGAGTTCAATATTTTCCTACATAAGGCCATGCCCGACCTGGGTACGAGGGGTAACCTGGCTTATGTAGATGATGTCCTCATCAAAAGTTCATCTGTGGAGGAACACATAGCAGAGATCCGTTATGTTCTGACACAGTTGAGGGCCGCCGGAGCAAAACTTTCCTTTCAGAAAGCACAGTGGTGTAGAACCCGTGTTAATTTCTTGGGGCATGAGATTACTCCTCAGGGCCTCTGTCCCCAGGAAAAGAAAGTGGAAGCACTTCAGAAACTGAAAGACCCCACAACTCTGCGGGAACTAAGGAGCCTCCTTGGACTGACTAATTACAGCAGAAAGTTCATTGAGGGCTATGCAGAGATCACCAGACCCCTGATTCATCTCCTGAAGGGGGGGGTCAAGTGGGAATGGGGTCCAGAACAAGCCGAGGCGGTAAAACAACTCAAAAGAAGCCTCTCACAAGCGCCTTGCCTAGCTTACCCTGTCAGAAACAAGGAGTTCTTCCTGGAGACGGGGTTCTCTGATACGTGCTTGACGGCAGTGTTATACCAAAAGCATGACAAGGTCAATAAAGTAATCTCCTATGCGAGCAAAACTTTATCCTCTGTGGAGGAAAAATTCAACGATTGTGAGAAGGCACTCCTGGCAACGGTGTGGGCATTGAAGAATTACCGCCCGTTTATCCAGGGGGAACACATCATAGTGGAGACTCCACACCAGCCTCTGCAATATCTCCAAAGTGACAGAATCCGGGCCGGAAATGTGAGTAATTCCCGAATTACTTCCTGGATTCTGTCAATGCAAGGCTTTCCTGTGGAGGTCAGATATGGCCAAAACAAGAAGAGTCCCCTCGCGCAAGGTCTGGCTGACTTGCATGATTGTGCCAGAGAAAACTGTCTCGACGACGAAAGTCTAAAAATAAAGGACAACATGGAGGCATACCTTAATTCCCCCCACAAAGTCTTTGAAGAAGACAAGTGTGAGGGAATGCCCACTGTGTATGTGGATGGATGCTCTTACCATGTCGACAACAACGGGGAGAAAGAACTGGTGGCCGGCGTAGGGAATGCATGGGTGAATGAGTCCCCAGAACCCTCCGCTGGATACAAAATTGGTCCCCGAAGTAGTCAGGTGGCAGAATTGATGGCTGTGCATCAGGCCATCCTCACTGCTGTCCAACATCAACTCCACGAACTGGTCATAATCACAGATTCGGATTATGTACGGAACGGGTTCGTGGAGCACCTGGTTAATTGGAAAACCAGAGGCATGTTATGTGCTAACAACAAACCCTTGAAACATGGGAAGTTGATCCAAAACATTGATGATCTGGTCACCTCGAATGGGATGACCATCTATTGGAAGAAGATCAAGGGTCATTCCAAAGTAGAGGGACCAGACAAAACTGGAAATGACTTAGCTGATCAGCTGGCCAAAACCGGGGCCATCCAAGGGGATCTAATTGAGATTGAGTCCCTGTTGGGGGAAATCCAGGTCACTGCTATCACTAGGTCCCAGACAAATGCTAACAACGACCTTTCAATTGCACAATGGAGTAAGGAGACCCCTGATGCTGATTTGATTACTGCTCAGAAGGGGGATCCAATTATTGGTAAATTTTACCAGCACCTTGAGGACCCTGAGAACTTTCCCCTGACGGATACCGATTACATTGGGAAAGAGGACCTAAGAGTGTTGATGAAATGTCCAAAAATGTTCCGGATCCAAGACGGTTTGTTGGTAAGGAAATCCAAAGCTGGCCACGATCAGTGGGTGGTTCCTACCTCATTCTGAAGCCTGATGTTAAGTCACGCCCATGATGCGGCCACTGCCGGTCATAGGGGGTTTCACACAACATTGGAAATCTTAAGAGAGGTTGCATACTGGCCACACATGGGGCAGGACCTCGACCAGTACCTGAAGGGTTGCCTTGTGTGTGCACAATTTCAGCCATCATCCCTCACACACCGGGCGCCTTTACAAAAGAGGGGAATGACACTGCCATGGTCAGATTTACAAATCGACTTTGTAGGCCCTGTGATTCGCTCGGCTAGGGGGAATAAGTACATGTTGACTGTGACATGCTTGTTTACCAAGTGGGTGGAATGTCTCCCAGCCCCAAACTGCAAGGCAGAAACTGCAGCTGCCTTGATGATTAACCACATCTTTTCCCGTTTTGGTCTACCTCAAAGGATTGAGTCAGACAGAGGTAGCCACTTCACCAGTGAAGTAATGACAAAGATGTGGGAGATACTGGGGGTCAAAAGGAAGTTGCATATTGCTTACCGGCCAGCTTCTTCTGGGGCAGTAGAGAGATATAACCGGACAATTGTGAGCATATTAAAGAAGTTTGTGGCAGATTCTGGGCCAAGTTGGGATATCCGATTACCTCTGGTCCTAATGGCTATCAGATCTACCCCTTCATCTGCAACCAAAATGTCACCATTTGAGTTGATGACTGGGCGCAAGATGGTGCTTCCTCAGCATTTGCTCTATAGGACCCAAGAGCAGACACTGATAAATGCCTCCACTACTCATGAGTATGTAGAGAATTTAAGGAAACACCTTCAACATGCTTTTGCTTATGCTCAGCGGAATCTAGAAAGATCGGCTGATAGCATGAAGACCCACTATGACCTGAAGACTTCCAGGAAGGAATATCAGGTGGGAGACCGGGTCTATCTATACAACTTCCAAAGGAACCAGGCCAAGCAGCGCAAATTTTTGCCTACATGGAAGGGACCCTTTGAGATCGTCGATAAGATCTCCCCTGTGGCCTACAAGATCCGCATCCCCAAAGGTGGTTCGGCAGAGGGGGAAGACAAGTGGGTCCACATAAACCAGTTGAAATGTTGCCATCCCAGGCACACTCTGCAACAACTGGAGGAATCCTCTGGAATCCTAGCGGGTACTGTATCAGACTAATTCAGTTCCAATCATAAAACCTACCACATCTAGTCTCTAAAATATTGTGATTTACATGAAACTGTCTCTAGTGATGCTGTTTTTTTTTTCAAAATAAGAATGTAATATTTCGTTACGATGAAATGCATATGCTGCCCCACTATCTCAACAGTGGTGGAAAAATCGCCTATGAGTAGATATTGCCGCTTTTGCTTTATCATCCTAGGAGAGATGAAACCATGAAGGATGACCAAGAAGGACGATCCGGAGACCGGGAACGGAGATCCAATGCGCCCAGTGGACCGCCCAATACTCCCATCAGGACCGGCGAGGAGAACCGATCGATCAGTACCGGATGGAGAAGAAGATGCTGAACTGTGCCATCTACAGAAGAGGAAGAAGATTATGCGGACAGACCGGTGCATGGGTCAAAACCCTTGTGCACGCGACTCCCCATCGACTCAAATTCAAAGTGCAGTCGCGTGGGGGGGACTTGTTGGGTGTCCTGACCCACGTTTAAGCTATCATGCTGCAACATTTGGTGCTGTGGGCTTAGAAAATTCAAGATGGCGGAAAACCCACATGTGCGCTGAAATCCAGGAAAGCTGCGCAGTTTGTGCGCCCACCAAAATGGTTGCCTCACTTGCCACCCACCAGTGCGAGAATGAAAGGCCGGGTTGCCATGAGGGAAATGGGTTGCCAAAGGAAAAACAGTAGCGCCGGTTAGCTTCAAAGCGCTTTAAAACCACCATTGGACTACCCGCACAGTAGTCTGAAACCATTGGGAATGGCAATGCTGATTGCCAAATGCAACCTAGAATTGTGGGGAATTCATTTCTTAAATCCCAAAAATGGGTGCAGTACCAGTACTCACCACTATCCAAAAGCCGGCGTTTTAAAACCACTCTGTGTGTTTCTGAAGGCAAGTCAAAATGCCTATTTCTAACAGTGCAACATGTGCAAAATATTTACTGAACACCAGCAGACATTGGCAGAATGGAGTTTTGTGTGCCTACAGAATCTGGGAAATGAAGATCATAAGACAAGGTTTATAACAAGACTGGCTGAGCTGTGGATTGCAGCAGTTTAAGTTGCACTGGATTTAAAGACACTAAAATCGAAAATGTTTAGATTAAATGAGTGACCTATGTTTGGTGTCACATGCCTTTGTAACTGTTGAAATGTCATAGTTTTGCACTTAGAATCAGCATTCTAGCTGCATGTGTAAAATTACAAGTTATTTTAAAAGCAACAAAAAGTTAGCTGAAGGTCTGGCTTAAGGAACTTGATTTTGCCTAGCAACTACCCATCAGGAGTGAAACTTGAGTCACCACTGTGTTCCCAGGCCAACCTTCCTTTTGCTGCCCACAAGAAGGATATGCCATCTATCTGATAATTGAATTAGCTGTGCTCTGCCAGAGAGTGAACAAAGCCCTCTCCACTCAGGCAAAGGTTTTTTATTACAGACGTCGTAAAAAGTGGCTTCCTCCTGGAGAAGCTGGGAGGAGCACTGCCTGTGAGAGCAAGCTGGCTTGGCAGAACTGGAAAGAACCAGAAATTCAACCTTGTGCTGAGGGTAAACCACACCCCTTTGGAGCCAGAACATAACTTTAAAAAGATGAATAACTCATAGAGCGGACATGTGAAAATTTTATAAATGATACCATAATTCTTGTGATTTTTCTGCCCACAGTTTAAGACGTGGTAGGAACCGGTGGTATGTTCAGGGGGGTTTTAGCGGAAAAGTGGATATTACTCTAAATGTGTGCATGTTAAAAATCTGAAACTTCATCAGTTAATGTCCCTACCCCCTGCACACATGTATGTAAAGTTGGGTCCATGTCGGAAATTGAAAAAGCAGTTAAAAAGTCAATTATGTACACTCTTTGAATGCAAGCTCCGAGAATGAGCAGATTTGGACATAGACATGGCTAAATTCAGCCACACCATGTATATGTAATTTTAAACAAATGTGTACCTGTGCAAATATGTTTTTAGGTCAGATATAGATTGTGTGTAAAGTTGACAGGGGTGGGTTCTCTGTATCATAAACAGACCTCATCATGATGACACTTCATTTCATTCCCCCAATCAAGTAAGAAATGGAAGTTTGACCAATTAGAAGCTGAGAGAGAGGTAGGGTCAGTGATGCTAGAACACACCCACATTCTAAACACATAAAAGCAGACAGTCAGGACACATAGAGACATTCATTTTTCATCTGCCGCTGAAAGCTCTGCCGGAAAAATCCATACTTACCTCCATCAAACTCCAGAAAGCCAAACTAGAGACTTCAATCTATCCAGAGCAGAGAGACCCAAAGAACCGGTGCCTAGCAGAGACCAGACCCCTGTGAGCAGTTCCAGAGGCCAGGCGCTGTGAGCAGAACCCGGAAAGGCCTGACCAGACTGAAGTCCGTGACCAAGTCGCTTTCCTGTTCAAAATCTCTTGTGAGTACTTAGCAAAACTCAGAACACATCTCTTAGTTTAAATTCATCTAATTCAATCTATTTAACCTAAGTAGAACTGCCTCCTAGCTGTCACCTGTCATTCTAGCTGCAAAAATTTGTCACTTGTCATTTTGAAAAAGTGTGCGTTTAAAATTTACAAAACCAAAAACGACCTTTACTAAATTACTCATATCTCCGCAACCGTTTGGGCTAGAGACTTGCAATAACTTTCATTTGGAAGCTGAGATCCCAGGCTTTTCTAGGACCCCAAAACGGTAGAGATAGTCCTTGCGGTTCCTTTGTAATAGCGCTCGGCGCATCCGCGAATTTTACCGCGATTTGCAATTTCTTCACATGTAAAAACTGCTGCTGTTTGCTTTCCATTGGCCAGAAATTCGTTTAACCTGCTAACTATCCCTGCATCATTGCTAGTGTGAGCCTGGACTAATATTAACTAGATACCACTCACCCTGAACCTCTATAAGGGAATTAAAAGCAAATTTAGCATATTTCTCATTCATTGCCAGCACATATCCAAGCATTGCCTGTGTTTTCAAAACTCCTATCTGTTTTCTGTAAGCTTGCTGGGATTGAACTGAATTACAGTTGATTGCATTTCTGAGGACTGTGTGTTTTCCTTCCATTTCCTTGCATTGCATAGAGAGGGGGGGAGGGAATAGCCCGAGAAAAGTGATTACATTGTCTGGTTGAATCATATTGCGTATTTTCTGTACTGCATTCATTGAATATTGCATCCACCTGAGCTTACATAAAGCATCCTCTACCACGTTATACTTTTGTTCCTAATTACCAGTGTGCTCCCTTATCCATTTCATGTCAACTCATTAGTGATTAAAGAAGTGTGCTAGTGCCAGATTCTCCGTTGTTAATATTTACCATATCCGATTAAGTGTGATATTCAATTATTAATTTATTAAAAAGTGTGATATATATTTTAATTTATCAAATAAACCTTTTAAACTTGCAAAACAGAATTACTTCTTGGCTCAGTGGGGTCAGGGGGATTCCAAGAGAGGGGTGTTATACAAGGGTAGTCATCCAGAACGCATGAACTGGACCTAAAGATATATCAATAAGGGTTTTCATTCAGTATTATAGACTAGGCGTTGACTTAGCTGTAGTGTTGAATTGAATCCTCTTACACCTTTCCCCATGTTTTATCTAAGCTATCTTTTTCACTGCCGAAGACATTCAAAACTGCAAGGAATTTCCATAGACGTCTGCACAACCATTTTGACATCTCTTTCAACAATCCTTCCTTTCACAATCAATATTCATCTGGTGGCACCAATACCTCTTGGCACTCATGATTCTCCCTCTTTAGTCTGCCTTCTTGCCCTTTTCAAAAGTTCATACGTAACACCAATACCCTCTTGGTATCTATTCCCCCCCAATGCCTCCCTTGGTATGTGTTCAGTTCCCATTCTTCTTTTGCAGCACCAATACCTCTTAGTACTTGTAGTTATTATTCTCTTTCTTACTTACCTTTTTTCCAAAGTTCTTATGTTTTGCTTTTGCCCTCTTGTCATATTCACAGTTAACATATTGCTTTCTTTGCACTTGCTCAACTTTCTTTCCTTTGATCTCTGCTATAACATCTTTCACAATTCATAACATTTCACAGAGACTTTTGAATGTGCAATTTCACCTTGCAGGACCACTCTCCTACTTTGTATCCTTTTCTTTTAACAATGGTTCTCTTCAATGGCGTTTTATCAGCACACATGCAACCTTCAACTTGCAAAATTACAGTCACTTTCCCTTCAACATCAACCAGACTTTTGTTCCCCTCCATAACTCACTGTTCATGTTAATTGGATGTCTTTCATCTTTTCTTGGAGCTCAAGGCCGTAACAAATGCCTCCTCTGCTCCTCCCCAACTCTGCCATTCACCCGGTAGGGTCGTGGGCCACTTTTTGGCATCCTGAATGTTTCTTTCCTCTGTTTGCTCGGCTTTGCTTTTTGAACAGTCACAGCTTCCCGAAAGCATGGACATCTTGCCTGGCTTTCTCTTGTTCCTCTTAACTGTTGATCAGCCCATTGGTCTTCCAGCTTCCACTGTCCGGTCCTCATCAGCCTCAGAAGAGTTGTTCCTTCGTGTACCCAGCCTCGTTCAAAGTGTGCCGGTGCACGCCACCTTTTAGTTTCACAGGGAGTGCTAATAAGTGTCAGGTGTAAATTGTTAGTGCAACATGCCCGACTCTGCCTGGCCTCACTGCACTTGGGGACTGCTGCCCCAATTCCAAGAAGACTTTCCAGTCTTCAATTCGTTTTTTTTCAGTAGACCCAACAATGGCTACTTAAAGACATCTTTTCCATTTGGACCATTTTATCATCCACATTTTCTGACTCCTCCCCTTTCAAATTATTTTAATCTATTTTGAAAGCAGTTAGTAATCCAATTTTATTCTGATATATTCTGAAATATGTGTGTAGTGCATACAGAAACATTTGAAGTATCACCATTTTAATTATCTTTATCCATGTTCAGAAACAGATTTGCCAGAATTTTTGACATTATGTTGAATTTCCTGAATGATTTGATTTAAATCCTGAGCAAATTTTGATGTTTCAAAATGATGATCTCCACAATCATGAAACTGTCCTTATGCCACTTGAAGCTACCAGGGTCTATTTGCCCTTAAATTGTAAGGGGGTTCTCCTACTCCCCCCCCAAAAGCCAGGGCAGTGAGCACTATACAAATCCATTTCCCCCCAAAACTGCATAAGGCAGGACAGATTTTTACCACACCAAGGTCTTGTCAAGCTAAATTGGTATTCAGGGAGAGGTGCTGATCTTTTCACTTTCTTTGGCAATCTCTGAAATAGATTTATAAACCAGAGACCAAGGTCATCAGCTTACAATGAAAACAAATCTAAACCATTCAAGAGTAGCAGGAGGAAAAGGACATCCGTATTTTGTAACAGCCCTCAAAATCATGGATGTTAACCTGTATGTAAAAACAGCAGTGTCGTTAAAATTAAGCTTTTTGCTTGCTAGCAAAAATTGGACTTTTAGCATTTATTTATTATTTTTAAGAACAAGATGATTGCAGTTTCAATTGTACATTATTCAAATTCTAGTCCCAAATTCCTATGAGTCGACACGGGTTTCACACTTGTTGGAACAACTAATCCACAAGGCTCCATTGAAGTCAGGTAGTAGAGACATGGCCCGTGTTGCCTAAAATCCCAATGTGCCATATCTAAATAGATCTGTGCCTGAGAAATGCGATGAGTGGGAGATAGTTCCTGGTTCTTCGTCTTATTAGCAAAGGGTGCCATCTACTCATTTTCCAAAGCAATTTTGCTTACAACCGGCATCATGCACTCTGTAATATATTCCATCTTGGGCTCTGAATTCCCTAGATTTTTTGTTTTTAGGGATGTATTTTGCACCCCTGTGTGACCACAACATATACCTTGAAACCCAAGACATGCTGTGCTTCAGCCTCATGTGTTTTGTACTTTTACAAATCCTGAGTTTATTTCCATTACCCATTTAGTCAGGGGGCATAGGCAATGTGTCCTGTAAGTGTCCCCTACATATACCACTTGCAATAGGGTATACTGACCCAGAGCAGTTATAATTAGAAACAGTTGGGGACAGAGAGATCTGTCCCTCTGCCATAGTCACAAACACGTGCTGCTGGTATCTGGCATATGGCTGGCTTAATCCCTAGGCCTGTAAAACCTTATCAAATCGGATATTCTAAAATGTAATTAGTTTCTCCAGCTGGCTTGGAAACATCTTTTAGATTTTGGACTCCATTTTAATCTGGGTCTATTAAATTCCTTATTTGACCCTAAGGTTTTGACAAGTATAACTATCTTGCATCAGCCCTAATGAATCCTTCTGTGTCGAAGTTAATTAGGTTCCGGGGAATCCAACTGCAGTCAGTTGACAACCCTCAGGATTAATCACACTTCCCTTGGTTTCCACCATGGAACCTTCCTTTCCCAGGAGAGGAGCAGTCTTGGGGATGGGGAGGAGAGAGGGTGGGAGAATCACACCTTCTGGGAGAAGAATGATTACAATTGTACTCGGGGGGCCTCCCAGATGTGAATACTCCAAAGGCCAGAAGGAGTCCCCTCTTTCTGTCCACATCAGAAATAGCCTGCCTTTGAATAAAAAAATGGAGGTGTATGGGAGAAACTCTGCAGTGAGAGATGCCTTTAACCATTTCTGAAGGGGGTGGGGAGGTTTAAGAGTGCACATGGTGAGGGGGATACAACTACTATAAATTGAAGTCCCCAGCCATCTTGGTTAGGTGGTGGGGGCATTGTAGTAGCAACCAGGCCTGACTGTGGTAAGAAAACATGACACAAAGTCTAAGACATAACCATACTTCCACAACACTATAGTCAATTAATAATTAATTGTATTCATATAAAGCTTACAAATATGAGACAGTCAGTCTTCTATCCACACATATGCACTTTGTCACACACAAGGCCTTGCAACACAGGTGTTACTTTGCTGAAAAATGTGGATAGGCTATGAGTCCTAGATATTAGGATTGGTCCTCAACCACCCAGGACTAGTTGAAGAAATCATGTGCTGGGAACCACCATATTTAGAACATTTTTGGAATTTGAAGAATCAAGTAGGCGCTGGCCAGACTCCTGCATCTTTTTCCTGAACTCAAGCCTGAACAATTCTGAAACCTGTTACCAGAGTTGGGGCAGTGAACTCCCAAATTGACACGTGGCACCAGTGGGTTTGGACTTAGTTGAAGAGATGGACTGCCTATTGCAGAAGAACTTGCCAGAGACTCAGTGTGTGCTGGTGGAGGGTTCCAGAGACCAGCAGGCTCAATGCCAAAAATCTCTCAAAAGACATAGTTGAGCACCAGCATTAGGATACACAGAGCATCAGAAGACTCTTGTGGAACTTCCAGGCCGTTTCCATGTGGTTAGATGTGTACCCACAGGAGTCCTGAAGTTGTGGACTAATTTGACAAAAATTGTTGAAAAGCTCCATAGGCAGTTTGGGACAAGGTGTTGATTACTGCAAGACCTTGGTGACCACAAAAAAGCACCAAGAACTGCATGGAGCTTTCTTCCATATAAAGGTTGTGGAAGACCAGGACTAACCAGGGGAGGGATCTAACCTCGAAGAGCCGTGGAGCCCCAAAGGAACAGCAATGTCCCACTGGTTTGCCCTGTGTTACCTGGTCACTGCAGCCAAAAGCCCCCCTCAACCCTGACCTTGGACTTTGCAACATCCAGCAATCGGGGAAAATGATAATTTCTTTTTTTTTTTTTTACACTCATTCACTTCATCGGGTGGGTCTAATACAGGTATTCGACCACTTGGAACAGTTTATTCCTACAACCAGTGGGATCTACCCTGCTGGTGAGTTTGGGCACCGTCCTTTTTTCTGATTGTGAAAGTGGAATTATTATTTTGTATTGATTTCATATTTTTATAGAACCTTACACCAAAGTGCTGCACAGGAAAAAAACGGTACATAAAATGTCAACATGGAGGAAGCAGGTCAAAACAATTAGGAGGATAAGAGATGATCTTTAAAGTGGATTTGAAACAGAGTAGGAGGGGAGAGACTGATGGGCCAGGTTGTTCCAGTGGAGTCGGGCTAAGAGAACAAAGGAATGAAAATGGGACTGAGTGCATGGGGGTGGGGGGGGTCAGGGAAAGTAATGAGAAAGAGGAGTGTAGAGATCGGGTTGGAGAATAGAAAGATATAATTTAAGAGAGACCAGGGGTGGAGGGCAGAGATTATAGAGACATTTAAAGACTAGGCAGAGAGGGTTCCACTTGAGCCGAGAGTGGAATGGAAGTCAGCGCAAAGACGAAAGAATAGGAGAGATAGAATCACAAGAGGATAAGGAAAATAAGACGGATCGAGGAATTTAATATTGAATTAAGTGGACTTAAACTGGAGGAAGGGAGACCAAAGATCAGGGATGAGCAATAGAAAAGTAATGAAAAGATGAAGGAGGAAATTAGAAGTTTAGTAGCATGAAAGGAAAGAAAAGATCTCGCTATTAAGATATTGAAAAGGTGTGCTCTACAAGAACAGGAGAGGAGATGTGGTAAATGAAAGAAAGTGGGGAATCCAAGCAAATGCCAAGATTACGAGCAGTAGAAGACATAGGTAGATTAGAGGGAACAAAGCAAATAGAAACTGGGGGAGAGGGGATAGAAGATTCACAAAAGAATAGAACCTCAGTTTCGAAGGAGTTTAATACCAAGATTGAATGGCCAATAAGCAGGATGAAAGAAGATGAGAAGGATAGAAAATGTGTGTCTGCTACATAGAGATGGTGGGAAAGACCAACTGAAGAGATAAAAGCAGCAAAAGGCAAGTGTAGAGTGAAAAAGGAGGGGACCCAGGACAGAGTCTTGGTGGGGCCCAGTGAGAGAGAGGAAGAGATGGAGAGGCATTGCCTGCCCAAGAAACAGAGTAGGTATGATCAGAAATATAAGATTTAAACCAATTTACAGGGCCAGAGAAATCCAGTGAAGAAAGAGGAAAGAAGAATTGAGTGATCAACAAGCGGCTCATAGATCAGGGAGAATTAAAAGAGGAGTGTTTAGTATAGCATGCAGAGAGAAGAGAATTACAGACCGAGAGTAAAACAGTCTAAGTGGAGTGGTGAGTGCGAAGGCTAGATTGAAAATCAGGAAGCAGAGAGTCCAGGGAAATAAAGGATGAGATTTGAGAATAGTCCATGTTCAAGGAGTTTAGAAAGATATGGGAGAAGGGATGGAAACTAGAAGGAAGAGAAGGGTTCAGAGTGGATTTTAAGAATAGTGCCATGTTTGAATGGAGAAAGAAAAACAGTGGTCGAGAGAGAAGTATTGAAAAGAGCAGTGGGAAAGGGAAGAAAAAGAGAGTAGACCTTTAGGATAATAGCAGATGGAACAGGATTTAGGGGAGCAGAGGTAAAGTGTGCCTTGGCCAGCAAAGCAGCAGTATCATATTCAGAGATAGGGGAAAGGAAGGCAGAGGGTGGGGGCAAAGAAGACAAATGGTGAAGATAGAGTGGATTGAGTAGTGTTACGGAGAAGAGTAACCTTGGAAGTGAAGTACAGGGCTTGGCCATTAGCAGAAAGGGATGTGGAACGATCAGGGTCAGTAGAGACGGGAGAGAGAATGTGAGAAAGTTTGGAAGGGATGACAAGGTTGAGAAGAATAGGAATAAGAAGGTGAGAGTAATTGGATTTTTTTGTTGAGAGAATACCCGTGTCTAGGGCAAAGTGAAGAGAGGAGAGGGTAGCAAAGTCAGATGCTGCAAAACACTTGGGCCAGCAATGTTCTGCTCTGCGAAGATCACGGCATAGAGAGAGGAGTTAGTAAGCGAGCCAAAGCTGAGGAGGCTCCTGAATAGGAGACAATGGAGTTGCCGGATGTAGAGAGTCAACTGACACGGCAAGGAAGGAAAAAAGAGGAGGTAGCAGAGTTAGCAGGAAGAGAGGCAAAATCCTGTAAGGGAGGGAAGACATACATGTAGAAATGAACAGAGGAGTCAAAGGCACGAAGATCAAAACAAAGAATTCAGTTAGTTGGCGGAAGAGCAGGAAGGTAGCAAGTAGGAATTATAGAAAAGGAAAAAAGATGGTGATCAGCAGAGTAGATTGGGAGAGCAGTGATAGAAGTGGTCAAAAGTGGAGATGAAAAAATGTAATCAAGAGAGGAACCAGAGATGTGAGAGGGAGGAGAGCGGACTGAATATAGAACTGTTGACTATGGAGATGAGTGGGACAGAACAGGGAGTAGAAGAAAGATAGAGGTTGAAGTCTCCAGGGAGAATAAGGAGTAGTATCAAGAAGCAAAAGAACCTAAAGAAGTCCATGAAGGTTCACACAAAAGGAGGTATCATGGCCAGGGGTGCAGTAGAGCAAAAGGAAGGCCACAGAAAAAGGACCTTCAGAGAAGAAGTACTGGTACTCAAAGGATGAGAATGTAGGAAGATCAAGAGACGAAGAGCACAGCGAGAAAGAAGGTAATAAAGAATACCAACCCCTCGGCCAGATTGGCCAGGTGTATGTTTGAAGGGCTTAGAAGTGGTAGCAAGAGTAGCAGGGGTAGCAGTGTTGATTGGGGAGATCCAGGTGTCTGTAAAGCATTGAGAGAGAGCTAGGTGGATGGGGTGATGTAAACAAGGTGGATAGGTAGGATTGGACAGGTTCCAGGAGCATGAATGCAAAGTAGGGCAGGTGAGATGAGTAATGGGGGGATGGTTAAAGCCATGAAAAACAAGGAAAGCTAACAGGAGTAGAGAAATGAGGAAACAGAAGCAAAGTGGGACTGCAAGTGCCAGGATGGAAATAAGATATCAACCATTCAACATAGGTGGTCTAGATGCCAAAATGAGGGGAAGCCTGGTGACGGTACGGTAAGATAGAGGTACTGCAGGGGGAGGTATGCAAGAGAGTGGAGATGGGCAGCATAGTGCTACAAGGCGGGAATACAGAGGAGAAAGGAAGACACACAACTACCATCCATGGCCCACCGCAGACAGCAGCGCAGAGACTTGTCAAGAGTTCCCCAGGGTGTTGCCCTGGTAGCAGCTATCATTACTTCTAGGTCTCCAAGGTTGGGGGAGGGGCCAGATGGCAGAGGCACAGCTCCCAACACCGATACTGCAGTGGCAATGACAAGGCTATCAGCAGCTCCCCGGCTCTCCAGGTGGGACGGGCACGGAGCAGCAGGCACCAGCTGATCCAGTCAGAAGCAGATGTCCTCCCTCATGCTGCACTTCACACAGCAGGGCAGCGACATGTCCAGACTTATTATCCAGAACACACAGAGTACCTTGGACAGTGGATACGCCTCGTCTGGACACTTGTCCTAGGTCACAGACACTGCAGCCTGGGGGAGGGGTGGCACCCAAGGGTTCCAGCCAAAGGCAAAACCCACACACAGACCTCCCCTCCCAGAATGGTAGAAGGGCTAACAAAGGACAACTACACGTTAAATGCTGGGGTTGTCACTGTGACTAAAACATCACAGGAGCAGAGAGAAAGGGGATACTAGGTATCCACCTTAGCACTCCACATACAGTGGTGTGTGCTAATCTCTCATAGGTTAACATTTTAAGGAGGATACATCATATCTACCTTTCTTAATCTACCTGCCTCTACTCTCCGCCCTTTACAACTTATCCAGAACAGGACTGCGAGACTTGTCCTTGGCCTCAAGCCCTGGGATCGTATCTCTCCAGCTCTGAAATCTCTCAATTGGCTCTCAGTGGATGCAAGGATTTAATTCAAAACCCTCTGCATTGTCCACAAGGCTTTCTGGGGCCTGGGTCCAACATACCTTCAGCTATCCCTCTGCAAATACCTCCCATCTCGAGCACTCCGCTCCTCTACCTCTAACTCCCTCAGGGTCAGTCATTTCTCAAAGAAACGAGCTGGGGGTAGATCTCTGTCTTCGGCTAGGGCCTCCCACTGGAACAGCCTCCCTGCCACTCTAAAACTTGAGGAGAACCATCCCCGGTTCCGGAAGCACCTCAAAACCTTCCTCTTTGCTTCTGCCTTCTCCTCCCCTCTCCCTTGTTGATTCTACTCTCCCTCGGCACCATGCACCTGGCCACCCTCTGTCCTCTGGGCCCAGGTACCTGCTCATCTTGCCACCCTCGCGCACTGCCTCCGGGCCACCCCCTGCACTGGGGTCTGTATCTGTACCCATACAGCCCTCCCCTTTTCTTCCTGCACTTTCAGACCTACACGGCCTGTTGCCATAAACCCCACTCCCGTTGTTTGTTGCCTTTTTATTTATTATTTTATTATTATTTTTGTTTTTTTTTCCTTCTTGCTCCGCACTCTCCTTTTGTTCCCCCTTCCATGCACTTCTCCCCCTTCTCCCTCTACCCTGCACGTTCTCAATGTCAGTGGGCCTAGTAAGATCGTTGTTTTTGTTCTCCCCTGTTCCCTTTCCCTGCCTGGTCGCGCTCTGAAACACTTGTGTATGAGCGCAATAGAAATAAAATATCAATCAATCAATCCATCCTTAAGAACAGTAGCTTTTAAGGATAGTCAACAAAGCTCAAAGGGGAACCCAAAGGATTCCCAGCAACACTGCACATAAGGAGCAGTGTGCTGCAAAAGTTAAGCACAGATGCCTTTAAAGAGATGTGGAGGAAAGCATACTCCATAGAAAAAGGTACAACACAAAGAACAGAGTTCCCATAAAGTGAGAGCATATAAGAATGAATGAACAGAAAAAGGCTCCCCGCATTCAGGACAGAAAGAAAAAGGTCCAGAATTCCAACAAAATGTGCGAGGGGTGTCACTAGGAGAGGGGATTAAGCATAAAACTGAAAAATCTCCCAACACCACTTGCCACTCCTCACCTAGCCACTGTACTCGAACCCTCGTCTTATCTCTCGTTTGGCGGTCCACATCCTGAATTCAGGTCCAGCACTTTACTTGCCTCTCATCATACCTAATCATGCTCGTCTTTGCCCTTTCCTATCCCTCACGCAGGCGGTACATTCGGAGTGTGGCATTCGGTTTTAATATACTGTTGTCCAAAGCACTGCATTTATTAGTGCTTAGGGTGACAATATATTTAACGAAACAGTAACATCCCCGCGGATACAGGTCTCTGAGCTGGGATATTGCCATTTGCTGTGCAATTCCCAGAACAGATAGCTCCCTGCTGGCTGCTGCTAACAGAGTGCACCAGAGAGGCTCTGTGCTGTGCCAAAACAGCTGGTGCAGAACACGGCTGTGCCAAAACATGGCATACCGCCTGTTTGCGTGCCTTCCATGCCAGAGCCTTTCCACATCCCATTTTTCTTCGCCCAACTACTTTCTTGCCATTTCACATGCACCCCAGGGGTGCTAATGGCCATAATGCCTTTGCTTCATTAGGTCCATTATCCTGGGATGTGGGCCATTAACAGCCAGAAAGGCCCACCAATAGAGCCACTGTTTAGGCCAGCATTGCTACTCTAAGCTAAGTGTCCATACTGAAATTGTCCCACAATATAGTTTCAGCATTGCCCCATTAAACCCAGTGCCACAAAATATGTGAATCTTGTGCTGTTAAACACATGTGTATGCTTAAGGTGCTGCTCGATACACATGGCAATTGCCTTCTAAAACATGTTTTCATCACCAGAGTAACCCTAAATTGGACAGCAGTGAACTGTAATACAAATATACATGCTCCAACCGTCACCCTCCATGAGACCTTTTCTCCTATCTCACACTCTCCCTGCACATGAATGCACAGAGGGAGTACTTCAATGTTAGCGCCTCCACTTCTAACCTGTCTGTACAAAATGCTACTGTTCAATTTCTGAATGAATTGTTTAAATCTGAAAATGACTAAATAAGCAATCCTATTAAGAAATATATGGCGTTATTCTTACTTTCTTTTTACTGTTGCACAACAATTACATTTCTGTGTACATATGTTGGTGCAATTACATATTCAATGCTCTATTGTTTTAGGGCAATGTTAGATTGTATTTAAGGGCATTTAATTTATCTTTTGTAGATACATACTGGTTTTAATTGGTTTAGAATATGTTGGATTTGATGATGATTTTATTGTTTCTTTTGTAAAAGTTGAAAGGTTCAATGAATTGAACTAACAAAACAAAATGTTAGCGCCATGCTACCGTTTGCCCAAAACCTGGAAACCATTGCCCCTAAAAGCAGTGGAAAAACCTGCACCCAGCCAGGCATTCCCTGTATACACCCACACTACAAAGACGCAATATCCATGAATTAGGCCGCCTGTCAGTCATGTACTGGTTTCTAGGGCAAAACCACCTCCACCCAATTCGGCCAGCCACCACGGATTAAAGTTCTCAGTTTAAACTTTAGAAGACCTTTACTTTAAAGGTTACCTAGAAAAACATTTCCCGATGGGTTGGAAACTTCCTGTTATTACACCATTGCCCCATTAACTTAAGAAAGTTGCAAGATATAAGCCGCTAATGTGTAGTAATTAAAAAATATATAGAAATTGTAGATAAAGTCTTGGGAGCATGGCCGTACTCGGTCTCCAGCCAGCTGCATTAATCACTGTCCTATGGCCTCTGAAGCACGATCTGCCAAGATGCTGTGGTATGCAGGATAATTTACAAAAAGGACACCGGTCCAGCTCCCATCAAAATATAGGTTTTTATGTAGGTGGGGTTCCAGAGACATTTGGTTCTGGCATCCTTTAGTGAATTAACAGGCTTCCTCAAACCATCTGAGGCATGTTTTGGCAGAGCTACATCATTTTTCGGAGGATAACCACAGACAATCATGCAACATTCCAGGGTCCACCCAATAAGACACGCAATGGGTCCTGCCCAGATGGTGAAATGCAAACCAGATGCTGCAGGCCAGGATGAGTTCAGCTGCCTCTAATGCGCAGGACTCCAAGACAGAAGCCTTTACATGCTCACTGCATGGGAGAACAGTGTTTGGCTCTCTTCCAGAGTCTTTTGTAAGAAAAAACAACCCACTAGAGAAACATTTCTAAACACAGGACTCAATTTCACAGATGGCAAGAAAACTTGGTATGTTGAGAGAGTGTGTGTGTGTGTGTGTGAGAAGAGAGAGAGCGCGAGTGTGAGAGAACGCTAGTGTGAGAGCCAGAGCGCTAGTGTGAGAGCCAGAGCGCTAGTGCGAGAGAGAGCGAGTGTGTGCGCGAGAGAGAGCGAGTGTGTGTGCGAGAGAGTGCGAGTGTGTGAGAGAGCAAGTGTGTGTAAGAGAGAGCAAGTGTGTGTAAGAGAGAGCAAGTGTGTGTAAGAGAGTGTGTGTGAGAGAGTGCGTGTGTGAGTGAGAGAGAGCAAGTGTTTGTGAGAGAGTGAGTGTGTAAGAGAGAGAGAACGAGAGTGTGAGAGAGAACGAGAGTGTGTGAGAGAGAGTGAGAAAGCACGAGAGAGAGCGAGTGTGTGTGTGAGAGTGAGTGTGCACAAGAGAGAGAGGGTGCATGCAAGAGAGAGAGGGTGCGTGCAAGAGAGAGAGGGTGCGTGCAAGAGAGTCAGGGTGCGTGCGAGAGAATCAGGGTGTGTGAGAGAGAGTGAGGGTGCGTGCGAGAGAGTAAGGGTGCGTGCAAGAGAGTAAGGGTGCGTGCAAGAGAGTAAGGGTGCGTGCAAGAGAGTAAGGGTGCGTGCAAGAGAGTAAGGGTGCGTGCAAGAGAGTAAGGGTGCGTGCAAGAGAGTAAGGGTGCGTGCAAGAGAGTAAGGGTGCGTGCAAGAGAGTAAGGGTGCGTGCAAGAGAGTAAGGGTGCGTGCAAGAGAGTAAGGGTGCGTGCAAGAGAGTAAGGGTGCGTGCAAGAGAGTAAGGGTGCGTGCAAGAGAGTAAGGGTGCGTGCAAGAGAGTAAGGGTGCGTGCAAGAGAGAGGGGGTGTGCGAGAGAGGGGGTGTGTGCGAGAGAGGGGGTGTGCAAGAGAGAGGGGGTGTGCAAGAGAGAGGGGGTGTGCAAGAGAGAGGGGGTGTGCAAGAGAGAGGGGGTGTGCAAGAGAGAGAGAGGGGGTGTGCAAGAGAGAGAGGGGGGGTGTGCAAGAGAGAGGGGGTGTGCAAGAGAGAGAGGGGGTGTGCAAGAGAGAGAGAGGGGGTGTGCAAGAGAGAGAGAGGGGGTGTGCAAGAGAGAGAGAGGGGGTGTGCGAGAGAGAGAGAGGGGGTGTGCGAGAGAGAGAGAGGGTGTGTGCGAGAGAGGGGGTGTGCGAGAGAGAGAGAGAGGGTGTGTGCGAGAGAGAGAACGAGTGTGTGTGAGAGAGCGAGTGTGTGAGAGAGCAAGTGTGTGTGAGAGAGTGTGTGTGTGTGAGAGAGCAAGTGTGTGTGAGAGAGTGAGAACGAGAGTGTGTGAGAGAGAACGAGATGATTGTGTGAGAGAGAACGAGAGTGTGAGAGAGAACGAGAGTGTGTGAGAGAGAGAACGAGAGTGTGTGTGAGAGAGAACGAGAGTGTGTGTGAGAGAGAGAACGAGAGTGTGTGAGAGAGAGAACGAGAGTGTGTGAGAGAGAGAACGAGAGTGTGTGAGAGAGAGAACGAGAGTGTGTGAGAGAGTGAGAAAGCGCGAGCGAGAGCGAGTGTGTGTGAGAGAGCGAGTGTGTGTGTGAGAGTGAGTGTGCACGAGAGAGAGAGGGTGTGCACGAGAGAGAGGGTGTGCAAGAGAGTAAGGGTGTGTGCAAGAGAGAGGGGGTGTGCTAGAGAGAGGGGGTGTGCTAGAGAGGGGGGGTGTGCTAGAGAGAGGGGGTGTGCAAGAGAGAGAGAGGGGGGTATGTGCGAGAGAGAGAGGGTGTGTGCGAGAGAGAGGGTGTGTGCGAGAGAGAGGGTGTGTGCGAGAGAGAAAGGGTGTGTGCGAGAGAGAGTGAGGGTGTGTGCGAGAGAGTGAGGGTGTGTGCGAGAGAGTGAGGGTTTGTGCGTTTGAGAGAGCTAGAGTGTGCAAATGAGAGAGCGAGAGTGTGTGAATGAGAGAGCGACAGTGTGTACGTGAGAGTGAGTGTGAGCATGAGAGCGAGTGTGTGAGAGAGCAAGTGTGTGAGAGCGAGTGTGAGCGAGAGTATGCGAGAAGGTAGGGTGAAAATGTGCATGTGTGAGAAAGTGTGCGTGTGAAAGTGTGAGTGTGTGGGGGAGAGAGCAAGATAGAGCATGAGGAAAAGAGCGTGAGGAAGTGTGTGCGAGTGTTTGAGGGAGAGAGCGATCAAGGGAGAGAGCACGAGAGTGTGAGAAAGGGCGAGTGTGTGAGTGAAAGCATGCGAAAGAGAGGGTCCAGAGTGTGTATGAGAGAGAGGAGTGTGGAGAGGGGAGTGTGTGCAGGGGTCTGTTAGATGAAAGAAGAAGACCAAGGGGAAGATCAGAGGATGGGAAAGCAGGGAAGATGCTACAAATACAGGAAGAGATGGCTGCAGACAGGTTAGAATGTTTTGTGATAGATTGGGTCTTTTTATTCCCATTAGGTAGACCTCAGTTCTGCAGAAGGGATATGTCCTATGGTATTGTGGTAGTTGTGTACGGTTTCCAAGGCAGATTTTAATTGTTATGTTGGACACGTGAGGGGCTTCCTGAATTTGCCTGGGCATATCTATAGGCTGTCCCCCAGGTCACACTCCAGGATGTGAATTCTGTGACTGCCAGGCCTGAGCCAATAGTGGCATAGTCTACAACAGACTGCTTATAAAAAAGTTTAATGTTGTTGGTAACTAAATGGATGGCCATTGAGTAGCCAAACTAGTATATTACAACCCTTAATTAAGGGCCGTGTAAGAAGAGGTGGTGCCTTACGTGGGCCTATAGTAATACAAAAGCATCTGTAAGTAGTGGTAAAATACAGCTTGAGCTACCTATGAAGGGTGAGTTTATTAGACTGTGTGAAAGGTGCAAGTATGTATGTGATAATCAGGGCGAGTGGCGTGAAAAGGGCCAGAGGTCTGTTCTTCTGTATGGAGGGACATTCTGGCATCATTCTCCTTCATTATGTTACTATGCTTTGATTGCTATAAATTGTGGCAAGCCAGGAGGAGGGCTAGGACCGGATGACATGTCAACAAGTTTTATTTAACTAAAAAGAAAACTCCTTTCTAGCGTTATTGTTAAAATTGTACTTCCCAACAAACTATGCTAAGGTGCTCTTCAATAGTTAAAGTAAAGAAATAGCCCCCTGTCCTACCCTATCCTCTAAACTGGCACTACCAGTCAGAAAACATAAAAGAAAAACTGGGCAGTGTGCCCACCCTACCCTCAGAGTTGTTCGTCCCGTTATCGCTTGGGGCTTTCAGGAATCCTTCCTGGTTCTAGATCCAATTAATTTAGGTCCCCAAAAAGTTCCTAAAGTTTTCCAAAGTCTCAAGTTCCTAAAAAGACCAAATTACCAAGTTGCCTTAGGTGGAGGGATATTTCCCCGATTCCTCTCCACCTCTTTGGTGGGTTTCTCCCCACTTGCTTCATGTCTTGGGTGGGCCTGTGCTCCCCTCAAATCTTGTCTTCCCTAGTGTTATTGGGCCACTCTAGTTCCCTTGGATCTCTATGTCCCAAAGCCTCACTTATCTCACTGGGGTACTAGTAAATCCTCTCTCCATGTGCCCCTCGTAGTTCTTGTGAGTTTCTATGAGCCCTTTGGTTGATTATATTGTTTGGGTTTCTTGGGCTCCTGTAACTCTTATTTTTACTGGGTTCTTGATCTCCCTCTCTCTCTGGGCCTTTATACCCCTGCTATGGAGTTGGGGTAATCCTTCCATTCCTCCCCTTTCGCTCACTCTTCTCTCCAACTCCCCTCCCCCACTCTGAGCAACCAGGGTACCTTGTATGATGCTGGGGTTGCTCCAGTGAGGGGGTGTCTGCTCCGTAGAGGTGGCGTTCTCTGTGGCCTTCTGATCTTCCAGTCTGTACACGATACGTGTTCCACTCGTTTACGTGTTATGTGTTCCACTCGTTTCAGAGTTTCTGGTTTTCCCGGCTCTTGCGTTGAGAGAGGAGGATTTGTTCCTCCCTCACATCCTGGTTTTGGCAGCAGTTATCAGGCCCACCACGTCTGTTGCATGGTTGCGCCACCTGACAAGGCGTTCGTTATTTTGCCCTTTCCTCACTGACTCTGTGCATCTCTCTGCCGTGTCAGCTGCCCTCTTTCTCTCAATCCCACAGTCGGCTCCCCACCTCAGTGACATGCTCACCTCGGAGGCTTGCCTCTGCATATTGCTTTTTCGCCTCTATTCAATGGAGACCGTGCCTTTATTCTCATTCTGTGACCAAAAAGGGACACATTATGTTCAGCTGTCAAGCCCATGGAGAGACCAGCATTGTCTTGAGCCAAACATCCAAAGGCACTTCCAATATTATTTGAGGTTCCACAGCTAAATGCAAAATTAGCTTTTCGGATTTGCATGTTTGCAGATAATGCCTTAGGTATAGGGAATTCCCCATGGGAATGGGAGTTCTTGGCCCTTTGAGGGGAGTCACTCCAGGTGATGTGCAACTTTCCCAAACTGCTAAGGAGGCTTTTACTGAGCGGGCAGGCTCATCTCCTTAGCCTCAAAGGGAGGCGAAGGGATTAAAAGGTCAGATTCGTCACAAAGTCTATGGCACACTTTGTTGCTTGCACATCACTTCATGTCACACTAAGAACAACCCTAAGGGGCAGGGAGGGAAAACTTTAGCTTGCAAGTCAACAACATGAACATCAGTGCACCCAAAGAGCAGCACGGAGAGTCCCCTCAGCTAGGCAGCCAACTAACCAGCCAGCCAAAGTGGAGCGGCAGGCGTAAAACTGAAGTGAATGTGCTCCAAAACGAACTGAACATGGAAAAGAGCAATGGTGATCCGTGCAGCTTGCACGCCTGGAAACCCTTTGAATGAAACCATTTGGGCAGGGCTGTATGTAAGAAATGTGAATTTGTGAGATTCAAAGCACCAGAAACATGTTTGCCTTTATGCTACCAAGTTTTTATACTTTGCAAATTCACCACCACTGCAGTCTCAGAGCATGAACACTTGTCCTTTCATCCAAAATATTTAAAGACCAGGAGTAGAGCCCGGCAGTGATCAGGCTTTTAATTCTTCCACAGTGGCAGAGTGCACTTGTGAGCCTAAGCATGTTAAAACCATGCCCACTAAAACTGGAGGGCAAAACCCTCACTTACTCCCAGAGGCCCCCCCAAACGCCTACAAAGAGCCACATTCTATAGAAAGGAAAGCTGGAAGGAAATATGGACACTTCAATTATGATAGGTTTGCACAATGGCTACTTTTGTTTTTGTTGGACGACTGTCCATAACACTTGTAGCAATGTACAAAGTTCAATAAGGTGTAACCAAGTTCGGCAATCCAAAGTGTCAATTGAAAAATGGCTGATTCCAATTTTTGTGAGCCAGGTCACAGGAAAGAATCAAGAAGAGAGGATACATAATGATGGAGAGAAGATCATACACGCATCAAAGAGTTAGATCTCGTAAATGTGATTTCTCAAATGTTAGCATGTCAGTGATATGACAACAAAAATGTTGCCAATTATCTGTCCATGTGCATAATTGAGTCCCACCGGTTGAAGGGTTCCACATTTGGCTATCCAAAATAAATCTCAACTGAGCAGCGGAAGTTCCATCACCACCTCTAGCTTTTAGTTTAAGGTCAATCCCTTGGTATTTCATATAGTACTTTGGATGCTCATAGGTTACAGATGTTGCACTGGGATTGTTTTACTGTCCCTTTTCATGGTATCACTTCTATATTCTATCACTTGAATCCACCTCTCTTGCTGATTCAGTTCAGACCACAACTACAATTAATTATTTAAAAAATAGCTAATTCTCGTTCACAGGTAATGTTCTCCCTGATACAATATTTCTTCGTTGTAGTAAAAGATCAACCAACTATCAGGTTATTGCAGAGTCTGCAATGCAGGTACTTGTTGGAGCTCCCTTCTGCTACAGAGTTTTGGGGAGTATTACTTTTTTTAAAAAAAATAATTCATCCAATACACTTTGCTTCTGTCTATGCACAGCATTATCTAAGATGAGCTAATGTTGTCTAATGTTGTAATGTGCTTGCTTTCATCAACCCAAATTGTTATATGAATTTACAAATGGAATTCGATTAAGACTGTTCATGCATCAATTATTTTAAACATCTCTCCATTATTACTTTAGATGCCTGCTAACATGCATCTGCACCTTTTTTCAAATCAGAAGATAGAACAGTTTCCAGACTGGCAGCTTGTAGCTGAAATGACAGGAGGTGTTGGTGGCAAACTAAAACCGAAAAGTGATTAATTGGAAGGCTTTCAATTAATCTTAACAACTGGCATAGCTCTGGGCAACCTAACCCCACTAGTTTTATCCCATCTGCTCAAGTGCCAAAAGGGACCAGTCAAATGCAAATCAGTTAGGTACCATCACCAACGGGAGCAGTCCAGACTGAACTTCTAAGCCACGTCACCTCCACAGGGAAACACAAGCAACCGCAAACATGTTTTGGTCTTGATGAGACCCATCAGTGAGGTGCAGCCATGGTGTAGCAAGCAGGGGACCCACATCTTGGCCTACCCTCTCTCACATTGAAGTCAAACTATGAAGCGATGAGTGGAAGGTTTTGAATTAATCTTCACCACTGATAACACCCAATGAGTCCAAAACATGTCTGGGGTGGCTTGAGGTCTCATGCAGATGGGATGTGGCCAAGCAGTTTAGTACAGACTGCCCCATTTGTTGTGGGACCAAGACTGATTTGCGTATGGTCTTTTCCCTTTATTTTACAGCTTGGCAGGCTGAAGAACGATGGTCTGAGGGGTTGGCCAGAGAAAAGCCAGAGGTTAAGATTAATTCATAAACTTCCAGCCATTATTCCTTTGTTTCCTTTAGTCAAACCAGGAGGTGCTGGTGGATGTCAATTTAAGTACTTGGGGCTGGACTGTGACCACCTAGCATCAAAATGGATATTTGGTGCTGCCTATTACAAGCTAAGCATACAACAATCATTCATTCAGGCATCAACAGCAAACAATAAAAATAAATTAAAGTTGATGTGCGCTTACACAAGTAACTTTTTTATAAAGCAAGGCACGCTTATAGTTTCAAATACTCAGCATAGGTACAGTGTACAGCAAACACCTTTGTGTCTTTGCCTTTAACTATGTGTATGTATCTATTTTTTCTCTTCTCCAGTCATGTAATGTGTTTTAAGCCCCTGAAGCTTTAGCTCATCTGAATACATGCATGTTGCTGTCACATAATTGGGTGGAGATTAACAGTGCAGATTTTTTGGTTACCTTAAGGGGTAAACATTTCACGGTGCAAGCTACTAGCTAGCCATAAAAAGTCACTCATCACTTCAATTCTCCTCATACCCAGCACACCATTTCATACTGGCCAAGTGCCAACTATCACTAGGCAAAGGTTGACGGGGGTGCACATTTCGAGCCCTTTAAAAGTACCTTTCACATTTCAATATTCTCAAGCTATAGTACATTTTTGATCATAAAGCATCTGTCACTGTGTTAACTTTATTTACAAACATCAAAAACAAATATGTGGCCCAAATTACATCATCAATAGGGGCTGAAACGATAGCTGAATACCACGTTACTTGTACATCTATTGACTAGTCCCTGCGCACAATGTCTCTGCCTTGATGAAGAATCCATCCGAAACCACTGGCACCTCAAAGGGGACATACTTTTCCTGAGGGTGTAGGAGTAAGAGTCGGACACAGGGGTGCCATATACTTTTATTGAAAGTAAAAACGGGGGTGGAGGGATGAAATCCTAACTAGCCCCAGCTCTAGGAGGGGTTTCCCTGCTTCAACAAAACAAACGAATGAAACGGTCTGTGTCAGGATGTCCAACTTTAAATCCACCGTCCTGTGCTCAAATCCTAAACTATCCCTAACAAGCTAGACTCAAAAGGTGAACAGGGAAAAAGGTCTCTTGGATGCCCACCTGCAGCCCTGCTTTGCAGTTCCAAAGGTTTGGAAAACAAACAAAGTTCACTGAAGTTAAAGGGTTTGACTCCCTTCCTACCTCTCGCCCCCCCCCTCCAGAGACCCCAGACCATTATAAGCAGACCTGACTCGTCTGTACTGAGATGATGAATAACAGTACAGATGCACTTTTCCAAGCTGTGTTGAGGGTGCCAGACCTTGTGAGCAGACCAGGCTTCCAGGCACTGGGACGAAGATCAGCAGCCTGGATGCCTTTTCCAAGATGTGTTGTGTGTCTGAGACCCTGTTTCCAATACCCACTTAGTTCACTCTCCTGCCAAAGGGTAAGTTCAGTGTCTTTCAATCGTTATATGCACGCTCACTGACCCACAGTCGGTGTTCTGGCACGGTCTGTACGTTCCATTCACTATTAGCAAGTTCGTATTTTCGTTCCTCGCTGTTCGGGATGTGATGTCCCAGACCCCCTTCACCTGGTTGACTTTCCATGTAGAATGTTCCAAATATTCACACTTCATTCCTATTCTGTTTGTGTGTGTCTCACCCATGTTTGTACCCTTATTTGCTGTTTAGTAGGGTCCAGACCCTCTTCTAGGTATCCAAATCCCTAGGCTGAGCCACCCCAGTACCTGCAGGGTCTTGGCTTTTGTCGTCGGGTTGTAAGCAAATCTCCCAGGATCTTCTGCTGCTTTGTCAGTGTTTGCTGGTGAGAGTCTTCTATCAACTATGGTGTGCCTCCTGCTTTGTGAAGCTTCCACAGGTACGTCTCTCTCCTGAATGCAGTCAGCCTTTTTCGGTCTGCCCTCCTTCAGATTGCCTGCCATGCTCCCAGTCCATGGCGAGATGCTCAAGACACCATTATTCTCTTTCATCTGTGGTTTTGAACCACAGCCGACCAATCGGGGTTCTTGAATAACTAGACCGTCGCTGTTAGTTCTCATTGGGGGTAATCTTCATTGTTCTTTGTATCTTCCTTGTCCCAGTATTATTACTAACTACCTTAGAGATTGTTCTGGTGTTAATGGTCTCTGCTTGGGATGGGTAATAGAAATACATAGGGGTCTCAGGAATTAGATGAGGGGAAGTCTGATAAGGAGAGTGGGAGGGTTAAAAGAATACTGTGTACTCCCGGGATTGTCACAACCTTCAATGGGTTTTCCCTCCCCATAAGATCCACCCGCAGAGCACCACCCACAGGGGGCCTTTCTCCCTTTTGGAGGTACTACCGGAGATGTCCTACAGCCTATTTGATTGCTAAGGTCTCCAACTCATTTGTGGCATAGTTTCTTTCCCTTGGGAAAAGTTTTCTGCTGATGAACAGCACTGGGTGTTCTATCCCATCATAAATCTGGGACAGTAATGCCCCTAGGCCTACTTGGAGGCATTGGTTTGTAAAACAAATTCCTTGTTAAAGTTAGCTACTTTAAGAACAGGCTCACTACATAGAATTGTTTTCAGGGACTCAAAGCAAGCCTGATCTCTCCCCCTCCCCCATTTAATTTTCTGTGGTTCTGCGTTTTTGACTTAGTCAAGCAGGAAGTTGTAGAGGATCAGACATACATATCCGGAGGCGATCCTACCCCGTACTTCCCCTGTACTGGAGCCATGAGATCATGGCCTGTCTAACCTCAGCTACTGCACCAATAGTACAGCGAGCAATTGGAAGACAGTATCCATTAAGACAACCAAATCAAATGTACCCTCGAGTTGATGACAGCCTACAGGAGAAGATCCCCGAATGAATATCAGAAAGAGCTAAGAAAAGGGACTGACAATGCCATAAGAAAGAGTGCACGACGCCCTGAAACACTAAATGAACCCAATGTATGGATCCTAGAGGAGAAAGTATGAAACAAAGAATCACCCAAACCTTAAAGTGTAAAAAAAGAAGATTGCACAATACGTTTTTCTGCAGAAATCAGAAGCATTAAGAATGTACAGATGCTGAAATGCAGGATAGTCAAGTCATCATATAGGGTAGCTATAAGTACTAAATAGAATGCAGGCAGAACTGCCATTGTACATAAACTGGACATTGGCATCATGAAATAAGTAAGCCAAAGAATCACGGGGAAAGAATGAAAGACTGTGTCACAGTAGAATAGCAGGTTATTGAAGCTGTGTTGGGAGGCTGTCTGGCCTGAAATCAAGAACTGAGAAGTCGAGGTCACCTATCTACGCTGAAGAAGGTGTGTGCGGAGAATGAGGTTGCCAAGTCTTAATTCATTTAAAACATTTAAAAGCCTGCAGAATGAGCAGAATCATGGTCTCTTGTTATATGAGTCGAGGCTGGAAATGGAGCTTGCAATCCCAGGGCGAGAATACTCTGCAAGGTCAAGTACAAAGAGAATCTCATGGCAGAAGGCATGGGTGATGAGATGCTGGGCTAATTGCGTGGTAGGGCAGCCTCATGTCCTGTATACTGGCACCTGGGTCTTGGCTTACCTGCTTCTAATTGAACCAAACATTCCAGACATGGCACAAGCACGCCAAACTAATTGCATTAGTCCATATAACAAACAACCTTATAGCTTAAGAAATCAATGAAATACTGTGTAGCTGATTTTTCATAAAATGACACGTATAAAGAGGTAGGCATACGTTGTCCCTCTGATATCGGACAGCCAATAACAAACCTAACCCCTATATGATTGTAGAACATCTAGATGTGTCCCTCGACTAATCCCAACGTAGGTTTTTCAATATTGCGACATAGCATGATGTCATTCTGCTGCATAAAGAAGTATATCATTGTATTTTTTGTGGAAATCGCTGACAGAATGAGTGTACGTCCATTGATGTTCGTTGTACACTCCCCGTTTTAGATAATTGCTAATAAAACAGAAACTTCCCATCATCTTGAATTTGTCTGGTTATTTGGACTCAGAATTATTCTGGTGTAATCCCATTCAGCCATAAATGCACGTTCCAAGGGCGATAAACTCATGTGGTAGCGGTGCGGATGGTTTCAGATCTAAACTAGTTTGACTTCAGAGTTTCCGACGATCGGACATCCTCTGCCATTAGCTGGAAGATCGTGGAGTTTCCTGTGGAGAGCGGCCCATAGATATAAACTAGCAAGAAGAATCGAGATGGTGGGAAGGTCCCTCTTTGAAGAAATCCCTGCTTGGTATCCATGGGCACTTGGCAGACGTAAGGCAAAGTGGTCAGATCGGAGGAGGAGTCGATACCGAAGGCCTCGGGTAGATTAAATGGATGTAAGTAGACTAAGGGAAATGGCAATATAAAGGGGCGGGATTGTTATATTTTAGGAAAATACGTGGCTAACAGGAACTATTGTGTGAATAAAGGAACCCCTAGGTAATCCTATTTCAAGGGAGATAGAAGACGTCTCAAATTCCAGTCAGAATATTAAGAGAGAATACACATGATCAGGACAGTGGAAGGGGACGTCTTGCGGGGTAATATAATTGGAGGAGAACAAAGGATACCTCTTAATATAAATATTTGTAGGGAACTGAGAAGGTGAACACAGGGGTTGTTAATGTGTATTGTTATTATTGTGTTAAAGGGCACAGCTGATAAAATGTTTATGCCATGTCCACTAGGGGATCATTGTCAAAGGCAGTATTACAACACATGACCACATAAGATATGTGCACACTGCGTACATGGGAAAGAAATTACTGAAAAGACTGACAGTTTTAGAACTTTAGCAAAACTCACAGTGGGATTGAACTAATTCTAGTTAAAAGTCTTATTTGTGGTGATTCTGATTAAAGGTTGCTATTTTGCAATGTTTTAACCAACTTGAATCAGTGTTTTTATCTCACTGGGGTTTTATGATGTATTTCTTCTTTGTCTTCTCTTGCTACTCACACTCTATTCTATGTGTTATGTGGTCAATAATTCCCTATCTCTTTCTTAGCTATAAGTGCTTTTCACTTTTCTTGTTTTTTCTGTTCTGTTTTATTCCCTCATTCTTTATTCCTTCTTTTCCTCTTTCTTTCTGTTTTTTTCATTTTCTTTGTTCTTCCTAGCTCTTCTCTTCTTTTCCTGAATATATGATTATGGCAGTTGAATCTAAACTACTGTTTTTAAGCCCACAACTGTTTGTTTATTTGCCATTTCTTATTTGTTGAAATGATACTATCAACAGTGTTCCTTTTATTATGTTCAGTGTCATATCAAAAATGTACACCAGCATTAAGTCGTAATGTATTTTTGTTTTTGTTTACTTAAAAGTGTATAATTGTTGTATGTCATTCACAACATATTTGTAAAGGTGCATGTGCACCAAAAAACAAATAATAAAAAAGGGCAAGAAGGGATGTGAGAAAGCGAAGGGAAGTGGAAGAAGAAATAAAACAGAATACAAGGTGGTAAGAATGAATAAGTCCAAGTGACGAAATACAGGGGCAATGGGAAACGGTAAACAAAGTTTTCCCAATGAGAGCTATGACTCAAGAAATACCTAAAGTAGCACATGAAGAGGACAGATATGATGCACAAAGTATTGGAGAGAGGCTCGATAAATTATATCAGCAGATGAGGCAGTACAGCGAGTTCTCAAGAGAGCGGCAAATGATCCCTGATACCTAAACCACGGGATGAGGAGGAAAACATGTTCAGTGATGAACGCAGAACACTGTCTTTGAGTCGATTAAATTTAGGCAGAGAAGAGGAGGATGATAGTCACAACAGTTGGGGTAGAGCAATGTCAGATGAAGAAGGAGTTGGCTGAGAGGTAGGAGGGGAGGGTATGTGCGCCCTCTTAGGAAGTGAAAACTTGGATGAAGAAGTAAGATTGTCAGATCTGGAACACACTAAGGAAAGAACACCAGCTCCTACACCATATCCTGATCTTCCCCAAAGACGATCGTGTATTGAGTGAGGAGAATCGCCACCTTATGTGAGTAGTTTAAGGTCATTACCAACAAAAAGATAAATAGGGACAATTACCCCTGCATTGGGTAAAAAAATAATGGGCCCAATTATTGGATGGGGTTCTCAAGTTCCCCGTGCTTGAGAAGGGAGGGAGCAAGACCGCAATATATTCCATGGCCTCAAATGGATAAGGTAACTTAAAATGCAAATTACCTATTTTGACTCCAGGGGCTGGGAAGTGGATACACGAATTAGAGAAAATGACAGGGAAATATGTTGGCCATCGGGGACATTAAAGGTCTATTGGCAGCTATTCTTGGAGAGAGAGCTGATGACATTTGGAGATGAGCGGGATATCTGGGTGTGACAGCACAAAACAGGGCATGATAGAGCACCATTTAATAATTGTAGGGCAGATGTTTAGAGAGCTCTCAGGGTACAGTATCCTTATACATCAGATATGGGTACAATCATGACACGTAAAATGAAAGAAGATGAAGACCCCATTGCTTATATTCAGGATATTAAAGAGAAAAGGCTGCTTGAAACGCGTGAGCCATGGGAAAAAAACTGGCACTGTTCTATCATATTTTGTGTCAGGGATTGCCAGACCAAGTACAGAGACAAATGAAAAAACAAGTAGGAGTGGAACTATTGTGCATCATTGCCGATTATTAAAAGAGAATAACAGAGAGAATGTTGAGAACAGAAAAATTGATGAAGCAAAGTTAGTTCAGATGAAATTGTCAAAATTTGCTAGAGAAGGGGCAGACTTGAGAAGTGGAGAAAGAGGTGGAATGCAAGAAATAACAGGTACATTGCAGGTGACTAATGTGCACCCAGTGGATCAAAGTGGGTATGGGTTTTGGACACGAGGAAAGGGTTCCAGAGGCTTCAGAGGAAGAGGAGATGAAAGTCCTAACACCCAAGGTGGATTTTTTTTAAAAAACAAGGTGGATTGCAAAATACCCAGGGTGAAAGTCAGAATACTCAGGGAGGATATAATGGTGGGTTGGCCAGAGGGCAACCCTTAGTGTGTTGGAATTGTGTGATAACAGGGCATATTGCATGTGTATGTAGAAGCCGAGGAAACCTGCAACAAAAAGGACAATCCTCAAGCGGTGGTGGGGGGAAGAGCTTATCCTCTGCCATAAAGTACACAAACGCGAGAGGGTTTTGCCCAGGATCACACATCCTATCAGACAGAGGTGCCACAAGCACAGCAGGTGCAGCAACAGGGTCAGTGCAAATGTACCCAGCGCAAGGGCAATCGCAACAAGCACCAATGCAGACACAACAGAATGCGAACACAGAAGAAATAATAACACCTAGGAAAGGGGGTGTCACTGTGGTAGGATGGAACCCTTTTACGGGGACAGGGACACATTTGTACCCTCAATAGGACAGCTCAAAGGGTGACTTGATGTGTTCGGTACTATCAGTAACACCAGACCCACAAGAGGAAACAAGGGTCGATGCGATGATAGGAGGCAAATCTTTTTCTTTTATTGTAAACATCAGGGACACTCACTCTTGTATAAGGGAGGAATATACCCAATGTCAGGTATTGCCACGAATGTTCAAGGGTTCTCTGAAATACAAATTCAGTTCCTTTTACTGATAAACTGCCTGTTTCTATATGGGAATGTGACACGTCTGTCCCCTTGTTATATTTGCGACAAATGTCAGTTTACATTCTGAGAACAGATTTAATGACAAAACATAACATGATGATTTCATTCACTGATCAAGGAATAGTGTTCTCTACTCCAGGAATAAACTATTTAAATGTCGGAGAGTTTATACTGGCATTGCAAGGACAAGTGGCTCTACGAGGAGTTCCAGTAGCTCCAGAAGTATTCATGTGTGGGGTGAGCATTTTATTAACATGGCTACCTGTATCAGTGGGAAAGATTGTGAGGATACCTGATGAATTTTTATTTAGACCACAAGTAGACCATTATAACTGTCCTTTCACCATAATATGGGCTTAGCGCACATGCCCATCTATAGCCCACACAAGCATTAACCCTTTCCTGGCACTGTGTGCATCTACTTGACCCCATCATCCCGATCAGAATCAGCATATACTGCAAAGTTACATAAAGTGACATCACCCATTTGTTCACATGTATATAATATGAACATGATAAATTGAAACCAACCTAACTCCACTCGCATACGCACATGTGCTAGCGTGCCTCCTACGTCACTTGAACGGGTCCACATGACGACCGAACTGCCTAACTCTGTATATTACACGCTCAGTATTCCAATGAATGCAGCTTACCGGTTGATGCTATTCTAGCACTTTCCTATGATTTCTAAATTGCATAGTCAGTCTCACCAGCAACCTAGCGCTCTACTGAAGGTCTATAGCTCAGTGATGTTACTTGAATGCCTTCCCTGACTCTTGTATTGCATATCATTGTTTACTTTATAATATACTCTGTACATTATTCGCTCAGTATTCCACTGAATGCACCGGACCTTATGATGCAATTCTAGCACTGTCCTGTGATTTCTGAAATGCATAGTCAGTCATGTATTGCCTGCGTTAGTCACGTCAGCAGCCCAGCGCTCTACTGAATGTCTATACTCAGTGAGGTTATTTGAATCCCATCCCTTGATCCTTGTACTGCACTGCCTTGTACATTAGTAGCCCGTGTTACACTAAAGGCACCAGAAATCGTTGTTGCTATCTGAGTGCTCTCTCATGCTTTCCTGCTCTGCACAGCCTGCACACCCCTGTACTGCATAATATTGCATTTACCAGCATAGAGTTCCACTGAATGCTCCTGTAATCACTGGTGGTACTCTAATACCTTCCCATGTTCTACTGTACTGCATAGTTTTGCATAGTTTCATGTTCTACTGTACTGCATAGTTTTGCATAGTTTCATGTTCTACTGCACTGCATACTTCTGCATAGTTTTGCATAGCTTCATGTTCTACTGTACCGCATAGTTTTGATAGTCCTATTGTACCACATAGTACTGCATAGTCTTGAATAGCTTTGCATATTAGGAGACTAGCGCTCTACTGAATGCACCTTAACCCACTGATGTTACTTGAGTGCCTTTTCACTGTATAGCACTCCATGCCAGCAGCTTAGCGCCCCACTCTATGTACTTTAGCTATTGTTATGACTTCTGAAGATTTCTGAACCACATAGTATTTTATCACATCTAGTTCCCTCCCACTTCATTATGCTCACAACCGGTCTCAACATCAGCGCCTTAGGCTCACTACTTACACTAACCATATTAATGAGCTCTGCTAGACCTTCCACTTATTGCGATTCCCTGTGCACCACAACCAACCTTAGAATGCTCATAGACGCTCTACCACGGTTACCCCAGCCCAGCAAACTTACAAATGACTTGTTGGTAAGCAGACCCTGCAATTTAGACCATAGAAACACCAGACTCTGCTCAAGATTGGCTGAATTATTGAACCCCCAGCCAGATTTATGTCCAACTCAGATCCTAAGAAAATTCATCCTCTCCCCAGCCAAACTACAATGGGGGTCAAACCTATTGACAACAGTTCACCCCATCCCACTACACTTAAACACTGATCCGCCAAACATCCTAAATGTATAGCCACTAACATCTCTCCTTTATCTGCCCCAAAACACCTTATCTCACCTCTCAAGGGGGCACTGATAAACGCCATATCTTTAGTCGCACACGCCACAGAGATTGCCTATTTTATTCTGGCAGAAAAACTCGACTATCTCGCCATCATTGAATCCTGACTGCATGCTGCGGCAGGCGCTATGCTCACGTTAACTGTTCGTGACGGCTACACGATTCTAAGAGAGGACAGACAAGAGGCCAGAGGTGGAGGTATTGCTATCATCTTCAAATCTAACTTATCCATGAGATTAGCCCCATCCCATAACATACAATCCTATGAAGTTCTCACAATTAAATTACCACTAGCCAAATCCCAGACCCTCACCATTCACCTTATTTATAGACAGCCTGGCCCTATTGGAACATTCGAGGAGGATATCTCCACCATTCTCTCAAATAACCTTAAAAATACTTCACAAGTACTCCTACTAGGTGACCTTAAACTGGGCTTTAATGACCCACAAGACAAACATTCCATTACTACTGCCAACATCCTGTCTGAACTAGGCCTTAACCAAAAAATCAATGTGCCTACTCGCAATAAAGGGAAAACTCTAGACTGGGTGGCGGACTATAATTGCAACAGCATTCTCACCTCCATCACCTCACAAGCCTGGACTGACCACCATCTTGTGTCATTTAAACTAGAAACCACCAAACCTTTACCCATACCCATTCCCACCGCTCCACCTACCCTAACCAAGAATAAAAAGAATATTACAGCGGATAGACTTATTCCTCTTATTCTCCCGACTCTTAACGCTCTACCAGACAGTACTGATCCCAGCAAGCTTGTCGAGGAGTATAAGAAAATCATGACAACAACCTTAGATACCTTTGCTGTGCTTAAAATGAGACAAAGTAGGCCTAAAGCTCACCTAAACTCGTGGTTCACCCCACACCTAAAAGACTTACGGCTAAAAAAAAAACTACGAAGCCTCCTGGAGACTACTCCCCACAGAAGAAAATAGAACTAAATTCACTAATATCTCATCTCTCTACAAAAAAGAAATCTGCCTGGCCAAACGTGAATCCTATAATAACTGCATTGGACAAGCTAACTCCAGTTTGAAGGAACTATTCACGATCCTAAAAGACGAGAGACCCTTACCCCTACGCCGGACACCTTTTCTAAAGACAAAACATGGTGCTTCGACATCCAGCATGCGCTAGCCACCCTCCAAAACAAAATTGCCCAAAATAAAAGCATCTCTAACCACCTTAAACCCATCTCCAACCACCTCAACCCCACCTAACATCACCTCCATTCCCCTTCAGATCCCACCTACTCGCTTTAACTTTTCCAAAATGTCTACTCTCGAGGTGGAAAAAGTCATACTATCAGTCAAACCCTCTAATTGCCAGGGTGACCACTGTCCAGCCCGACATATCAAGGATGCAGCAAGGGATTTATCATAGCAAAGCTTATCAATGCCTCCTTCGCTTCTGGTACCATCCCTAGCAACCTCAAACAAGCGCGGGTGCTCCCACTGCTAAAAAAACAAACTCTAGACCTATAAATTCCAACTAATTACCGGCCTATCACAATAGTAATTTTTCTCTTAAAAATTTTGGACAAGGTTGCCGATCTTCAAATTCAGAAATACTTTGAACTACACCACTTGCTAGGAGCTCGCCAAGCAGGCTTCCGTACCCAACATGAACAGAAACTGCACTTGTTGACCTAAAGGCACAAATCAACGAGCTAAGGGACAAATGGAAATCAGCCCTCCTTCTCCTCGACCTATTGGCTGCATTTGACCTTGTGGACCATAAAGTCTAATGCAGCCATCTAGACTCAGCTGCACAATTCTCCCTCCAAGGGGGCCATAACTTGGATTGAGTCGCTCTTAAGCCATAGGACCATGAGGGACATCTCCCCCTCAGCAGCTGCTGACCACATTCCAATCACCTGCAGAGTGCCCCAGGGATTGTGTGTCTCACCCACCTTGTATAACATATTCACTAAGCCCCTTTTCGATGATCTGGACCTTCTGGGTATCACCTACACTAACCATGCAGATGATACACAGATTCTCCTCCCACTTTCTGGGGATTGCGGCAAGGATTTGGCCTTGCTGATTAGAGTTTATCTCATCATCCTGGCATGAATGGCAACTCACGGTCTATGCCTGAATGCTTACAAAACAGAGCTTATCATCCTGGGCACTCCCACAAACCTCAGAAAACTAGACCATGAATATACCTCCTTCATAATTGATGGCAACCTCATCAAAGTTGCCAATGAGGTAAAAACCTTAGGCTTTTACCTCGACTCCACTCTCACCTTCACTAAACAAGTCAACTCAATGGCCTCCACTACTGCTTATACATGTAAAGTTATTAGAATGGTCAAACCCTTTCTCTCTAACAACAGTTGCATCATCTTGGCTAGACCCATCATCCTGTCTAGATAGGACTACTGTAACACCCCCTACATCGGCTCCAACAAGTACATTATTAAGAGAATCCAAACACTGCAAAACTATGCCCTCAGAGCAGCCCTCAGTGTACCCAGGAGAGAACATATCTCTGAGATTAGGCAACAAAAAAATTGGCTCTCTACCAACGACAAATTCCGGCTCAAAACCGCTTCACTCACTCACAAATTACCGAATAATGCCGCGCCCAGGATATATCTCTGAGAGATTCCACAGAAGGACTTCAATTAGGCCCTCCAGACTTAACACCAACTGCCTCTCTATTCCTAGGTTCAAATTATCTAAGGTTGGCGGCAGTAGCTTTACTGTCAAAGCTGCTCAGCTTTGGAATTCCATGGCACCTTCCCTCCGAGCGTATCAACCATACCAGAACTTTAAACATAACTGGATCAACTGGCTTAAGACAACAGACCTCTAAGACTTACTACCTACACCACATTTGTAAATAGTCTTTAAATATGCTTCTACTAGGTCTTAGACAGATTACTCATGTGTATGCTTTTATTTTCTGTTTTGTGACAATCTTCGTTACTGCTACCTTCTTTTACCTCCCTACCTTATTCTTCTCTTTGCCATGTGTATTTATTTTCTGTATCCTAGGATATGAACTTCTTTGTAACCTCTATGCCCCGTTACCCTTGGGTCTGGTGCGCAATACAAATAAATAAACAAACACCTATGGGTGTGGAAGAAGGGCAGACTATTCTTATAGAACTGGAAGAAGCTGTAGCACAAGGGCAAATAGGAGTGCTTGAAGGAGAAGATGAAGAAGGCAGATCATGGAGAACAGTGATAGCTCTTGAAGAAAGTTACAGATTAGCTGATAGAACAGATGAATATATGTTCAGAGATGAATGTATAGATGATGAGGTAGTGATTTTTATAAGCATTACATACTGGACAAAGATTGAGAAAAGGGAAGTCCCACAGCGAATGGCACTGATGCGGTAAAGACCAGCATTTTTTCAAGAAGACATAGAAAATGTGCCAAGTGTCCTTTGGAATATGGGCCCATATGACGTAGGCCTATTGAAGGGAATAGGGTAGGTTAAAATAAAACTTAAGCCTGGAGCAAATTTACCCTGATTGAAGAAGTGCCCTATGTCTCGAGAAGCTGATGAAGGCATATTTAAGACTATTTCAGCATTGATGAATCAGGGAATCCCAGTGCCATCAGAGTCCCTGTGCAATACTGCGGTGTATCAGATTAAGAAATCTAAGGGAAAGTTGTGGAGATTTATCCAGGATCCAGGTAAGCAGATTGTAGAAGCAGAGTTTCAATTAGGTCAGAATCCTGCGACAATATTGTGTAGCATCCCAGCTGAAGCCAAGTTCTTCACGGTGATCAATTTGAAACATTTGTTTTACTCGATCCTGTTGTACAAAGACTTACAAGACCTTACTTCCTTTACGTTCGGACAAAATAGAGTAAAACATACTCATTTACCTCAAGGGTACTGTGAGCCTCTGTCAATCTTTAATAGGGTCCCAACTATATTGGCAAACAAAGGATACAAAGTAGATGAGGAGAAATTACAGTATTGCCAGGAAGAGGTATTGTACATAGGTCAGTTAATTTCACATGAACAAAAGAAAGTGACACCTGATAGAGTTGAGGCAATCATGAAGACACCAAAGTCAAATACAGGGAGGCAAATGCAGGCATTTCTGGGATTATGCAATTATTGAAAGGCCTGGGTTTTCAACTACAGCACATACACAAATTGCTGCTACAAGCACTTAAGAAAGAACAAGTTGGTAAGGAAAATATAGAATGGACTGAAGAAATGGAGAAAGGATTTGCTGAATTTAAAAAAGCAATTTGTACAGCTCCAGTTTTGGGAATCCGCAATTATAGTGAAACATTGTATTTTTTTTCACACAATAATGGGTCAGTAATGATAGCAGTACTCACACAAAGAACAACACTAGGGTATAAACCTTTGACATATTACAATGGGATTTTATATCAAGCCATGAAAGGACATTTCCCATGTGAACAATCTTTGGCTGCTGCCGCATTTGCAAATGAGAAGTCCACAAGTATTACCATGGGCTGTGCCATGACATTATACGTGGATCATGCCTTATTTGCCATTTTAGAGAAACACAAAGGTACATTGATGACACAAAGAGCTTCTGGTTATGAAGTGATGATTTCTAATCCATCAATTAAAATTGTAAGGTGTAAAATAGTGAACCCAGCCATGTTTATAGCAGAACCTGTGAAAGAAGGTGATCATGTGCATGACTGTGCTAATTATGTTGAATTTTATGATAATTTACCCAATGTGTGTCATGATGCCCGCTCCCGGGGAGCCGGTTCAAGCCCTGTGTCCCCGAAAGCGGACATCCAGTCCCCAAGGAAGGACCCAGCAACCCCATATAGGGGCCCTTTGGGAGTGCTTGGGTGCACTTACCTGATGCAGACCATGCTGCAGGATCCCGGCCTCCTTGAGGCCTGAAAGGAACTACTTTACCTGTGGGACTAATTTACCATCCGGGCGTGGTCGGGGAAGGATACATACCTGATTGGAGGAAGGATACATACCTGGAACTTCCTCCAAGGCTATTTAAACCCCACCCGAACAGCCACACGTGCTTCACGTTGTTCTGCATCTAGCAGCTGGACGCTCACCGTGTCTGCTCCTGCATCCTGACTTCTGCCACGCCTGCCAGCATCTTGGATCACCTGCAAAGGAAGAGAAGAAGAGAACAGAAGAAGGAAAAGTCCTTACCTGCTAAATCGGCATCCCGGAGACATCTCGTCGACAATCCTGAAAAGGAAGACTTTTATTTAAAAGCTCATCGCGTCGATCGCTGCAGCGCCGCATTCCACTCACCATTACAGGGCACCTCCATGTTCAGCAGTGATCATCCAGATTCGCAGTCACGCCCCAGCGCCTAGGGAGAAAAAGACAAGAACAAAAGGTGAGAGAGAGAAGGGAATAAGGAAAGCTAAATTTCCATGTTAAGACTTACCTGTTGATTCATTCCCTCTTCATTTCGGGTCCGCGCCGCATCCTGGCATTTCCGGACCCCGGCCCCTAAGGGGAAAAAGAGACATCAGCGTTAATGAGCGAATGAAAAGACATTACCAAAAAAACGCTCATTAAAGACTTACCTGATTTCTACAAGGATTTCACCTCTCATCTCGGGCCGGTGCCTGTTCCTCGGCATTCCGTACCCCGGCCCCTATGGGGAAAAAGACACTAGCATTAGTACATTAATGCATGGACACAAGGGGAGCCTCTTATCAAAAAAACTTACCTGGAAACCAAGCAAGTTTGGTTCTCACCAATCCGAAAAATCCAGTGAAGTAACTGGATACCAACGCGCCCCTGTATCAGAAGCAGGATGGAGAGCTCGTCCTTCCAGACCCTAAGGTGAGACGCTACGAGGAATCACAGAAGGGTTTCGAGGAGGGTGAGAGGGGAAAGTGGGAGGCCGATTGCATTACCCTGCAGACAGTTAATCCCCTATTTTCGCCTGCAGAAGGATACTTCTGCGAGCCAGACAAGCCAGATTTGGGGGCCCGGTCCAGTCCGTCTTCCGAACCCTGCGCATCACCTTAGAAGAGGTCACAGCAGCGCGAACCAGGCCAGCGCCTCCGTGGGAGTCAGGTGAGCGTTATAGAACGCGAAGCCTTCCTACAAATTCCCACCCAGGCGCTATGGAAAGTTCTGAGACTGATCAGTTGGCCCAATTACTGGGGGAATTACGGGCCGAAGTACATGCCGCTCATCAAGAGACTAATGCCCTCAGGAGGGAATTAATAATATCAAAGGAAAGAACTGATGACCTGGCCAGACAGCTTTTGCAAGGTCAAGCTGGGCAAACTCCTCTACCCGGTTCCGGAGGGAACCCCGCTCCTGTGGTTTCCAGTAACCCTGTGCAGATTAATCTACCTGGAAACATGCCGCTGGCCCCACCCGAACGCTTTTCTGGGGACCCCAAACGATTCGCCGTATTCATGAATCAGTGTCAATTGCACTTCCTATGCAGACCTGGGGCCTTCCCTAATGATCAGACCAAGGTAGCCTTTGTATTGTCATATCTCAGCGGCTGCGCTGCCGATTGGTCAGTTCCACTGGTTACTCAAGATGACCCGTTTCTCCGTGATTTTCAAGGGTTTCAAGCAAGCATGGAAAGGTTATTTGCTAGACACTCTCAGGGGCAGGCTCTGGATGACGAATTTCTATCCCTGCGACAGGGCAATCAGGACCTCCTATCCTATATTGCAACCTTTAATAGACTAATTGTGGAAACGGGATGGCCAGAGGATAAAAGAGTCACGTTGTTTTATCGAGGCCTACGCGGAGAACTTAAAGATGTCTTGGCCCAAGTTGTAAATCCGCCCCAAGAATGCACAGAGTATATAGACTTAGTGGTCCAATTGGATCACAGACTTCAAAACAGAAAAGCAGATCGGTCCAGGTTTGAGACCCGGGTGTTGGTCAAGACCCATGCTAATCCCAAGGGAGTTGATGTCTCTGAGCCTATGCAAATTGGAGGGGTTAAAGGTCCCTTAACTCAAAAGGAACGTGAAAGGAGGCGGCAGTTAAAATTATGTCTTTATTGTGGGAATTCTGGACACTTTCTACGAGATTGCCCGGCAAAACCGCCCGAAAGGCGGTAGGAGCCGCTGATAAAAACCATGAAGACTCTGTTTCGGGAAACGACTCCGCCCGACAAGCGCAGGGGTCCGCTTGCCGAGCTTGAAAACTAACTCTCAGACCTCGCATTTCATTGTGCCAATGGTTCTCGTAGATCCAGAACAGCCTAAGCGGTTGCATGCAATAAAGGCATACATCGATAGTGGGGCTATTGGAAACTATGTGGATCGTGAATTGGTCTCTAGGATTAACCTCCCTCTCAACCTAAAACCAGCAAAGATGTCATCACCACAGTCGATGGAACTGAAATTGCCTCTGAACCGGTAACACATTCCACTACTGAGGTGACTCTTATTGGTCCCGACGGCCATCGGGAGGGTGTTGTGTTTGATGTAATCAAGGCTCCACAGTTTCAGGTTATTCTTGGAATCCCTTGGTTAGAGACACATAATCCTCGAATTGATTGGCGAGCTAAGAGAATAACCTTCCCGGATTGTACACAAACCTGCTACCCAGAAAACCTGAAGATTAATCTAGCAACTGTAACCTCTGCCTCCATGCAACTACCTCCGGAATACCAAGACTTTCAGGACGTCTTCCAAAAGGAACAGGCCAACACGTTACCTCCTCACAGATCGTACGATTGCCAAATCGATCTGGTGCCCGCTGCACAACCCCCTTGTAGCAGGATTTATGCCCTTACCAAACCTGAAAACATGCATTTGAGACAATATTTGGATCAATACCTAGCTAACGATTTTATTTGCCCGTCAAAGTCACCGGCATCCTCGGCTTTGTTCTTCGTGCCCAAAAAAGAAGGCGACCTTAGAACTTGTATCGATTACCGTGCATTGAACCAGATAACGGTTAAAAACCGTTATCCTCTGACTCTGATCCCTGAACTCCTTGACCAGGTGAAGGACGCTTGCATATACACCAAGTTAGATCTCCGGGGGGCTTATCATCTGGTACGAGTTAAAGAAGGCGACGAATGGAAAACTGCCTTCCGTACTAAATACGGATAATTCGAGTACCAGGTGATGCCTTTCGGATTGTGTAACGCGCCGGCTGCCTTCCAATACTTCATGAATGATGTCCTTCGGGAACTCATCGATGTTTGTGTTGTCGTATATATCGATGACATTCTGGTGTACTCCTCTTTGGAATCTGATCACAGAAAACACGTCAGGGCAGTACTTGAAAAACTGCGCCAACACAAACTATTTGCTAAATTGGAGAAATGTGTTTTCCATACCACAGAAGTCGAGTTTCTAGGTTTCATCCTGACACCCAAAGGAGTCCGAATGGACTCAAGAAAAGTGGATGCCATCCTCAAATGGCCATCACCTAGCTCTGTAAAAGGGGTTCAAAGCATGCTCGGCTTTGCCAATTTCTATCGCAGGTTTATCCCGGAATTTTCACGCGTGGTACAACCCATTACTGCACTCTTGAGGAAAAATAAACGTTTTGAATGGTCTGAAGAAGCCGAGCAGGCCTTTCAGGATTTAAAGGCTAAGTTTACCTCTGCACCTATATTGAAACACCCGCGTCCAGATCTCCCTTATGTCGTCGAGACTGACGCATCCAGCCTAGCCATGGGAGCTGTCCTGTCCCAAAGAGATCCGAAACCAACCAACTGCATCCCGTAGCATTTTGGTCCAGAAAATTCTCAGCACCCAAGGTTAATTATGCAATCACTGACAAAGAACTGTTAGCCATTAAGTCCGGTTTCAAAGCCTGGTGGCGTTATCTGCTTGGCGCTCGACATACCATCACAGTGATCACTGATCACCGGAATTTACAGTATTTGAAAACCGCCAAGTCTCAGTCATCACGGCAGCTCCGATGGGCTTTGTTTTTCGCTGAATTTGATTTTGTGATTACCTATCGACCTGGCTGCAAGAATGGCAAAGCAGACGCCTTATCCCGAATTGGAATGGGAGAATCTGATACAAACTCAGAGCCAGTACCAATAATTCCCGAACAGAGGATTCTAGGCATGACTTCGTTACAGACGCTTGAAGACATTCAAGCCAGAGTGAAAACTCCTGGACCGTACAACCTTACAGGATTGGATACAAAAGGGATCAGACTTTACCATAGATAATGGTTTACCTTATTTCCAAGGACGCTTATTCCTGCCACATAAGGAATTACACAAACTAGTTATTTCCAGTTATCATGATACATTAATAGAGGGACACCCCGGTATTGCCAAGACAGAGGAAAAGGTGAAACAACAATTTTGGTGGCCCTCTTGGCGAAAAGATGTTAAATCTTTTGTGATGTCCTGTGGTGTTTGCGGCCAAAATAAAAGTCAAAAGAAAAGACCAGCCGGTCTCCTTCAACCTCTAGACATACCGCCAGCACCCTGGCACACCCTATCAATGGATTTTATTACGGACCTGCCTCCTTGTTCGGGGTACAATACTATTCTGGTAATTGTGGATTTGTTTTCCAAAATGGCCCACTTTATTCCTTTGAAAGGTTTACCTTCAGCTTCTGTCCTAGCCAAAGAATTCCTCGAAAATATTGTTCGGCTACATGAATTCCCATCTATACTAATCTCTGACGGGGAAGCCAATTCATTTCCCACTTCTGGCGCAAATGTTGTCAAATGGCGCAGATCGACGTAAGATTATCGACCAGTCACCACCCTCAGACCGATGGTCAGACCGAGAGGACAAATCAGACCCTTGAGCAATACTTACGGTGTATGTTACAGCAATCTGAAAGCAACTGGAAAGACATTCTTTGGATAGCCGAATACGCATATAACAATTCGGTACACTCTAGAACTGGCCACAGTCCTTTTTATACTTTGTTTGGGCATCACCCTCGAACCTCAAACCTTGACTCACCTCAGAACCTCAGAATGCCTGCAGTAGAACATCTGCATTCTACAATTACCCAAGGCTTCAAAGAGGCAACTACGCATTTACAACAAGCCAAGAGAAAATACAAGGAGAATGCTGATCTACATCGGAGTGAAGCACCTCCGTATCAGATTGGGGATCAAGTGTGGCTAGCTACCAGACATTTACCACTCAAAGGGCCTCGAACCTTTAACCCAAAATATCTGGGACCTTATTCTATTACGGCAATAATTAACCCAGTGGCTGTTAAACTTGATTTACCAGCTAGTATGCGAATTCACCCTGTTTTTCATGTGTCACTTCTGAAACCAGTGGTACCCGGAACCCGACTACTCAAACCTCCAGAACCTATTCTAATAGATGGGGATCCCGAATTCGAAGTGAAGAACATTTTAGACTCAAAAATGTTTAGGTCAAAACTACTGTTCTACCTAATTGATTGGAAGTGGTACGGACCTCAGGAGAGGTCGTGGGAACCCAGCGACCATGTGCATGCACCTCGATTAGTCAGGAAATTCCACCGACTCTTCCCAGACAAACCAAAACCCCCGGAGGGAACAACCTTGGGAGGGGCCTTGGGGGGGGGGGGGGGGAGGGGGGGTGTGCTGTCATGATGCCCACTCCCGGGGAGCCGGTTCAAGCCCTGCGTCCCCGAAAGCGGACATCCAGTCCCCAAGGAAGGACCCTGCAACCCCATATAGGGGCCCTTTGGACAGTGTCCTGGCGCCTATGGTGCCAGGCTCATAAAAGACATCAGTCCTGGCGCCATAGGCGCCAGGCTCATTATGGGAGTGCTTGGGTGCACTTACCTGATGCAGACCATGCTGCAGGATCCCGGCCTCCTTGAGGCCTGAAAGGAACTACTTTACCTGTGGGACTAATTTACCATCCGGGCGTGGTCAGGGAAGGATACATACCTGATTGGAGGAAGGATACATACCTGGAACTTCTTCCAAGGCTATTTAAACCCCACCCGAACAGCCACACGTGCTTCGCGTTGTTCTGTATCTAGCAGCTGGACGCTCACCGTGTCTGCTCCTGCATCCTGACTTCTGCCACGCCTGCCAGCATCTTGGATCACCTGCAAAGGAAGAGAAGAAGAGAACAGAAGAAGGAAAAGTCCTTACCTGCTAAATCCGCATCCCGGAGACATCTCGCCGACAATCCTGAAAAGGAAGACTTTTATTTAAAAGCTCATCGCGTTGATCGCTGCAGCGCCGCTTTCCACTCACCTTTACAGGGCGCCTCCATGTTCAGCAGCGATCATCCGGATTCGCAGTCACGCCCCAGCGCCTAGGGAGAAAAAGGCAAGAACAAAAGGTGAGAGAGGGAAGGGAATAAGGAAAGCTAAATCTCCATGTTAAGACTTACCTGTCGATTCATTCCCTCTTCATTTCGGGTCCGCGCCGCATCCTGGCATTTCCGGACCCCTGCCCCTAAGGGGAAAAAGAGACATCAGCGTTAATGAGCGAATGAAAAGACATTACCAAAAAAACGCTCATTAAAGACTTACCTGATTTCTACAAGGATTTCACCTCTCATCTCGGGTCGGTGCCTGTTCCCCGGCATTCCGTACCCCGGCCCCTATGGAGAAAAAGACACTAGCATTAGTACATTAATGCATGGACACAAGGGGAACCTCTTATCAAAAAAACTTACCTGGAAACCAAGCGAGTTTGGTTCTCACCAATCCGAAAATCCAGTGAAGTAACTGGATACCAACGCGCCCCTGCTTCAGAAGCAGGATGGAGAGCTCGTCCTTCCAGACCCTAAGGTGAGACGCTCCGAGGAATCACAGAAGGGTTTCGAGGAGGGTGAGAGGGGAAAGTGGGAGGCCGATTGCATTACCCCGCAGACAGTTAATCCCCTATTTTCGCCTACAGAAGGATACTTCTGCGATCCAGACAAGCCAGATTTGGGGGCCCGGTCCAGTCCGTCTTCTGAACCCTGCGCATCACCTTAGAAGAGGTCACAGCAGCGGGAACCAGGCCAGCGCCTCCGTGGGAGTCAGGTGAGCGTTACAATGTAAAAGAAAATGCTTTAGCAGGAGGGGAGATTCTCTTTATTGATGGGTCATCAAAAATGAACCAAACTAGTGGGGAGAGGCATTCAGCATGCAGAGTTTCAAGACACAGATTAAACAGATTCAGCGCAGGTGGCAGAATTGGTAGCTCTTATTGTTGCGCTCGAGAAACACAAGCATCAGGAAGTGACAGTGTACAGTGACTTCCCCTATGTGACTTCAACCATACACATTGGGCTATTGCGCTGGAAAAGGAGGGGTTATCTCTGCATAGACTGCACTCCAGTGCAACATGCGTCTCAATTGGGCAGGCTCATTAAGGCACTACAACTCCCAGTAGCTATAGTGGTCATAAAATGTGCAGCGCATACTAAACAGACTATCTCTCGCAGAAACAAAGCCACAGATGTAGAAGCCAAAAGGATTGCATATTCCGCAGAAATTTTGAGTTTCGACACTGAAAATCCTACAGAAGTATTGGTTAGAAGCATGCTGGTACGAGAGGGATTTAATATGCTGTCAATACGCAACTAATACAGGTACAGGATAGAGCCCCACAAGAAGAGCAGGAGCTATTTAGATGTGGGGGGGGGTGTTCATTATCCCCCACAGATGCATTATGGAGATAAGAAAGCACTGGAAAGCCAATAATGCCAGTGACATTACTGAAAGTCACACTTCAGCAGCTGCATTACCCCGCGCATATAACCTGAGAAAGTCTTGCTGCCACCATCGCAAAGTACTGGTTTGTTCCCAATCTATTGGAACACGTTGCACAGTTCTTTGTAAATTGCATCATCTGTCAGAAGTTTACAGCTGGGCATACACTAAGAACAATCAGAGGAGTAATACCCCATCCAAATGACCCGTTTCAGCATTTGCAAATTGACTAAGTTGATATGCTGCAGACATTTAATGGATATAGATATACATTAGTGGTGGTGTGTCCCTTTTCTCAATGGATCATGGCAGGTAATTGTAGAGATCCCAATGCCACCTGTGGAGCAAAGTTTCTAGTATGTGAAGTATTTCCAAGATGGGGTGCGTTGAAATACTGAGGTCAGATAATGGGCCACATTTTGTCAATGAGCTGTTTGAACAAATAGGGCTTGTGTTGAGCATAAAGCATACTTTACTTCTGCTTATCACAGATGTCAACGGTACACAGGGCTGTCCTCCGCTGATAACCAAGCCAAGGAGAGGCACCTGCTACCGTGGTACTGTCCTTGATTCCAGAAAAAAGAAAAGGCAAGCGGTTCATCGCAGCCAGTGAGTCGAAGGGAGCGCTGATTAGAAAGCAAACTGTGTTGAACAAAAATAGCAAACAGCTCATTGAAGAAATGCACAAAGAACTGTTAATACGAGAGGGGAAAATCAGCTGCAGAGGAGTCCAGCACCACGTGGGTGCTCACTCGAGAAACTCTGGGCGATTAAACTATCATTGAAACTGCAGTTCCCAGAAGACCTTGGGAATGGGGTGAGAAATAGGTCAAAGTGGTCATACAGCGGTCTAGCAAAATCCTCTGTAAAGTCGAATGTTTTTGACCATCAGAAGATTGTAAAGCTAAGGGAAGTGAATCCTGCATAGTAAGAAAGTAGAAGAAATTGTGTGATTGGTAAAAGTTGGCAAGAGTGAACTCGACGGAGGGATGCCGATAGAAAGGGGCAAAGCCTAAGGTCCCTAAGAACAGTGTGTTGACAAAGGTGAACACGACACAGAGATATCCACAGTGAACTGTTTAAAAAGACATTGAGATTTGTGAATGCCACAGGTGAAGTTGATTTGAGGAAAGCCATAGTGAACTCGACGGAGGGAGGCTAACATTTGAGAAGGGTCTGAGCCTGGGAGAGGGGGATTCAGGCCTAAAAAGCCATCACCCTACAGAAAAGGCCATAGTGAACCCAATGGAAGAAACCATCACACACTGGAAAAGGATGTAGTGAACCCAACGGAAGGAGGCAAACATTCAAGAAGGGTCTGAGCCCGGAAGAGGGGGATCCAAGGGTGCTGTGCTCATGAGTCCCGCCTTGTCCCGTGCTCAGAATGTGGGTAAGGGAGACCCCCCCATTACAACATCCTGACTTATCATTTGTGAACACTTTTCTTTCTTGTGAATAGTATCCCACACTCTTTTGTATTTAGTTGTAGGGATTGGCAATAGGTTTTTCTTGCATAGGCCCTTTTATTTGACAAGACGTCACTAGGACATCCTTATTATTTGATGGTCGTAGCTTGCTCCCATCTTAGATTTAGGTTAAGATTAGGTGTCTTTGCAACCCGCATTTACAGTTTAATAAAAACCCTTGAACTGTGATCACTTGTGTCTGTCTTTACTGTTGCCACCATGAGTTCCTTACAGTGCAAATGATAATAATTTCTTTGACCTATTTGGGCATGACAAATGACATAGGAGGGATGCAGAAGAAGATAACCAGGGGATAAATACATATCTTTATAATTCAACTCACCTGGGGAATAATATGTGGTACCAACATATGAAAAAGGTGGGGGAGAGAGCATCTGATGAAAGCTGCTATGTCTGCTCTCTCATCCCCTATGCCACAAGTACAGTAAGAACATTCACTTCAAAAGATATTTCGGCACATGATGCCAAGTGCCTCAGCCACCTAGCAGCATGTACTACCAGAGGACAGTTCCAAGGGAGCTGGGCAACTCTGAGATGGTGATCAAGACAGTCATTCCCATACCAGGATGATTATATCAAGACAACACAAATGGAAAAGTAGCCTTGATGGAGAGGCAAGATGCTCGTGTATCCATCCATGGGACAAGACACAGTAATAGTTGAAGAAATTAAGGGGATTAATTGCTCTGACAAAACTGAAAGAACTGGAATGACTGGATGCTGGGAGCACCCACAGCTGTTGATCTATGGACGAGTGATTATGACCAAAGGATGGGAAAATGGGATGATGTCCTGTGTAGCTCATCTACTAAGGAAGGAACCAGTGCACATGGTGAACAATGAGTGTCTAAAGTCATGGCCCAAGAACTCTAAACTGCTGACATGGGTGGACGACGAATCAGGACCAATGGCTGTAGTCCCATTGATTAATGCGACAATGTGCTTTCGAAGCAATGGTAAAGTCCAAGTTGGAGAAAATAAAGGGTGCAAGAACACAAAGCCGCGAGGCGAAGACCTGAGGATAAGGCCAACTCAAGAGCTCTCATCTGCTCTGCTGCGAGAGCACGAGCAGCCCTGAAGCAGGAATACAGCACCTTCCGTCATCAGCACTGCGCGGAAAGGGCCATCGTTGCCCACATCTGGAGAAACTCGAAATTTGGCTGATACGGCACACGAGGAGTCTGCTGGTCTCACCAAGATGGCCGCCCCATCGCTGTAGCAACATATGGCAACAAGCATTGCCGCCGGAAAATCACCGCCGCTGCCCGAGGTCCCCATAGGCCCGTGGAGCCTGCCAGCCCCTTCCCTACTGCTTTAAAGGTAGTGGTAGGCGACCGACAGGCAAAGCCGCGAGGTGAAGGCCTGAGGATAAGGCCAACTCAAGAGCTCTCATCTGCTCTCTGCTGCTCGAGGGTGCGCTCCAAGCCTTCAGGTATAAGCCCCTCTCCTCTGCAGCTCACTGTCATGCTAGCGCGTGCCTAGCCTATCCTTGTCTCCCAGCCTCAGAAACGAGCGCCTATGCACCCGGCTTATCATCCCATCCACTACTACCCATATCCTGACCTCCCCATGGAGTCCAGTAATGCCCCCCCTCGCTCACCATCTCCTCCGTGCCCCTTCCTCACTTGGCCCACCCACCATCTCCAATGACGTGAGCACCCATGCCATACGCCAAAATATTCAACGCAGGTCGAAAGCCGCATCCTGCCTGTCGCCCAGCATTGATAAACTGTTGCTCCCCACAAGCAACAGGCTATTCCACTCAGCAGACCGTCACAAACTACCAAAAACCACTATGAATGCTCGGTCGGCAGCCAAGACCTCAAGCACCCGACAGAACTCTTTGGGTACCCCCCCACAGTTAATGATGTTCATGCTTGCCCTCCCACTCCTGCTAATGTCAATCATGCTATGTTTGCCACTCTGGCTATTGTCCATCATGCTAGGAGCGCCTCCCATGCAAAAGTGAATCATGCGAACCCTTGCCAATGTTAATCATACTAGGAGCGCCTCCCTTGCAAAAAGTGAATCATGCTACCCTTGCCAATGTTAATCATGCTAGGAGCGCCTCCCGTGCAAAAGTGAATCATGCTACCCTTGCCAATGTTAATCATGCTATGTTTGCCAATGCTAATCATGCTATGTTTGCCACTCCTGCCATTGTGAATCATGCTGCGAGTGCCTCTTTTGCAAAAGTGAATCATGGCACTCTGGCTAATGTTATTCATGCTAGTTCTGCCACTCCTGCTAATGTTAATCGTGCTATGAGCACCTCCCCTGCTATTGTGAATGCTGCACCATTACCGCTCATCTCACCTACCGCCCACCAGGTCCAGCGACAGACTTCCAAGAAGCACTCCTGCACATCCTCAGCAACAACCTCCAGAAATCCACCATGTCCATCCTCCTTGGGGACATGAATCTCGGCCTCAATGACCCCTCAGACGGGAATGCCTCCTCCCTCAACAACAACCTAGCGACACTCGGCTTCAAACAAGCAGTGTCAGAACCAACCCATAATAAAGGTCGCACACTGGATTGGATCGCTCAACACAACTGTCCACTTTCTAGTCCTGTTGTCACCACCATCCCCATGTCAGACCACACGGTGGTACACTTCAATCTTAATTATGCGAAAATCCCAACCACCAGCCAAGGGACTCTGACACCTGCTCTCACCACGAGCGCCAAACAACTCACTAAGGAAAGGCTACTCCCACATCTCCAGGTTCCAGAACTCGAGCACCCATTTACTAATAATCCAGACACCCTTGCAACCACCTACAACCTCATCATTGCTAAAGCCATTGACACAATTGCTCCCCTCAAGCAAAGAAAAGCCAAACCTATTGAGCAAACAAACTCGTGGTATACCCAGGATCTCCTGAAACTACGCCCGCAAAAACGTTCAGCTCTCACTGCGTGGCAAACGAAACCCAATGACGACACCAAACTCACTTTTAAAAACATTGCTAAACAATATAAATCCACCATCATCACAGCCAAAGTGAATTCCTTCAACTCCAAGATAGCCAACGCGAAATCTGGGTCCAAAGAAATCTTCACCATCTTTAGAGAACTAGAGACCCCTACATCCCCTGCCAACCCCATAAACAAAGACAAAGAATGGTGCAATGGTATTCAAGAAGCCATGCTCAACAAACTGAACACCCTCCAAAACAAAATCATCAGCCACCAAAAAGCCCTAACGCTACAACTCTCCAATCTTCACCAGAACTCCCACACTGAAATTCCAGCCTTCTCACTCCAAGGGATGACAGAAGGGGAAGTCCTTACCCTACTAAACTCAATCAAGCCTTCCAACTGTAAGGGGGGACTCATGCCCTGCCCAGCTCATCAAGGACAGCACCACAACTCTAGCACCGTTCGTCACTGCCTTCATCAACGCCTCGTTCCAATCAAACCAAGTTCCCTCCTGCCTCAAAGAAGCCTGGGTGCCCCCACTGCTGAAGAAACCCACACTCAATCCTAAATCACCTACGAACTACAGGCCCATCATGACAGTCCCCTTCCTACTGAAGATTCTGGATAAAGCAGCATACACCCAAGTCCAAAAATACCTAGAAACGCATCATCTGCTTGGTCTCTGACAGTCGGGCTTTCGACCCAACCATGGCACAGAAACCGCATTATTGGATCTCAAAAACCAAATTGATGACCTCAGAGATGTGGGCAAACCTGCCCTCCTCCTACTCCTCGACCTCTCAGCAGCATTTGATCTAGTGGACCATGAGACCCTTTGCCACCACCTTTCAACGGCTGGCAATTTCTCTCCAAATGCCACTGCGTGGACTGCATCCTTTCACAGTGGGAGAGCAATGAAAGTCTTTTCAGACCAAGCCTGTGCACACCCACATCTAATGAAGTGTGGGGTTCCTCAAGGGTCCTGCATCCCTCCAACCCTGTACAACCTCTTCACAAGATCCCTATTCAAATACCTTGATCTGATGGGTATTTCATACACTAACTATGCAGACGATACGCAGGTCCTCATTCCCTTGTCAGGTGACTATGAAGCAGACCTCAAAACCCTCAACTCCATTTACACCACTATCCAGACCTGGATGACCAAAAACTGGCTCTGCCTCAACAGCGAAAAGACTGAACTTCTTATCATCGGCTCTCCATCCACAATCAAAACAATGGGTCCCCAATATGACTCCTTCCTCATAGACAGCTCTCGTATTCCTGTATCCCAGTCAGTCAAAACACTGGGAGCTTACCTGGATTCTAACCTCACCATGACAAGACAGGTGAATGCCATTTCATCAGTGGCATCCTACCACTCAAAACTTATCACTGCTGCCAGGCCATTCCTAACGCAACAAAACTCCCTCACCATTGCTAGAGCAATCACAGGATCTCACCTAGACTACTGCAACGCACTCCTACTAGGCACATCATCAAAGAACATCAAGAAACTTCAAACAGTGCAGAACAATGCCCTCAGAGCTGCCACAGGGATCTCCAAAAGAGACCACATCTCGGCCACCAGAAAATCCGTCCACTGGCTGCCAGTTAAAGAACGCATCCTCTTCAAGTCCCTTGCATTGACCCACAAGTGTCGCCACGACACAGCACCTTGCTACCTCGCGCAAAGATTCTCTGCGCCCCCGTCAAGCAGACCTGCTAGATCTAACCAAACCAACCGTCTCGCCATTCCCAAAAGCCTCAGGATTAGAGCAGGAGGCTCTAGCTTCCAGTTCTAGCGGCGACTAACTGGAACCTGCTTCCTCCCGCCATCAGAGGCATTGAATCCCACATTGTTTTCAGAAAAACATTAAAAACCCTGCTGTTCGCATAAGCCATCCACTCATCATGCCAACCTGCAAGCTTATGACCATTGGAACACTGCCTGTAAAAATGTATAACTTATAAGCTTTGTATCACTGCCTGTAACAATGTAGATCCTATGATCCTACCTTTACCCATGTAACTAAGTAACATTCTTGAAACAGCGCCACGATGCCTGTGAGCTGCCAGGTGCTTTACAAATGTAAATAAATAAATAAATAAATAATAAATAAATAAATAATTGACATCCCAGGAATGAAGAGAGGGACTGCTGTCCTATTGGATTGATATTGGGCCTGTGGATCCAGGGCATATATGAAGTTGCCCAGGAACTGGGGAGGAGTATGTTCCATCAAACTCATCCATGTTCCAGCCTTGGTGATTCCCTAGAGTGACCTGAATATCTAAGGATTTCCAAAAGTGGATGAGCACCTGAGAAAAAGAAGGTCACTTGCACTCCGGCAGATGAAAAGAGAGAACAATTTCTCATCAAAAATCAATAAAGGCTTATTAAGTCACTCCTGATGAACACACGTTTTTCAGCAAGACTGCTATGATAATGACATCTATATTCATGCCTGGACTCCAAACAGTAGTGAATGCCAAATGGCTACAGATTACCAGGTGGGAGGTGTTACAATAAATACCACTATAAAAGGATTCTACGCCATAAAGGAAGAATTGAGGGCCATAAGATTGATGACCCTTCAGAACAGATATGACCTTGACATGATTACAGCAATCGAAGGAAGTTTTTGTGCCAAGATCGGGCCTTCTTGCTGTACATTCACATCATCTCATGATGTTGGGAACGGGACTTTGATGGATGCTATAACCATGTTGACAGAATTGCACACGAAAATGGAGGAGGCAACAGAGGCTATTGAAGATGATGATTTGTTCTCATACCGGTTTTCATGGATTCCTGATTGGATGGCGAGTATATTCAAGTTCCTTGGAGCAATATTGGTGATGATTATGTTTGGATTCTGTGTTACAAGGATAATAATTGGACAATGCCAGAAAACAGCTAAGAAAGCAGTAGGAATAAAGATTGATGTGAATGGTAAAACAGGAGAATGCTCAGACTGAAAGTACCATCAGAGACCGCATAAAAGCCAGAATTGTGGCACCTGATGAAACAAAGTTCCTGTACCCAAGAGATCCTAAGAATTACATTGGATGTTGGGTCTTCTGTACCCCAAATAGAGAATGTAGTTGCATGACCTGGAGTGTGGACAAACACATTAAAAATGTGGGCACCCTGAATGGGGTGATGAAGATATGGATACCAAAGAAACATTTCTTCAAGGAAAGATTCAAAGAAGCAGGAAAACTTGAGGAGGTGGTCGAGGACTCAACCAGTGGGGGTAATGTAGAGGAGCAGATGTACAAATCCGCAGGAGATCCTATCCTCTACCTCACCTTTATTGGGGCCTTGAGATCATGCCCTGTCTAACCTCAATTACTATACCAATAGTACAGCGAGCGTATGGAAGACGGTATCCATTAAAACAACCATATTGAATGTACCCTCAAGTTGATGACAGCCTACAGGTGGAACTCGCTGAAGGAATATGAGAAAGAGCTAAGAAAATGGATGGATGACGCCATAAGAAAGAGTGCACCACATCCTGAAACACTAAATGAACACGATCTATGGCTCCTAAAGGAGAAATGACAAGTAAAGAATTACATGAACATTAAAGTGTAAAAGAAGAAAATTACACAGTAAAAGGTTCTGCAGAAATCAGAAGCATGAAGAATGTACATACGCTGAAACGCAAGCTAGATCAAGTCATCATATAGGCTAGCTATAAGAAGTAAATAGAATGCAGGCAGAGCCACCATTGTACAGAAACTGGACATTTGTATCATGAAATAAGTAAGCCAAAGAATCACGGAGAAAGTATGAAAGACTGACGCAGTAGAATAGCAGGTTATTGAAGCTGCGTTGGGAGGCTGTCTGGCCTGAAGTCAAGAACTGAGAAGTCGAGGTCAGCTATCTACGCTGAAGAACGTGTGTGTGGAGTATGACTCCTCTCACCTTAAGGTGCAAGAAAGAACACAACGGATGCCAAGTCTTAATTCACTTAAAACATTCAAAAGCCTGCAAAATGAGCAGATTCATGGTCTCTTGTCACGTGAGTTGAGGATGAAAATGGGGTTTGCAATCCCACAACAAGAATACTCTGCAAGACCAATTACAACGAGATGAGAGCTGCTGGGCTAATTGGGTGATAGGGAAGTGTCATGTCCTATCTACTTGCACCTCGGTCTTGGCTTATGTACTGCTAATTTAACCGAATGTACCAGACATGGCACAAGCATGCCAAACCAATTGCATTAGTCTTTATAACAAACAACCTTATAGCTTAAGAAACCAATGAAACACTGTGTAACTGATTTTCGCAAATGACACGTATGAAGAGGTAGGCATAAGTTGTCCACCTGATATCGGACAGCCACTAACAATCTTAGCCCCTATATCATTGTATATCTAGATGTGTCCCTTAACCAATCCCAACCCTTGATTGGTTTGTCACTATTGCCATGTAGCATGACATCATTCTGACGCATAACTAAGTATATCATTTTATTTTTTGTGGAAATGGCTGAGAGAATGAGCATGTGTCTGTTGATGTTCGTTGTACAGTCCCTGTTTTAGATAATTGCTAATAAAACAGCAACTTGCCATCTACTTGAGTTTGTCTGGTTATTTGGACCCTTCCATAATACCCTACAAGTCCTAAAAAAGCTCTTCCGTCTCTCTTGATTTTTGGTGTATGGGTATTTTGGACTGATTTGCCGTTGCCCACAAACAAGCCTAGGTACTTTACTGCTGACTGGGCAAGGTGGCATTTCTTTGGGTTAGCAGTTAATTCGACCTTGCGTAGGGCTGTAGCGATCAATATATAGATGTGTCCTATGTTCCTCCCATGAATTACTATGTATCACAATGTCAAAGATGGCCCCAAAGAAGCACAGATAAGGTTAAAGGACTTGGTGCATTAACCTTGGGAAAGTCGCTGGAGCTGTGTGAATCGCAAAGGGAAGAACCTTGAAGTGAAATAATCCTCTAGGGGTGGAGAAGGCTGCTTTTCCTTATCCTCAGGGTTCAGAGGGGCCTGCCAGTGGGCCTTGGTCAGATCAATAGTGGAAATATATTTAGCGGAGCCCCTTCGATCCATGAGATTGTTAATTCTTGGCATCGGGTAATTATCGAACTGGGTTTACCTTGCAAATGTTGATATAAAACCACCATGATTGATCTGGTTTAGAGACCAGGACTATTGGCAAAGACCATGGGCTCTGGGATGTTTCTATTATATCATCTGCCATAATCTTCTCCATTACCTGAATGATAATTTCCCCTCAGGCTTCGGGATCTGTTAAGGTCTTATGTGCATGATCTTTCCTAAAGGGTTGTGAATCTGAAAATATACATCTTTTACTCTTCGAGGCTCGGATTTAAATACGTCAGGAAATTGGATCAGTAGATCCTGAAGGTCTTATTGTTGACTAGGGAGGTCATTGGAAATGAGATTTAGATTATTACCTTTCTCTGTTAATAGACAGCTATTACCACAGATGTAGACTCCACTGGGTCTTGCCTCCACTCCCTCAGAAAACGTATTTGATATATTTGAATTTTTAACCCTCTGTCCAGTTGGTAGACCCGGTAATTACATGGTCCAGTTTGCGGCAAGATTTCATAAGGGCCATACCAGTGGGACAACAGTTTGTTTTCAGAAGTGGGAAGCAGGACAAGGGCTTTTTGTCCAATGGAAAAGGCGCGATAGATGGCCTTTTTTTCAAACAACCCCTTCTGTTGGGGGGGGCGCTGTTGCGCACGCCGGAGATGACCACCTGAGGGGAGAGCTCCAGCCCGTAACATATCCTATTATAAATGAATTCTGTTCGGGGCCGCCTGCACGCCAATAAACACCTGAATTCGGCGGTGGAGAGCCTGAGCATCACTCCACCGATTTTCATGTAGAAACGCCGGCTCAATCCTGAGAAATCGGACTGCAAACTTATACCGTGAACGCGGCAGAGGCGTATCCGGCCCACGGCTCCAGGAGAAATCACGCGACGGCCGGGGTTGCTGGCTCGTGCACAGGCCGGAAGGGGGAGGGGCCGCGCTCCGCGCCTCTCTGAGTTGCCAGTGGATATATCCTGTTGGCCCTCGATCCTTCTCCTGGGTATACACCGCACGCCTGGTCCGGACGGAACATTGCTCTTTTCGTCGGGATTGTCATCCCGTTCCCTGTGCCGCTTCTGCCCCGCGGATTGATCCTTGACTGACCGCCGGGTCGGGCCTTGTCGACGCCAGCGGGCCGGTTGTGTTCACTCGCTGGGCCCTGCCGATAACATCATAAGGTGGGTGCCCTGGTGCCTTTCTCTTATATACTCATAGGCGGTATACGCCACACTCCTACGTGCCAATGATCGCCAACCACTACCCATCACTGGGCCCCAGAGCGTGGGCAGACGCAACGCAACCCAACAGAGTCGACACATGGGCCGCAGCGAGAAGAAAAGTATGGGCTCCAAGAAAACTGGTCCGATGGACTCCTTTGCCAGCTCCCAGCCGCATGGGCCTGCCGAGACACCTGCTGAGCCCTCGGGCAGCCAGCTGGAGTCTCCAATGGATGTGAGAGTGGACAAACTACTAACGATGGTCCAAAGTGGATTCCTGGAGGTGAACAGCAAACTGGACGACATAGGGGCCACGATCAGCTCTTTGAAGGCTAGGGTTGATAAGGAAAGTGCTCGCACTACGGAGGCGGAGAACAGGATTGGAGTTAATGAGGACTCGATAGCACAACATAGCCGTGATATCTCCCAGTTGAAGGGAGACCTGCAGAAAACCCTGAACAAGTGCGAGGACTTGGTATCTCGCTCCAGGAGAAACAATATCCGCCTGGTCGGAGTAGCCGAATCCTTCGGTAAGGGCTACATGGAGCGCCATGTGGAAAACCTCCTGAAATCCCTCCTGGGCCCCGATGCTTTCTCTGATCATTTCCTTGTGGAGCGGGCCCATCGCACCCTGGCCTCCCCTCCTAAACCTGGAGCGCCGCCCCGCACGATCATTGCCCGACTTCTGAATTATAGAGATAGAGACGCTATCCTGAGGCTTTCCAGAGAAAAAGGATCCCTGTATTACGAAGGAAACAGGATACACATATATCCGAACTTTTCGACCAATGTGCAGACACTGAGAAGATCCTACGAACCGGTCAAGAGACAGCTGAGACTACGCCAGATCCCATATGCGCTTGTCTTCCCGGCTAAAATGCGCATCCAACACGGAGGCCGCGCATACTTTTTTGACAATCCTACGGAGGCTATGATGTATGTCGAGACCTCAATCTCCCTTCCCCAGGGGAACCGGGAAGCTAACCGTAACCTGCCGAAACAGGAGGACCATGCTGGCTGAAGGGACTTGCCCTACACTGCCTTACCATAAGTTTGATAACCCGTCGACGGCAAGGTGGCCCTGTCCACCATATATTGTTCTAGGGCCTTGAGCCCCCCCACATGGTGTTCGGTCACATGAGTACAGCTCACACCCCCAGGAGACTTCCCAAGTTATGGTTGATGGGATACATCATCGGGTTGGGGTTGATGATGCGGGTTGGAAGGGGAAACGGGTAAGAGTTTGTCCAGGTGCTCTGCCAGGCATGGTTGGGGATGTTATAAAGTTAAAACCAGGGGACTGTTCTTCAGCGAGACTCTTCCAAAACTTGAGACAGTGGCGCCATGCTTGGCAAATGCCCCCTTTGATAGGCAGCTATGGCGCAGGCTAAGGGTGGGTTGAACATTCAACTACTTTCTTGGAACATTCAGGGTCTCAACAACCCAGTCAAGGCAAGGAAAACTGCTGCATAGATTACACGCCATGATCCCCATATCCTTCTGATACAGGAGACACATGCGATGGGGAGTATCAACAATAAATTCCTTCCACGGTGGGGCCCTCATAGGTACTTCACAAAATATTCAACACAATCCAGGGGAGTCCTAACACTTATACACTCCAAGCTGTGCTTCAGGCATCTTGCTAGTAAGATAGACCCTTTGGGTAGATACGTGTTAGTATGGGCGGAGGTGGCGGGACGGCAAATCCTGTTGATTAATACATATGGTCCTAATATTGATGACCCGCTATTTTATCGCGCAATCCTTGACATGATATCCACATCGATAGAGGCGCAAATAATATGGGGCAGAGATTTCAATATGATCCTCGATCATTCCTTGGACCGCTCATCTACGTCCCCAGGGCCCCGTCCAAAGCGGCTCTTGCCGTTAAACAGATGATGGAACAGACTAACATAATTGACGCATGGCGCACGTTGTTTCTACTTGAGAAGAAATTCACTTTCTACTCATCTGTTCACGACTCCCACTCCCGTATAGATTATTGGTTTATTAGCTTGTCCCTCTCCGCTGAGATCAATGACTGTGCAATACACCCCCGCACGCTCTCAGACCACTCGCCGATAACACTGGACATCAGCCTGGGTGACTCCCCAACTCCTGCTAGAAGGTGGAGGATGCCCTCTGCAATCCTTAGGGACCCCAATATCTGTGAGGCATTACATACTGAAATCGAGGTGTTTTTGGAGTTGAACGAGGGTTCTGTGAGCACCTATGCTATCCTGTGGGAGGCATACAAGGTTTGGGTCCGGGGTACTATAATGGATAAATCTACAGGTATGCTGAGAGCGGTGAGGAGGGAACTGGATGTGGCGGAAGCCGCAATAGATACACTACAGACGGAATATAGTGCCACATTGAACAAGGAAACCCTGTCTAAGATCCACGCTTCCCTTAAGCAATTTAATGAACTAACCAATAGGGAAGTTTTGTACATGGCTGCCCCGGCTAAGGCCCGCAGATACGGGGAGAGCAGTAGGGCGGGGAGATTTCTGGCCAACATGCTTAAAACAGATAGGCACCTTAATCCAATCGCTAGTATCCAGAACCCGGCTGTGGTCACGGTCAATAAAGAATGCGATATCAACACTACTTTTGCTGATTTTTACTCCGCTTTATATTCCGATCACGATGTTAAAACCAGGGAAGACACGTTCGGATATCTAGACTCCCTTAATCTCCCAACACTCACTGAAACGACGCAAAACATTTTAGATCAACCCGTGACTATTGAAGAACTAAACAAGGCCATTAAATCTTTATCTGGTGGCCGCGCCCCTGGCTCGGTTGGCCTGACTGGCGAACTTTACAAGGAATTTCAAGGCGTATTGGCACCACTGTTACTGAAAGTATGGGACGAGGCCATGAATTGTGGTGTCCTTCCAGACTCGATGCGTGAGGCAGTTATTACGGTCCTTCTGAAGCCACGTAGACCAGCACAAGATATGGCCTCCTATAGACCCCTCTCCCTAATCAATACCGATGCGAAAATCTTCGCTAAAGTACTGGCCACCAGGCTTCTTCCGTACATGCCAATCCTGGTCCACCCTGCTCAAGCTGGCTTCATACCAACTAGATCCACGACTTTAAACCTTCGACGACTGTTCAATGTGCTGGCGCAGGTAGACCCGGGGGCAAGAGCGGCCGTAGTGGCCCTCGATGCCGAAAAGGCCTTTGATTCCGTCTCCTGGACATACCTCTTCCTTGTACTCGAGAGGTTTGGACTTTGACCGTATTTTATTAAATGTGTTTGGCTGCTATATACTCAACCATCTGCCAAGGTCCTAACCAATAACACCCTGTCCCCTTCTTTCCATCTGCACAGGGGACTAGGCAGGGCTGTCCATTTTCCCCCATTCTGTTTGCCCTCACTATTGAACCAATGGCGGAATATATTCGTCAACACCACTCGCATAGAGGACTTAGGATGAATGTCCCTCCCCAGATCATATCTCTGTAGGCGGATAATACACTGTTGTATGTCCGGGACCCACATGAGAAGGTGCAACACATTATGGCTGACATACACAAGTTCTCGGAATACTCGGGATATAAAATCAATGTCCCCAAATCTGAAATCTTTCCTTTGACCCCTAATATGGGTGAACTATCTTGCATTACAGGGTTTAAGCCTGCACCCACGCTGGTAAGATACCTGGGAATAATGGTGGCTAGAGATAGACAGCTGCTGCACTCACACAATCACGGCGAACTACTTCTCACCCTTTCGACCAAGCTCCACCTATAGGCTAATCTCCCTCTGTCCCTATACGGCCGAGTGGCCCTACTTAAAATGGTAGTATTACCCAAACTCCTGTATCTCTTCAATAACATCCCAATCTGGCCCGGTAAACCCTTTTTTGTCAAACTTAGGTCATTGGCATCTTCCTTAATTTGGAACGGTAAGACTGCTAGGTTGGGGTGGGATAAAATGGTGGAGCCATACTCACAGGGTGGTATTGCGGCCCCTGATTTTGAATTGTATTGCATAGCAGCACAGGCACAATTCGTAAAGCATTGCTTTGACCCCGAGGACACAGCCCCACACATTCTTCTCGAAAAGCATGCAGTCTGCGCTAATGATATACTTTCGGTCCTTTTGAACCCCACCTATAGTAACAACTGCCCTTTCGACCCGGTATACGTCACTACACGGGCGTGGTCCAGGGTCTATAAAAGGATTGGCCTGGAGGTCCCCTATAACCCAGATATACCCCTGTGGAACTTCTCCAGTGTTTCCCCGACCTTCGACAGGGCCCTACAGCGAACCTGGGACCCGAATAAACTCTTCAGGTTACGAAATATGTTCCCTGATGGCACGTTTTGTGAACTTGCAGATTTCACGGGGGCGGTGGGAGGGGGTCAGCTTAAACATCTTCAATACTATCGTATGAGAACCGCTTTTGCTGCCCATTGGCCTTCCTTCCCGGTAGAACCCCAGGTACATGAGTGTATCAGAGCCATGGCGACGACGGACGGTCATGGTAAGGGAATCTCGTCGCTATACACCCTGGTGCAATCACACTCCCCCTCACGAAACACTATCAGAGAAACCTGGGAGCGGGATGTGGGTACTCAGATCGATGACGTGAGATGGGCCCGATATTGTCAACTCACCAAATCGGTCTCCATGAACTCTGGACTCCGACTGATCCAATTTAAAATACTGAACCAGCTACATTACTCCCTGCTCAGACTGGCTAAGTTTGTGGAGGGTTGCACAGGGACATGTTTGAAATGTGGTGCTCCTGATGCTGGGGCTTATCATATGTACTGGCCGTGCCCTGTTATCACAAACTTTTGGCGAGAAGTGGCTGAGCTCCTTGAGGAGATAACAGCGATCCCAGCCGCCCTGTCCCCCCTAAAATACCTGCTTGGTGACATTGGGAAGGTGAAGGAGACCACAAGGAGACTATTTAACATCTCATGTATTATTGCCAAACGCTGCCTCCTTAAATGTTGGAAATCCACTGCAGGGCCTACCCGATCCAATTTCCTGAAAGACTTGTGTATTGTGAACGATGACGAGGAACTCTTTGTTTTATCAGTCCCGACACCCTGTCGTCCTAAAGATATTTGGTCCCTACTAAGTTTGTATTTATGTGATTTGATGCCTGATGCCGATGTAACACCTACCCCGTCGCCTTAGGTCTTATTGCCACAGATATATGCCATTGTCAATATTATACATATGCTATACTGTACTGTTTATGAGAACTGTTCCCCTCAATAAACAAAGTTTAAAAAAAAAAAAAATGTTTTTCTTTGGCCTTAGTAAGGTTGACATTTACTATGTCTCTTACCAGTGCCATATGTTCTTTAATTCTTTAAACTGTTTGATACAACATCAAAATAGCTTGTTCACTCCCTTCTCACGTTACTCTCAACATGTCTAGAATCTCTCTGGGATCTCTTTCATATAGATATTCAAAGGCTGAAAATCCGAGCAAACTTTGGGGTGCTTTTCTTACAGCAAACAGGGCCCAGGGTACCATCACGTCCCAGTTTTTCCCTGTCGGCTTCAACCAATTTGTTTAGAATCCTTTTTAGGATTTGGTTTAACTGTTTGACAATGCCATCTGTCTTTGGGTGGTATACATATGTTCTGAGGGTTTTAATTTGAAGGATTTCCTTCACCTCTGCCAGGACCTTGCTCATGAACGTTGTGCCTTGGTCAGTGAGAATTTCTCGGAGGAAGCCAACCCGTGATGAAAAGGGGATTAGATGTTTCAATATTTGTTGTGTGGGGGTGCTTCACATAGGGAAAGACTCAGGATAATGGACGGCATAATCTAAAATGACAAGTATACACAAGTTTCCCAGTTTAGAGGACTACAGGTGTCCTACGATGTCCATGCCTATCCGGCAAAATGGTTCCTCTATGATGGGCAATGATTGGAGGGTGACTGGAGAAGGTTTTTGATGGTCAGTCTTCTGGCATAATGGACAAGCTTGGACAGACGTTTTAATGACAGAAAATATCCCTGGCTAGTAGAATCTATCAATTACCCTACTTTGGGTTTTTGATGTTCCTAGGAGTCCGGCAGTCAGTTGAGCACATGCAATCTCAAGTACGACCCTCCGATGACTAGTAGTGATCTCTTCCCAGCAGAGTAGTCCATGTTTAATGAAAACAATGCCCCTCCTTGCTTCTTCCTTTCTCCTCTGGTATTAGTCTGAGGAAGGCTCCAGACAATACTGGGCCATTCCTTTGTGCAAAAGCGAGGTCAGCCATAAATTATTTTCTTTTTGTTCGGTCTGGTGATCAGTGATGTCATCAATGAGATTTGTGATGGCCTCTTTGATGTCATGGGTGTTAGTCCTTGCAGTGCACACTGGTGACACGAGTTATGGTTGCTTAGCTTACCATAACTGGCGAATTTCGTTTTTTTTCTCGGTTTTACATGTAACCCTATTGTCTCTGTAACAAAGTTTGTCCATTGCATAGGTTTTTACTAGTGCAACTTAACCATAACCTCCCTTTAACAAAGTTTTAGTGAATTTCATAGCTTTTTAGTAGGGCACTGTAACCAGACCATTGCTTTAGTGTAGAGTTTTCTGTAAAGATAATAGCTGTTTGGAACTGCAACGGAACCATAACGTCCCGTTGACAACGGTTTGTTACCGATTCCTTGGCTGCCCTCATGATAAAGGTTTGGAAAGGCCAAATTGTCTTGTGTATGTATCCATTTGCGCTACCCCTTCTTTTTCCGAATAGTGTTGGGGTAATAGTGCAATTACAGATGTACATTGTAAATGTTGGTGAGTGTTTGATTAGTTTCTCTTTTTGTGTTAACATTGCATGGTGAATCTGTGCCACACTGTACTGGCTGAGATGACTACAGATGAGCAATATGGACGTTTCCTAGGGAGACTGCACCTGGTCGGCGTATGTGCAATCACACAGCAAGTATCCATAGGACTCCATTAGTGGCCGCATGTCTGCATCTTCTAATGCACTTTTAAATAGTTGGGAAAGCGCACGTGTATGCATTCCACACCCATACCCATGCATAGATCATCCACTGTGTGCTGGTAACACCGCCCCTGTCACCAGCCCTGGGGATGCATACGGTAGGCTACTGCATTTCAAGTACTCCTGCCACACGAGTGGCTCTGCAAACCTACCAATGTGTGGCTAAAGCACGCCTGACTGTATGACACCCACTGGTAAACAAGAAACAGCAACCTGCATTGTAATGTGGGTGTGTTAAATGTCACTTTAATTTGATTGATGTGCTACTTGCCTTTCCATGACCTGTGAAACAGACACATCGTGTCTGCACTGAGCAGTGTGACGGAAAGTGTCAAGAGGTCGCCTGCGGGACGTACAGTTGAAGAAAACATGTAACTGCAGGTGGGACAGTCTGTAGTGAGTCTGCAAAATGGCAAAGGTGGTGCAGCTTGGTCACACACAGACTAGTGCATGTTAAGGCAAGTAAGCAAACAGCAAAATGTGCAGAGTGCAAACAATGTTGGCAGTGGTTAGAAAAGTACTGTAGCTGCATGGGTCGCGAAAAATAAATTGCTTCCTGCTCAACGAAATGAAGCTGTGTTTCCCGCTGTTGTAAACATTCTTGTATTCCAGAATGTATGCATCTCCGTGAATGTTACTCCTAAGACTAATGGCGTAGCATAAAGTGTTTGTACTGCATGTGACGACAAATGAAATGAAAGCACAAGGGACCAGTGGGCAGTCGCCCTTCCTACAATTACGGAGGATAATTTCATGTACAGCATTTGCCACATCTGCTGCGGGCAACAAGAGGGGCACTCCTGTAGGACAGCGAAGCTCTAAAATATCCTTGCAGACCATATGCCGTCCTACAGACCCTTACCCGGCAAAGGGCATTGTATTGTGCATGTACTTCAACGCGCTACTCTACAGAGGGAAGGTACTTGGAAGTGAGTGGGAAGGGTCCTTCCAGGAGCATGACAATGCCTGGCGCTTATATGGGTGAGGGCCACCCAATAATTGTGTCTCTCGGCACGTCCCCTATGGTATCCATGCAGCTGCTGCCCCTTCTGAACCAGGCTTTTCCTGCTGTTCCTTCTGTGGCGTGTGTCAAAAGACCATAATAAATGGAAATGAACTGGGAAAGGAAAATGGAAAATAAAGAAAGCACCTTTTAGAGATGAACAATGGAATTACCAATGAACGGATGCAGGGCGGGAGGTGTTTTGCTGTGCAAAACAATGTAGTTGAATCGGTTAGAAGGGGGGGTCGCTGTAGAAAGAGGTTTCTTTATGTGTTGCAGAGCATTTTGAAGAGTGTCAGTGTGCAACACTAACTACAAAAATGTTTCACTACTTTCAAGAAGAGCACCAAGGCAATTTGGATGGGATGTGCAGAAATCGGGATGACAGGCATAGTAAGATGAACGTTATAGCTGGGGAAAATTGTTTGTGCTGTGAAACGTCATATTCCCATGTGTGAAGTACACCATTGGCACATGTCTTGCAAAGGCACAAATACACTTCTTCGCAATGCACCGCACTTTCTCCATTTGCGGGCCAAATAAAGAATGATGCAGCCACATCGGTGTCTGCATAATGCTATAGAAAGTTATACAAGAGATCCGAAACAAATGCATGACCTGGGCAAGTTCCTCCTTCATCGCAAACGGCACTGAAACTCGTGTAACATGCTGTGCAATTTTCCCTCCACAATGAACAACAATATCGGCATGATTGCGTGTCACCAAAGTGTCACACAGACAAACCAAAATTAGGCACTTCATTCTAGGTACTCCATAGCACTACACATCCACATGATAGATTCCAAAATGAGCAGCCACTGCACAGTGTTTTCCATTCGAAATACATTTACTGAAAGCGAAATCCCCTAAATCATGCACGCTGTGGCTCGTGAAACACACCACCATAACTGCACCCTCTGCATTTCTGTCGACAAATACACTGTGTACCACAGTCTGTGCGTATACACCACACCCAGAAACCTTATTGACCAATCCCGTAGCCTCTACAGGTCCATTTCTATGGCAGTCATCTGCAAAAGGGGCATATCTAACATGTGGCATCCTGCAACTATCGCAATATTTGCTGCCTTTTTGTGAAGTGCGAGCACCGGATTGGAGGAATTACTTTCAACCAGGATAGGGGACCTCCTTAGTTTTGGCGGCTCTTAAAAGAGCCTTTTTTTCCTTTTTTTTTTAAAAAGGTACTTCCATAGAAACACCTTTTTTTGCAGTATCTATAAGTAATTTTGTGTTTTCAACATCAGCTCACATTCTTACAATAGGGTCTTCAGTGCAGCCTGTGGATTGTGAAACAAAATGTCATTGCCACTCTTCAACAAAGACATGCCATTTCCTTTGAAAAGGTTTATATATCGGGGGCGTGGCGTGGAGCCATGGCAGTCGGACGTGCTCTGTGAGAGCTCCCGGCTGGTGTCACGTCGCCACTGAAAATGCCTGCGTGAACGCCAGATCTACTCGATCCACTCGACAGCGATCGAAAGCTGAGATGCTGCGGCATGCCTGGGCTGCATAACGAAGCCCCACCGATGCGGATTGCATAGATCCGCCGCCTGCGACACAGCAAGAGGGTGCGAGGGACGGAACAAGATGGCGGCCTCTTCCCCAGCCCAGCGCTAGGTTCGGGGCCGGGGGGCTGGTGTTGGAGCACCCCGGAGGCGGGACTGGGCTGGCGGGATTCAGTGACTTGGCCACATCACCCCTGAGGCTCGCCGGCTCCCTTCTGGGGCCCGGCTGCACCCGACGGGGAGTCCGGCTCTCGGAGCCCCTCCCCCACCTCTCCTGCTCCAGGGATCGGAGATCGGCGGGATCGGCGGCCCGCAGTTGCATACCAGCCCCGCACCCTGACTACTCGGCCTGGACCGTGGTGCCTGAGCGGGGGGCTGGGTGTCCGGGGGCCTCCCCGCCTACCTCCTCCCTCCTCCCGGATAATTACATCGGCAGCTCCCGTCTGCCTCCGGTCTCCTGTGGGGGCAGTCCAGCAGCAAATCGAGCCGATCCGGAGGACAGCTAGTCGCGGCGGGTCATCTGGGGACCCGGCCTCCAGGCCGGCAACCTCGCGGAACGTTCCGGGGGGCCTCCGGCTGTGAGCCCGGACAGAAGCCGCAATCTAACAGCCGCCCAGGGGCTGCAACCAATTCGCTACTCACCGTGCCCCCTCCTGCTTCATCCTCCGGCCACCGCTATCGGAGGGATCCGGCTCCTCAACAGCTCCCACCCTTTCCTCGCCAACTTTCAGCCACGCCGGCGCCTGGATCTGCCCGCTGCAGTGTGGACGGGGCCCACTCGCCTCGGGGCCACGAAGGCCCCCATCATACAGCATACCTCCCAGGGGGCGGGCTCATCTCCGGAAGCAAGGTGAACCTGGCAACTGACGACCCCCCTCCTCGCACAGCATTGGAGGCACAACAAGGTCCCCCCCCTCGGTGCCCTGAGGCAGCAGTTGGGAGACCCGGTTCCGGGGGTCTCTCCACGCTCCCAACCCTGCAGGTTGAGTCTGCGCCGGGGCTCCCCTCAGCTTCTGCTCCACGCCTCTGAGCCCCTGGACTCCCTCTCGCCACACGCTTCTGGCTCACCTACAGAGAGGGGAGGCAGCCTTCCTAAGCTACTGCCACAAGGTAAGGCGGCACCTGCCGCATCCCGCCCTGCCTGGACGCTCTGCTGCCCTCTGGGCCTGGCTGGTTGCCCCTCCGCCTCTGTCTTAGCTGCAGGGGCGGCTTCAGGCTGCCATGTCCAAATTGGGTAAAGCCGCCAAGCAGACGGATATTTCTACACTATTAACTATGCCTATTGGGGGGGAAAAAAGCAAGAGGGGTGAACGCATTGACGCTGGGGTGGGGAACGGCCTCCCCGAGGACCAAGCATCACAGGCGGTCATGAAAGCAGACCTCCATGACCTTCTATCGGCCCTCACCAGGGAATTCCAGAAGGGCACTGAAGAAGTTAAGACCCAAATTGCCCAGTTGGATAAGAGAGTGGGGGAGGTGGAAGCAAGAACCGAGGAGATTGAGACTACATTGTGTGAGCAGAACTTTGAGATCAGAGAGGGGCGGACAGGGTTAGGGCCCTGGAGTGCAGGTGCGAGGCGCTGGAAGCTAGACAAGAGGATTCCGAAAACCGCTCGAGGCGGAATAACATCAGAATCTGGGGGATCCCGGCTGCAGTCCCGGAGAAGGATCTCTCATCCTATGTTTCCGATCTCCTCCGCCACATTATCACCCTCCCAGATAACTCCCCCCTGGAGCTGGACAGAGTACACAGGGCTAGACCCAGGCAGAGGCCCAGCGGGGCGGCTGATGTCCTGGTCAGGGTTCATTTCTATAAGCTCAAGGAGGAGATCATGCAGGAGGCCAGGGCCATGGGTCAGATCCACTTCCGCGACTCGGAGATTGCCCTGTTTCAGGACTTAGCTGCTTCTACCCTAGCCAAACGAAGAGCTCTCAAACCCATGACTGATTGGCTACGAGAACGCAAGATCCCCTACCGCTGGAGCTTCCCTTCAGGCCTCTCCTTCACTTGGGAGGGTAAGACTCAGCAAATTCCATCTCCACGGGAAGCGGCAGCATTTATGAACCCGGACTCGGAGGAGGAGGTCCCAAGGGGCCCGGCCCGCTCTCCCGAAGGGGCTGAGGGGGGGGCTCTTCGCCCCTGGTCCCGGGTGGTCGGGCGACGCAGGATGCGCGGCCCTCTTGCAAAGGGGAAAAACACCAACACCCATTGAGAGCCCGAACGCCCCAGTTCCAAGCTTATCCTCTCCGGGGCCCTGCAGCGGCCGCCTGTCCGCCCTCTGGGAGTCTAGATGTCAATCCTATAGCCTCACAATTATCTGGCCCATCTGGGTTGCTGTTGAACGATCCTCTAACCTTACAAGCTTGTGGGCCGAGGCAGTCTGCAGAGCGCTCTCTTGAGCTACAAGATCTTCACCACTACAGCATGAGACCCCTTGGTCTCCGACACAGATGGCGTCTGTGGCCCAGCCGACAGCCCTCTTGGTAGAAGGCTGGCCTGGATACCTTTATTTGCTTGCTGTTTTAAGTTATGTTTTAGTTTATGTTGTTGGTTCTCCTTGGTCAGGGGGAAAAGGGGAGCTGGAGCTGGGCTCGAGCGGGAGGCGTGGGGGAAACGAAGGTCAAAAATACAAGCTGTCGGAGCGCCCTCCTCCCTGCTCGGTAGCCCCAAGGCAGCGGCGAAGGGTCCTATCAGTTCTGAGGGGGCTCCAGCTCCACAATCCAAAAGATGCAGCATAAAGTTGTTATCAAACCCACCCAACAATGCCTCAGCCGGATAAGGAACTCTCAATCTTGACCTGGAACGTCCAGGGTCTGAACTCCCCCCGGAAAAGAAAGTCCGTGGAGCACAGGCTTGCCCAACTGGCACCCGACATAATTTGCTTGCAGGAGACTCATCTTCTCAGAAGCGACGAAAGCCGCATAACCTTTCAACGCTACACCAAAAGATTCTTCGCCTCAGCGGATCTCAAAAAGAGAGGGGTTGCCATCCTGCTAAGCCGGGACTTACCATTAACCAATATAACCACCAAACGGGACCCCGAGGGTCATTATCTCCTGCTAAAAGGCCTCTTGGTAGAACTTCCCATCACCATCGCCGCTATATACTGCCCAAACACTGGGCAAAGCAAATTCCTTCGGAACCTCCTACCAACACTTGCTGCCTTCACTGAAGGTTGCGTATTTATAGGGGGCGACTTCAACTTGACCCCCGACCCAAACCTGGATAAATCGCTCCCTCCATCGAAAGAGGATTTTAGCAAGGCCCTGGCCATGGCAGAATTCTTAAGGGAAACCGACACCATAGATGTGTGGAGATTGGCCAACAGGGGAAAAAGGGACTACACTTTTTTCTCCCATGTGCACCTGGGTCACTCACGGATCGATCTTCTTCTCATCTCAAGCGCCCTCATTCCCTGCGTCGAATCCATCCAAATCGGGCTCAGAGCCCTCTCGGATCATGCTCCAGTCACATTGAACCTGAGGGTATCATGCCTCCCGGAGCCGCCCCAGAGGCAATGGAAACTGCAAGAGCACATTCTATCGGACATCGCAATCAGAACGGAAATTGCGGAAACCCTTAAAAATTATTTCAGGGAAAATACCACCAAAGACTCCTCGTTGGCCACGATTTGGGACGCCATGAAACCTGTCATTAGGGGCACGGCAAACGACTGCACAGCTCGACTCAGACGTCTTGGCAAGCTACAACAAGACGCACTTGAAGTAGAGGTGGCAGAAGCGGAAATCCTTAAACGAGGCCCGAACAGGAAAGCTAGCCACATGCTCCAGAGGGCGAAACGTTCCCTAGAAATGCATCTGGCCGACAAAACGGCCAGGGCTCTAACATACACCAAACAGTTTTATTATGTGCACAGCAACAAAGCAAACCGGCTCCTGGTCCACAAATTAAAAAAGCTACAAACAAGAAACCTCATCCATAGCCTCGCGGATGCACAAGGGACTCTTCGTTACTCCATCAAAGAGAAAATGGAAATCATGGCTTCTCATCACAGAACGATTATGTCGGGGGTCCCCACGTCCGAAGCAGCACAAGCCAAATACCTAGCCGAAGCGCAAATAGCCGTCCCATGCCCGCAACTCGAGGCCCTGGAGGCCCCCTTCTCGGCAGAAGAAGTTAGTGAAACCATAACCAAACTGAAAAATTCAACCCCTGGTCCAGATGGGCTTACCGCCCAATTCTATAAAAAATGTTCATACACCCTATCTCCCCACCTGGCCACCCTATTCAACTCATTCCTATCCTCAGGCACGACCACCCCCTCTATGGAAGAATCAATAACGGTACTACTGCCGAAGCCTGGAAAGGACCGGAGCCAGCGCGCCTCCTACAGACCTATCTCCCTTCTGAACTATGACGCAAAGATTTTTACCAAAACCCTAGCGAACAGGTTGGCCCCCTTGCTTCCGTCTATTATCCACCCGGACCAGACGGGATTCATACCCGGCCGCAGTACCCATGATAACATAAGAAGAACCATCAACGTCATCGAATCTGCCAATAGAAGGGGGCAGGCACTGATGATACTATCCTTGGACGCACACAAAGCTTTTGATATGCTTGACTGGGGCTACATCCGAAACTCACTCTCACATTTCGGCTTCGGCCCAAACTTCATAAAATGGACATTAGCAAACTACCAGCACCCCTCCACCAGCCTCAGAATGAATGGAGTCAGGTCCGAAATGATCAAAATCTCAAGAGGCACTAGACAGGGTTGTCCCCTGTCCCCTCTGGTATTCGCCCTCTCCATGGAGCCATTCGCGATCAGAGTTCGCCACAATGCAAGGATCCAAGGTCTGGCAATCAGTCCCAAACATATAAAGCCGCCCTTTACGCCGATGATGTCCTCCTCACCTTAACCAAACCAGAGGAATCCATGAAGGCCCTATGGAAGGAACTACTAGAATTCGGGGAAGCCTCTGGCTTTAAGGTTAACCTTACCAAGTCTACAGCATTAAGCATCAATCTACCTAGCCAGCTAGTATCAGGCCTGGAGAAAGAATATCAGATCCCTTGGGCCAAAAAGAACCTCCCGTATCTGGGGGTCCAGCTTCTCGGCGCTTCCAGTAGATTATATAAAGCCAACTTTCCGGCACTCCTGAAAGAACTCAGAGGCGATCTCATACGCTGGCAAAAGCAGGAGATCTCATGGTTCGGAAGAATCACGGCCTTGAAGATGAACCTCATCCCTAGACTCCTTTACCAATGTGCTGCCATACCCACCACAATCCCGAAACAAGAGATCCAGAAGCTACAAAAGAATATCATGAGTTACATCTGGGAGGGGAAACAGCCACGCATCCCGCGGAGGGTCATGCTCCGGGGTCGGAAGACGGGAGGTCTGGGAGCGCCCGATGCTGCAAGATATGTGCTGGCCGCTCAGCTCTCATCGGCGTTCGCTTGGCTCCCCGCCACATCTAAGCCTCGCTGGTTGGAGCTGGAGGAGGCCTGGAGTCCAAGTCCAATAACCTCGCTGCCACCTGGCGGCAACTGAAAATACAGTAAGGAGCTGGAAGAAAGCGGCGCGATTGTGGAACCTTCGCGGCACGACGGGCCCACTCACCCCGGTCTGGGGAAACCCAGAATTTACCCCGGGCTCTAACCCCAGGAATTTTAGGAGCTGGAAAAATGGAGGTCTGGAGAGAATACAAGATTTTTACGAGGAAGGAAACCCCCTAGACTTTGAGGCCTGCAAGGCGAAATTCGATGTGCCGGAGAGCGAGAGATTCAGATACTCCCAGCTCCGCCACTGGCTCTCGAGCAGGGAGATGAAACGTCACGGAAGCAGAGCCCTCACCGCCCTGGAACTCGCCCTCACAGGGTCCCCGCCAAAGGGCAGAATCTCCATCCTCTACAAGCTCTTGGACAGAACAGACCCATCCCGCAAAGAGCCATATATGCTGAAGTGGGAAAACGACATTGGGAGGCCTATCGAGGTGGAGGAGTGGAACCACATCTGGGCAAGAGCAAACAGAAGCTCAAAATGCGTCTCCAACAAGGAAGGGGCATTTAAGGTATGCTTCAGGTGGTATTGGACCCCGGAGACACTCAATAAATGCAACCCCACAATTCCCCCGGCTTGCTGGAGAGGATGCCCGGACAAAGTCACACTCTTTCATCTGTTCTGGTCATGTCCCAAGGCTACTCAATTCTGGAAAACAGTGCTGGATCACATCAATAAAATCACAGGACTTACTATCCCATGGGACCCGGGCATCGTTCTATTGGGATCAAGCGGGGAGGGCCAATTCCCCCTCTCCGGGCACAGAGCAGAGCTATGCTCCCACCTGTTAACGGCCGCAAAAATCTCCATAGCTAGGCTGTGGAAAGACCCAGAGGGCCCGGCAGTACAAATGTGGTGGACAAAATGCTGGGACATAATTGCAGCGGAAAAAATTACGGCCCTTCGGTTCGGAAACAGAGACAAATTCTCCCAAACATGGGCTCCCTTTTTGGACTTCACCCAGAAATTCCCAGGTCCGGCACGACAACCCCCCTCCCTACAATGGATGGACAAAACCAAATAAACACAAAGGGGACAAAGCAGAGCAGAGGTACAGATTGGCCCAGGGTCCGGACTGCTAATGAACCCAGGAATGATGCTCCGATGCCCGAATAATCTATCGCTCACCGCAATCTAAGAACGACTCAGTACCTAAAGCCCATACTAGGATCCCTTTCCGCCCACATGCAATCCATCACTGCCCATCAGGGCTAGACTAAACGCTTGCTTCGACCCATGAACTGCCCTCTGACCTGTTATGATTGTTGTTTTGTTATGAAGGACATTGTCCTTGTTGTTTTACTACTTGCACCTCTAAACTCAATCGCGCTGCGCGCAGCGCTCTTTATGTATTCGCAAACAGTTGATGCAATGTATGTATAAAACCAATAAAAAAATATATTCGGAAAAGGTTTATATATCGAGTACCAATGTTCACATTCTCATAGGAGAACATCCAAGCAGCACTCAAGAAGTCGCACATGCTTCTGTTGATGAGACCCCTTCCAGCCTCTGGCTGGTGACAGGAATCATTTGAATACTTCCACACTATTCTCAGGGGTATACATGAGAAAAACACCTTGCCAGTGGGAAAAATGCGCCGTACTGCTTTCATCATCTTCTTCAGTTGATGGTGCACACGGTAACAAGCCATTGAACCCAAAAGGAAGGCTCCATAGTGAACAAGCACAACATGTACAGTTGCCAAAGAGGCCATGTGTCAACATTCTACAAGCACTCCGCCGAAACAGCATGCTTCGACACTGCACCACAAAGCGTCCACTCCCTCCAAACCAAAATTGCCACAAAAGCCTTCTTGGAGGGCATACACGAACAGATCTTCCAAAAACGCATCACCCACGACGAAAACTGTGCGTCTTGCCATGTTTGCCAGCCGCACTGCACAAACTAATGGAAAAAATGATTTCCACCCTTTCCTGTGATGCTCACCCTGCGCACCTGTTTGGACATTCCCCACAGTCCCATTGCCATTAGCCACAATGGTCAAAAGTGCAGAATGTGGCACGTGCCTTTCCCAAAGTACCGCGAGGGCACTGCGCCCAGTGGAGCAGGAGGAGTCCTTCTCCCTATTGGTGCTCTTCCCTATGACGCTTACCATGAGCACCTGATTGGCCAAAGGCCTTAGTCCCATTTCCATTGGCCAGCGTGGTGAGAAGCACAGAATGTGGCACGTACGTTTCCTCAAGTACAAGGAGGGCCACGGCACAGTAAAACTGGAGGACTCCCTTTTGTGCTTTCTGCTTTAGCCATGCACGCAAGGCGCTCGTCCCTTCCCACAGAAAACCCACCAAAGTACGGGCTATGGGTAAATGCTCATGTCATATGCACTGCACTCCCCATCTGCAATTCAGCCTGCCAACGTTGCATTGGGTGCGCTGAACGGAATATCGGAGCCAGTGTACGTTAGCAATAGTTTACATGTGTGCTGCTGAGCACGGGCTTTCATGCTGCAAAATACAGCACTCTCAAAAGCAAGGGGATTATATAAGGGCCAAACCATTGGAAATGCACATGGTGGCATGAGGCTCCCTATTGTTCAACAGGGGCAATGATGTACACTGTATGCTACTGTAGGCATACCAGCTCACTTCTGCTGCTGTACCAAGTCTACAATGTCCTCCACAACCATTGTGTAAAAGTTACCAACTTCAAATGCATGCAGACACCATCGAACACGCTATGTTTAAATGCTCATGCCATGTGCACTGCACTCCTCATCATCATCAATTAAGCCTGACAGCTTTCACCCTGGGCACATATTTGCATCCATGGCTGCATAACGCTCCACTGGGTGTGCTGAACGGTATGTAGAAAGCCGTATATATTAGCCATAGGTTACATGTGTTCTGCTGAACACGTCCTTTCATGCTGCAATATCTTAAAGCACTCCGTAAAGCAAGGGGCAAACCATATGAAATGCACATGGTGGCATGTGGCGGTCTATTGTGCAACAGGGGCAATTATGTACACCATATGCTAATTTACGCATAGCAGCTCTCTTCCACTGGTTGGCCAAGTGCACAATGTCCTCCAAAACCACTGTGTAAAAGTCACCAACTTCAAATGCATGCAGAGTAACAACTGCATGGCTGCAATAGGTTGTCGTGGCTGTTATAAAGGCCTATGCTATTGGGTGCAGTTGTGGTGAACGGTATGTAGGAGGCTGTGTGCATTGGCGATGTTTTACATGTGTGCTGCTGAGCTTACAGCACTTCCTAACGCAAGGGTCTTCTAACGGCCTAACCATAGCAAAAGCAAATGGTGACATGTGGCTCCCTATTGTGCAACACGGGCAATGATGTACACTGTATGCATGTACGCATAGCAGCTCACTTCTGCTGCTCTACCAAGTCTACAATGTCCTCCACAACCATTGCGTACAAGTCTCCAACCTGACATGCATTCGGACTGACAAGTGCATGACTGCATTACATTGTGGTGGCTGTCATGAAGACCTAGCCTGCTGGGTGCATGGCCTACGTCCTATGACCTTTGGCCATACACCCAACAGTCTAGGACTTGCCCACACCCACCACAACAGACCAAAGCCATGCAGATGAACATGTAGGCATCTGCCACAAATCAGAAAGCCAACATAGGCACCAGCACTCATACCCAACCTCCGGACCCTAAAGCAGGAATTCATGCACACATGTTCCACTTACCGTAATGCACAAACATACCACAGGATTTGGCACAGCTACCCACTTCCATTCTGAAACGATTGTAAGAATGCCAAACAAACACCACAATAGCCGCAACATTGGTCCTGCTCTCCACACTGTACTATGTGCACACAAGCAGTACTGCATAGTGCACTGCAATACTTACTAATCCACGCAATGCACACTACACAAGCAAATGTTAGAACCAGTTGCACCGTAACCTCTTCCATATTTACACCATTCCATTAGTGCACCCAGTGGACACAGTACACGGCTGGTCACTGCCGCATCTTCACCCATACACCCGACAACTGTACGATGCTCTACCAATCACCACACCCATGCAACCAACAATGTGTGCAATGCAGCTAAACCACACACACAAAGCAACAATGTGGCACCGACTTTCAACCAATGGACATACCTTTTCAACCAGTAGACATACTTTTCTGTGCAAGGGATGCAGCCATGCATTAAAGGGGCTATGGACTTAGCACACACACCACACCATAGTACACCCTATCTGTAAATGTGCAAGTCTTGGAATGCACTCCCCTTCTGCAAATGTGTCTGCCACCATTCATCACAGAAAGACACTGCCGCTGCAGCTGGCATGCCATAACGAAGGCTGCCTGCAATGACCACACAAGATTTTTGCCTGTTGAGATAACCGCAAATTGGCGTACTATGCACGGATACCGCTGGCACACCACCATCTTCTTCTAATGAGATGTGTCACTTGCAGCACTTCTCACTCCCCCACCCTTTCCATCCCTTCTCCAACCACCAGATGCCGTAAACTGTGTTTTCCAGGCCCGTTCGCCACCGCACTGCCCTCGGACTCAGAAACAACATGCCAGCGTTATCAAACACTATTCACGCACAACACGTCACCGTACACTGCAGTGCAATCACATTTTTCACCATGGAGCAAACAGGGAAAAGGGACACCGGAGCAGAGGCAGATATGAGTACTTTTAGTGGCCACACAGTTACATACAAGATGCCCAGCCATGAACACAATGCATTAGGGGCTTGGCACACACACCACAACACTGTCCTCTGATACACTATGGCGGAGTTTCCCAAAACCTTTGACACACAGCACGTTTCCTTCTAGCCAATCAGCGGCCTCGTCCAATTTTCACAGACAGCATGGCGTACCGCAGGCCAATGAGACTTCGGTCCATGGAGCGAACAGGAAAATGGGTCCGCGGAGTGGACCCAGATAGCACACATTTTTGGGGACGTACATTTCAGTCCTTTGCAACAAAGGTACTGGTCCGTTTTACACCAAACACACAAAAGCACGCTTTCTGACCCAAGCCCCCACTCCTGCTGCAAATTTGGTGAAAATCCATCCAGCCGTTCGGGCTGTAGCCGTGCACAAAGTTTTTCCGCATTCAGTCTAGGAAGGAAGGAAAAAAAAAAAAAAAAATTTGGGACCCCCACTATAACTTTGCCCTCCCTGCACAAAACCTCACCCAACTTGCCCGAAAAATTCAGAGCCGGTCACATACTGTTTGGTGAGGATTCCTCCAGGGGGAATGAGGTTATAAGCCGCCGCCAAAAAAGTGCTCTTCCTATGAGTTTAGCAATTTAGCCATATCTACACGGCTGCTACCGCGGGCCGTGTTTTTTTATATTATATATATATAAATATACACACACACACACAAAAATATACGCTTGCATACTTGATGTGGCTAGCATAAATTTGCACAGACTATGTTGGTAGCTTGCTTGTATATGTGTCCATGAAGTGGCATAATCTATTGCTAAAAGGTGCGCATCCCGATTGTGTAGGTGCTTTTTTCACTCAGAGAATATACCCAAACACTCCATGTGATGTGTCTGTTTAATTGATTGGAGATTTGCTTTTGTGCAGTTACAAAATTATGTGTGGGTATTATTCTCAATGGTATGGTAGATCCTAATTTTCTTTTCATCAATATTTTAGAATCTTGCAAAGTCCCACTAGGCATAATAAAATCCAGTTTAACAGTGCTCATACAGCATAATGTAATCTGATTTTACATTGCTGAATGGGTGGGATGAAATCCTATACAGGCAAAAATGAATAAAGGCATTTGGGACAAAGGCGTCTCTGCCCTACACCTAGCCTGCCAATACCAGAACTTGGTTCATAGCTGTTTCAAAGGTTACACAGACAAAAGTAGATGATCTACCTCCTTCGACTTTGGTAGCATCCAATGGGAGCAGGTCATACTCTCTGGAAAGGTAGGACAGCAAAGGAATCATCCGAAGAACCACAACACTAAGTGCTAAAATGAAAGAAATGACCAAGCAAGTCTGTAGCTTTGAAGAAATATCACTAGCCTAGCGCAGTATGAGACACCAAATCTAATAAAATTAGAATAATATATTGACAACCATACTACAGGATGGAAATTAAAAATAGGCACTTAAATAGTCAAAAGGAAAAAAGACAAACATTTTTTGAGACTCTTCCTTACGGTTAAGGTAGAGCTGAGGTGATGTAGCTAGTCACTAGGGTGCTCAGGGAACCTAAGGCACCTGCAACTGTCACCTAGTCCAGTAGTTCTCTACGGTACTTCATTTTTGTGGGGCATGAGAATTTCATGGTACATGCAGTCATGAGAACTTCATGGTACATGCAGGGGTTACAGCTGTCACTCAACGGTACTCTGTTACTGAGGCAAAGCCTTCGACCAGGTGCCTCGATGGAACTCTGTCACTGCAAAAGTGTCTTTGCGATGGGAAGTTAGTCAGGCTCGATCAATTGCTAGATGGTGTAACAGTGTGAAGCGGGATTCAGTCTAATAGTCTCAAAAAATGCAAATTGGCCTGACGGTGCACTGTCTGGGTGGAGATGTGTTCAAAGTAGTTGGCTGGATCGATGGTTTGACCATGCGAAGTGAATAGCAATGGCATAGGTGGCCATTCTTTGCATGGAGACTTGCTAGTTTGACAGCTTGAAACTGACTTGAATGTCATTTGGCTTTACTGGGCAGCAGTTGTCAGAAGGGAGACCTCTGAACTTCTGGCATAGTGCAATTATTCTCCTGAGCACCACCGAAGTGGAGTTCTCTTCTTCAATTTCCGCACATGTCAAAATCTTTTTAGGCATCTACAGGCACACCGTCTCCCTCTGTATTTTAGGGTCTTGGGTCCCAAGCTCTAGGCAAGGTCCTTTGTTCTTCCAGCAGAAATCCCCTGGGATTCTAAGAAACAGAGCAGCGGCTTTACCCCCACCACTTAGCCCCCATTCCTGCTGTCCCTTCTTAATATGCCATCTTCACGCCTATGGAAGAAGTTTGGAGTCCTGAAAAATTTAGTCAATACCTAACAGAGTGGGTCATTCGTACCGTATTTATTCTTTAATCCTATCAATTCCTCTAGGAACTAATGAGAACATTTCCTTCCTGGAGTATCATCCCTTTTCTGCAGGAATTCCGAGGTGGCTTGCTTCTGGTGTAGTGCTTGGTGCAAGATGCTGAGGGCTTTGGGACTTCCGAAATGGTTGAAGGGATCCTCGCTGTCCCTGAGCACCCAGTATGCCTGAGCTCCTCTTATATCCTGCCTTGAAGAAAATATATGGTCCTGGCTGCAAGTACTACCCCTTGCCCTAATCGCCTCCTGCAGTACAGGCTCCAAGAGTCTGGTTCGAGTTCAGTCCAGCTATTGGAAGTCCTGCTTTACACAAAGAGGAGTGTGAACTTATCGCTTGGTAGTAAAAAAGCCATCTCAGGCTGGGATCAAGACAGCTGGTGTCTAATTTCTGTTAAAACTAATACCACAAGAAATTTGTTTCTGTAAATATCACAACATATTCCTTTGGATATATATGTAAGAGCGCCTAGCAACTACTTCTTGGGTTGTTAGAGATTTGACACCTGGTGCGACAGAACTTTGGAAATAGCAATAGAGTTTTGCATGCACCTTCTAAACCTCACTACTCTGAGGAGCCATTTTGGGCCCAGCAGTTCTCCTGATCGATGTCACACTTTCCTAGTCCAATCTTCCTTTGGTACTGATCCGGTCAGAGATGCCAACAGATATCTAAACAAACATTAACAGGATCATGAGATCGCCACATTGTTTCTGCACATTCCAGACTGCATGTAAAGGTTTTGGGCAATGCCGCAGGGCCGCCCAAGGCGAGGCAGGGTAACTGTTGTTACCATCAGCAGGCCAGGAGAGGGACAGCCCAACCCCCCCCTGTCTGCTCCTCTCCCCTCCCCTGCTGCAGAGACACGCAGCCTCTGCCACACAAAGCTGAGGAAGGGTGAGGTGTGAACAATCACCTCACCCTTCCTCCAAGCAGCAAGGAGCTAAGCACCTAAGGAAACCAACAGTCAGGCAGGGCCCAGGTTCAAAGACCTGCTCCCCACAGGGGGCCAGACAGTCGGCTAGCCGGCCGGGGGCTGAACCAGACCCCACTACTGTACACATCAAAGACCCAGGACCCCCCTGGGTCTTATAAATAAAAGCAACATGCTCTAAGAAAACACAATCAGTTTGTGGACCCTGAATGGGGACGCAAAGAAACAGGAGGTTCACTGTTTACTCAGTGTCTTCCAACTTTTGCTTCTTTATCAAACTCTAAGAAGTTTGTTGTATTTGCAGCGTCTTTTTCCCTCTTTGAACATTGTGCTGTTCAGATCATCACAGCCCGAGAAGCGAGCGGCGAACATTGGATAAACAGAAGTGAGTCCCCAGGAACGTGCCGTGTGGAAGCAGGACTCCAGCCCAGCCCGAAGGAAGGAAGGAAGGAGGAACAACAGAGCAGCCCGGCGAAGGCGGCGTCAATTTCAGCTGTCGCTTTCAGGTGAGCCGCTAGGCCGGGTTGCGAAGAAAAAATGAATGTTACTGTTTCAATGCGTGCACTAGTATTATACATCCACTAGCAGCCGTCAAGAAGCTGATCCACCGGTAGACTCAGAACGCACGCTGTGTGTCAATTACAGAACGGAATGTTGCAATTCTAATCCCAGGCCGCGGGGAAAACTTTGCGTTCTAAAGAAGCCAGAGCAGACAAGGAAACGGGTCCCCGGGCATTAATAAGCAGCGCACAGATACCTAAGGCATTCCAGCATTATACAAATGCATTACTAAGGTCCAGGCCAACAACTGGCATAATTGTTCGCTGATTGAACTTACACAAATTAGGGGCATTGGAGAAAGACCTGGGTAATAATAAGCAACACACAATCGCCTAAAGTGTCAGTACATATCTTTAATACGCGACTGATGTACAAAGAACAACAGAGCATAATTTGTACCCTGATATTGAACCCGGGCACAAAGAAAGGTTATTAGCCACTAAATCAGATGTGACAGTAAACTTGGGGAGCAAGCAGGGGCAACAGCACGGAGACTCAAAAACAGGGCAGCGCTGGGGGGGGGAAGGCCTTTGACTAAACTTAAGCCTTATATTTGTTTGGGCAACATCTACCAGTTTCCCAACACGGGCAACAGCCTTACAAGCCCACAAGAACCCTTTTCAAATACAACAGCCAGTCATTTAAGAAAAATGGTTCTCCCTTGTGATCAAACAGGCTAAAAAGAAACATGGGTCCCAAACGAAAATCACAGGAACCCCCAACACCGGCACAAAAGCCCAAATCACCTCACCTACTAGCAGCCATCGAGGCGGCGGAACACTATAGCTGGGCATGGGTCAGGGAAAATATGTATGGCCTACCAAAGGAAGGTGCACCCTTACCACCCAGTCAAGATGACGACACAACACGATCAAAGAGTAGGAAGGTGACAGAAGGCGTAAGAAAAGGAAACAAAATACTGGCAAAATTTAAGTGTAAATGCTGCAATGACACGTTTTAGATGGACTGCTGCCTCTTTGCATGATCTTAATCTTGCTACTCAGGGGTTATATCTATCAAAGAAGGACTTTTATGCAGATAGCCTTCCAAGTTTTGGTTCTGTGTATGTTGATGGAATGCGCAATTCTCATACACACAAACATCAATTTGATCAAATTTTACAACAAGCAAAACGCACCTATAGGAAGGCGTTAAGAGCCACACTCGGATTACCTATAAGCATACGACAACATAATAGACAGAGAATTAAATGTCAATATCGAAACTGGTGTCGGTCTTGAAAGGCAATTTTATATCAGCGTGATGGTGAAGCCTTCTTGGCTGCTACAAGCAATAAAAACTCTGCTCAAATATGGACATTACTTAACAGTGCGACATCCCAAGCTCAATCGAACCTTCAACTGTGTGGAGTTACTCAACTTCAGTGGTTTGAGCATTTCTCAAAATTATATTCTGACCATAGTTATGCTAATTTTGTTTATACACCTACTCCTCTGAACCATTGGGTCTTGGAATGCACACCAAACATTATTGAAAACCTTATCAAAAAGTCCTCCTCCTCACGTGCTGCAGGGCCTGACGGGTTAAATAATTTCATGTTCAAACAGAGCCCATCTGAATGGGCGATGATACTGAACAATCTATTCCATCAGATTATACGTTCCAAAAAAATCCCAGCATCATGGCAGACCTCGCTGCTTGTTCCAATTTTCAAAACGGGCGATAGGGAATCCCCGTCAAGCTATCGACCCATTGCCCTGCTTGACGCCCCAGGGAAAATCTTTGCTAGACTTGTACTGCGAGATTTTTCCCGGTGGACTGAGATCAACAAGCGGCGGGATCCCTGTCAAACGGGATTTGTAGCCGGGCTGGGTACGTCAGTCAATTTACTAACCCTTAATGCATTAAAGTCCCAAGCAACTAAACAACCACTATATTTTGCTTTTGTTGATCTTCATACAGCTTTCGATTCCGTCTCCAGAACCAAACTGATGGACAAATTATTTCTGGCTAATTGTCCTAAAACTCTGTGTGACATCATATATGCGTTACATTCATCCACTTCCATCATGGTCCGATTAACTGTCTCAGGTCTTTTGTCTGTGGCAATTTCGAACTTTCGAGGGTTGAAACAAGGCTGTGTACTGGCCTCTACCATCTTCAACTTTTTCATACAAGATGTGAAACAGACCTTCCATCATGTAGTCTCAGACTCCCCTAAAATGAATGGTGTTCCTATCAAAGCTTTGTGGTACGTCGATGATTTAGTGTTGGTTTCGAAAACACCGATAGGCCTACAAAAATTACTTGCCGCACTACATGAGTTTTTGAAATGTAATGAATTGGTAATCAATCTAAGCAAAACACAAGTTGTGGTTTATGCTCCAAAATCCACCAAACGAACGCAATTTGACTGGAAAATAGACAATAGGATTGTCGAAGTAGTTCCAACATATTTATATTTGGGAATTTTGTTTGATGGCTCAGTACCTGTCGACTCGCACTCAAGGTCCTTAGATCATAAGATCATGTCTGCCATATCCCAGACAAAAATTATTTTGCACAAATTCGGAAAGTTTACCATTAGTCCAGCCATAACCTATTGGAGGCAAAAAGTAGTACCAACTATACTACATGGTCTTGAGACCAAAAAAATTGTCAGTCGAGACACCTTGCATAAATTAGAGGCAAAATATTGGCGAAGTGTTTTACAACTCCCTCAATGCGTTCCAGGACCATGGCTAAGATTTGAATTGGGTTTGACGTCCTTGAATGCAGAATACCATTGGAGGTTATGTGCCTTGTTTCGAAAATGCCTTGCTTATGACAAATCTGATAATATACTGGCCATTTTGTCATCCTATATGTTAACTTCGAATCACCATTTTGTCATAACATGGATGGCACAGATATTCAACATTTTAGCGGGGTTTGATCTGTCTTTGAAAATGCTCATTGATAATCCGACAAAGGCAAAAGAGAAACTATTTAGATGTGACTGGATCCAAACAAGAATGATGTGCCTGTCATATAAAGATTTTGGAATGCTGGCCTTTGAACATAAAACTCGTGGGGTATTGGCCTCATACTTAAATCAATCCCCCTCTACGCAAATTAGAACAACTATTTTACGCCTGCGATTTAACCTTTTTCCAACTCGAGACGTTTTGGTTAGAAGGAAGTTGTTGCCGGCAAACAAAAACTATTGTACGTTCTGTAAGATCTTGGCAATTAAAGAAACACTCCAACACATTATCTCAGAATGTCCTGCGTTAACTGCACTAAGAATGAAATATTTTGAATCCCATTTACCTTATTTTAGTGAGTTATCTTCTGAAACTCGGTGGTCTGTCTTACTATCCACCAAATCAATAAGTATCCGCATTGCCACTCATAATTTTTTGGAGTTGGAGGCAATCATGTTGAAACTCAAATGTCTATCATCCGAGGTATAGAGCTATGAGGGCGACTAAAACTTGGTGCTGTCTGCAAGTATAGGAAAAGTTAAACTAAATTTGAGATGGGCCTATCTACAATTTATGGAAATTATCATGTCGTTCAATGATGAGACTTATTGATATTATTAAGTTAAAATAGCATTGGGAATTTGATATATGCTCTTGTTTACAGTGTGGTAGTGAATATCTTATAAGTTAGTCTTAGTTAAGTCTCTCTCTCATAATTTCGGCCTATCCCAATTGTTCCAAACTTGTTCTTAATTGAATTAGATATTCATGGTTTTATCTTAGTTGTTGTTATCTGTCAATTTTATTATATATCTAACAAAATGTATTTTATACTGTTTGATTGGTTCTTGTGTATATGTAATTTCTAAATGAATTTCTTTGAATATTGAAAAAGTTGTTTATTCAACTATATTCAATAAAGATTTTTTTTAAAAAAAGAAATACTGGCAAAATTATGCGAAAACGTCTGAAATGCAACAATTATTGCTCGAAATCAGAGGTAAACAATTAACCCCCACGAGGGGAACTGGGCCCATAAACCCCAGCATACCTCTAGAACCCGACATAATAGTGACCCCCCCACAAACAACAACCCCAACAGCACTGGTCCCAGCAACACCGATGCCACAGGTGCCAGCAACAACAACAGCAGCCACTGCACCAACAGCAGCAACAACAGACCCAACAGGTGCTTTAAAAGCATGGGCAACCCCCATTACAGACACCCTGGAGCAGACAGGGGTAAGCAGCAACAACTCAACAGACATAGCAATGATCTGCAATGCCCAATTAGACTTAAAATTGAAATCCTTCCAGACTGAAATACTAAATAGATACAAAAGATGCCTAGCATGGAACATTGACAACACAATCAAAGAGGCCATCTGGGCCAAAGAGTTCATTGAAATCTTTTCACTTATAGAAGCCCAACGAAAAGGGAAAGATGCTTTTAGGGATCCCAAAATGATAGAGGAAAAAGCCATAGCCAGAAACGCCCAAGTAGAACAGAACTGGGACAACTGGCTGCAGGCCTTTGCCATCTTGGCAACGATATATGAAGAAAAATTCCCCGATGATGGCAGAAAACTATGGGCATACATGGATAAAATAAGAAGTAAAAATCGCTCAAAAAGGGAAGACCTGGCTGGCATATGATATTAGATTTAGGAGGAGCATGTCTGAGAGGCCAGCCATAGAATGGGACGAGGTCCAGAATGACTTATACATGCTAAACGCCGAGCCTCCATTAGAGGAAGAGGCCGCACAATCAACCTCCAAAAATAGCAAAAATGTGCAGGGCCCCAGAGTTTCTGACAATGAAAAACACAAAAAGGGGGGAACAGCCCTTTCGGAAACAATCAGCCAGGGGCGGCTAAGTCTAATGCCCACAGGCAGAACAAAAACCACTCCCCAAAAGCCAACATTCCATGCAGGAATTTTGGAAAAAAAACCTGTGCACATGGGGGAAGGAATGCTGGTACAAACACACTTGGACAAACTGCAACGGTGACCACACAGCAAACAACTGCACCAGACTGCCAGCCAAAAATTCAAAAGATTAGCACCAACCCCTCCCCACCAACCCCAGTCTTAGCACCAGGCAAACCCCCTCCCCCCCATCAACCCAAACAATTTTAGAGTTTTAGAGAAGCACTCAGGAATTACCCAGACAGGGAAACCAGCAAGGCAATATGGCACGGTTTCACCAAGGGTTTCATCATCCCTTTCAAAGGCACAGGGTCGCAGAATGTCCCGATCAACCTGAAATCAGCCAGGGACAATCCACAGATGGTGGAGAGCAAAATCAAGAATGAACTACTACTAAACAGGATTGCAGGACCCTGGGACCACATGCCCCTCAAAGATTACTTAATATCACCAATAGGATTGGTCCCAAAAAAGGAACCTGGGAAAATTAGGTTAATCCATCATTTATCCTACCCCAAAGGCCAATCTCTAAACAACGGCATTCCACACACGGAATCCGCGGTATCCTAAACACACTTCCAAGAGGCGGTAAGACTCATACAGGAACGTGGCAGGAATGCCATGATGGCCAAACTGGACATCCAATCCGCTTTTAGACTATTGCCAGTCCATCCAGATTCTCAGCAATGGCTAGGTTTTACTTTTAACAACAAATTCTATGTAGTCAGGTGCCTCCCCATGGAGTGCACAGTATCCTGCGCCCTATTTGAGCAATTCAGCTCCTTTTTTCAGTGGGCTTTCCAAAAACAGAGACCAGGGACCAAAATAGTACATTACCTCGATGATTTCATGGTAATGGGACCAGCAAATTCAGAAGAATGCAGCAGGCCCCTGGCGAAACTAGAAGGAATGTCCTCACATTGGGGCATACCTCTAGCAACGGAAAAAACAACCAAACCAGCCACCAACATAATTTTCCTGGGTATTGAAATAGACTCTGCAAGGGGCTTATGCAAAATCCCGAAAACAAAAATAGCAGAACTCCTGGAGAAAATACAAGGCCTGACAACAAAAGACAAGGGCACAGTAAAAGAAATTCAATCATTAGCAGGTAGACTCAACTTCTCAGCCAGAAAAGTCTCTCAGGGGAGGGTATTTTCCAGAAGTCTGGAGCTAAAAATCAAATCATACACCAAACCCCACCTACACATCCAGCTAGGCACAGAGGTGAAACAAGATCTGGAAATTTGGGGGAATTTCCTTAATGATTTCAACAGGACCTCACTTTGGCGAATGCCTTTGAACACACAGACAAATAGGGTCCTTTTCACTGATGCAGCCAGGAGCAAGGGGTATGGAGCCATACTAGACTCAGAATGGGTGGCAGGAAACTGGCCCAACTCATGGCAACTGGCAGGGTGGACAAAAAACATCACCCTCCTAGAAATATTTCCCATTTGGCTAACCTTACACATCTGGGGCAGGCAGCTAGCTAACACGGAACTCTTGGTCTGGTGCGACAACATGGCCGTAGTAGGCTCCATAAACAGAAAGTCTACCAAATGCCCTTTAGTGCTGAAAGTCCTACGAGTCATCACAGCAGTCACACTACAAGAAAACATTGTGGTCAAAGCAAAGCACATCTCGGGGGCGGATAATAACATTGCAGATGCTTTATCTCGCTTTCAGTGGCCAAGATTCCGGGAGCTAGCACCACACACCCAGGAGCAGATGACGCCAAGACCAGCGGAATGCTGGGCAATAATGGGAAATCAAGAATAATGGCATCAACGCCAGCGCGCCCAGGCCGGGATGCCCAACAAGAACCAGGCACCTCAAAAACGGGTGCCAACAACATAATGACATCAACGCCAGCGCCAGGGAGCCCAGGCCAGGATGCCCAACAAGAACCAGGCACCTCAAAAACGGGTGCCAACAACCCACTGCCCATAGGAATCACGAACCCTGGCCCAGGGTTCCTAACAGAGATGGTAGAGAAAGCACTGGCAAGCACTACCGCATCACAGTACAATAAGTGCTTACAAACAGTATTTAGAGCCACAGATTTAAACCATGTAGATTTCATAACGATTAAAGTCATAGAAATATTTTTTAAATGGGTGCATGAGCAGGGCTTTAAGAGAGACTGGGCAAAAAGACACCCAGTTGCAATCTCATATTTCTCAAAAATACGGTGTGATTCAGACCCCACCCAGAACACCCTCATTTCCTACGCAATGAAAGGATGGGGCAGAATAGAGGGCCCCCAGGTGGACACCCGCCGCCCTCTTGACTTCAACAAACTGGTACAAATAGCAAGCCAGCTGGAAGCCATATGCTGGCATCCATACAGATCATATTATTCAAAAGAGCATTTTTACTGGCCTACTTCGGGGCCTTCCGGGTTGGAGAACTTATCGCCTCCAGCACCAAGGCCACAAACGGCTTGGATGTCATGGAGGTCAGGGTTAGACAGGAGAGCGTCAGCATAGAAATCCAATAGTCAAAAACTGGGGCCAAAAGAACCATCAACATTTGTTGTATTGATGAGGCAGCAAACTGCCCGGTATGTATCACCAACCTTTATTACACGCAAAGGCCCAAGGTGGGGGGGGGGTTCTAATCCACAAGGACGCCTCGGCACTAAGCCGCTACCAATTTAAAGGGGTACAATTGAAAACAATCAGCAAAGCAGGATGGGACCCCACGGGTTTTGGCACCCACTCCTTCAGAATAGGTGCCACCACCTCAGCATGGCAAGGAGGCCTAGCACCTCAACAGCTAAAAAACATAGGGGGATGGAAGTCAGATTGCTACAAAAGATACATCAGACCACAGCTAATATAGCCACCCTCCCTCACTTTTCTTTCTCCCCCCCCTGCAGAAACAACAGGTGAAGGGAGGACCCCACTCCGATCAGCATGGATAGTTGGCCACTCATTTATCTTCAGGACGGGCCGATGGGCAGAACAGACCAAAGAAGGTCCACCCTTCAGAAACACCATTGTCTCATGGTGGGGATACAGAAGCCTAAAATGGGCCGATATCCATGAAACACTAGCGGAGCTGGTCGCATACAGATACCCGCCAGAATTTCTGATTATACACCTAGGGGGCAATGACCTGGTTTCCATTGGAAGGAGAAATTTATTCGAGTACATTTGCTCCTCCCTAGCAGGCATTTCTCACAACTGGAGGGGAACAGAAACATACTTCTCGGCCATTCTGCCCAGAAAGAAATGGCAAGGGGCCAACTGCTACAAATCTGTAGACATTTCTAGAAGAAAACTCAACAGGGGCCTAGAGAAATTCTGTACAGCAAGAGGACTGGGCTTCATAAAGCACCCGGCCATTACACTGGGTGACCCGGACCTTTTTCTCAAAGACGGCACTCATTTATCAAACCAGGGCATGGAACATTTCTTTCGAGAAATCTCAGCAACTCTAGCCTCCAGGGGTTGTCACTAGGAGATACTTTCGGGGGAACACAGGCAGCCGTCAACAGCCAGTGTGTGGCGGCACGGGCCAGAGGGGGTTTCCTCAGGACCCGGTGCCCAAAAATATGTTATTATGATATGTGATTATTGTCATCTCCATAACCATATCTGTACAATAAAATCCTACGGCCTTTTATTGCCAACACTTGCCAACATTGTGTGAGCCAAATAATTCTGGGTAAGGGGTCGGCTAATAACAATGCATGCATATGGGTTCAGCAGTTATGGGCAATGCCGCAGGGCCGCCCAAGGCGAGGTGGGGTAACTGCTGTTACCATCAGCAGGCCAAGAGAGGGGCAGCACAACTCCCCTGTCTGCTCCTCTCCCCTCCCCAGCTGCAGAGACACGCAGTCTCTGCCACACAAAGCTGAGGAAGGGTGAGGTGTGAACAATCACCTCACCCTTCCTCCAAGCAGCAAGGTGCTAAGCACCTAAGGAAACCAACAGTCAGGGAGGGCCCAGGTTCAAAGACCTGACCCCCCCGGGGTGCCAGACAGTCGGCTACCCGGCCGGGGGTTGAACCAGCCCCCACTACTATACACATCAAAGACCCAGGGCCCCCCTGGGTCTTATAAATAAGAGCAACATGCTCTAGGAAAACACAATCAGTTTGTGGACCCTGAACGGGGACCCAAACAAACAGGAGGTTCACTGTTTACTCAGTGTCTTCCAACCTTTGCTTCTTTACCACAGAACCCTCCCACCCTACAAAAGAAGGGAGAAGAACAAAGGAAAAGAGGTACAAGGCACTGTACGATGCCCACTACAAGTCGTGGGAGATGAGAAGGCGGCACGGGCCAGAGGGGGTAAACTCAGGACCCGGCGCCCAAAAGTATGTTATCATTATGATATGTGATTATTGTTATCTCCATAACCATATCTATACAATAAAATCCTAGGGCCTTTTATTGCCAACACTTGCCAACATTGTGTGAGCCAAATAATTTCGGGTAAGGGGTCGGCCAATAACAATGCATGCATATGGGTTCAGCAGTTACTGAAATACTGCCATTTCGGCCTGCAGCTGGTGGTGGGCATTTGAACTGTGAACAGCAGAACTATTGCATGTATCCCGTATAAGAATGTCAAGAATTAAGTCAGTAACTCCTTTGGCCAGGAGCCAGCACACTTTGCAACCACCCACTCCACTTAACGGTCAAGCATAGGTGGAAAGAGTTTTTGTTGGCAAAGCACACATTCTGCAAAGTCCCACACGTCAACTCGCATGCTTTTAGGCGGCGTCACTCGCTATGGAAACGGATCACTTACCCGCCAAGCCCCTTGCGGGAAATATACTCCAAAGGGCTCTCACCTGTCAAAAACAAGTCTGTTTTCAGATGCCCTAGGCACTTAAAAGGTTCATTGGAGTGTCAAGTACACCTTCACTTTGTTCTTACAATGTCAGAAAAAGAAAAACAGGAGAGCCCATCCCGCAGATGGCATTCTCTAGGACTGGGCCGATCTGGTCTCACTGTGCTAATTGTGGAGAATTCATTATAGCCATTCAATGTTAACTGGTCATAAGGCAAACTATACTCGCTGCACTTTTTGCGATGTGTTCTGTTCATTCAGTGTTTTTAGGCATAATAGAAGCAGTATGAAGTAGAAATAATGGAAAGTGAGGTTGCTATGCTTACTGGGCATAACGGAAACTGGAGGTTGGGAGTTTACTTGAGGAAATGAAATTTAGCCTTGCTCTTTGAATTGAACATATTCAGCGTTTGACATACATGGTGTAGAAATGGTCGTAATGGAATCAGGCCTTGATGTTTTAATTTGATATAATGAATTTTGTATCATAACCTATGTGGGCTTAATTAAAAACATCATTGTTATGCTTACTGGATATAATGAAATCTGAGAAAGGCTGTGCTAACTAGGTATATAAAAATCAGGCTGCAATGTGCTATGCAAGCACTCTCCATTGAGAAGGACACCCATTGTGCCCAATGAATGTGCTGGCCACGTGCCCTGTAACCCTGGAGGACACAGTGCAGTCTTCATTGTGCCAATAAAATGGGACTTGATTTGTACCTTTTGGGGGATAACTCCACTGCCTTTCAACACGGGTTCCCACTTGGACCGCCGTTGTGTTTTAGACCACGAGTGGCCACTGAAAAGGGCACACCGTTTCCCTTTTATGTGACCTTGATCTTAAATAGGACATTCGTCAGGCCTAGTGATGGACAATTGTGACCTGTTTTTGACCATTGGTACTCGTTGAATGTGACCTTCATTGTGTATTTCAGCCATTCAAACTCTATTTCTACCCATAAACACATCTCGATTGTGCCCGTTGAATGAAGCTTCCTTCGTACCCAAAACATTGCGCCTACTGAAGGAAACGTCGATTTGGTCCATTGAAACAAACTTACTTTGTGTCCATTGAATGCGATTTTCATAGCGTCATGAACAAGATTCAATTTTTCCCACTGAATGATATTCCACTCGACCACCACTGTGCCCAAAGAGAAGCTCGACTGTGCGCACAGAACCCAAACGTGCGCTGGACAACCACAGTCCGCTTTGAATGTAGTCCCGCTGTGGTAACTCAACGTAACCTCCCTTTGTCAAGTGTGGTGGACTACAATCCATCAATCAAGGCTTGCTGTGTAGATTTGAGGTGAGTTGGCACTGTTTGATATGTGGGTTGGCTGCGCAGGTGAGGACGACTCAGGAAGTGCTCAGAACACTCATGTTTTAAGAGGTAGCAGTGATTTCTAAGTGTTGTTCATAATACAATTATTAATTAAAAAAAATACTAAAGACAGACTCCGGATTTACCGAATTTAAAAGGTTAACAAACTGGGCCGGGGGGAGGAGGGCAGGGAGCCCCACCCCTGACATAAGCAAGACTGCCAGAGTGGTGGGCAGAAGAGGCATGGGTGAGTGGATAGGGGTAATCAGATTTAACACACAAAGTTGCATTTTCTACCAAATGTTCAATTAACATGCATTTCTGCATGGTTTTGCTGCAACTGGAAGTATTAAATTCGGCAACTGACGCTGGTAAAATTCTGCATCACTAAAAATTGTTCCTAGTGCAACTTCGTCTTTTCACTATCATAGCTTTAGTCACTGATTGTTCTGCAGACATGCATAGATCCGAATACCTTCTCTCTTCTCACTCAGCAATACTCGGCATGCAACACTGATCGCCATTTCCAAACAGCAACTGCATTGATTCCTAGAAACAGACAGCAGACTTCCGCCACTACAGAAAGAGAAAGTGTCCCAGTCAGATTGCCTAATCAGCATGCAGCTGCCAGCACACAACTGTTCCTTCACAAGACTCCCCTGTTCCCACCATGTCTGTCAATGTTCAGGGAAGGAAGGACCAATGAAACTGGTAACCAACTAAGCACAAACTAAAATAATGCAAGGTAGCGATACACCAATGCCATTGCCTACCCCATACCCTCTCTCCCACCACTAGCATCCCAAAAACTACAATGGGCCAAATTCACTCACCTCTACCAAAACATCTGGAACAATCTCAGCCACAGAAACAAAAACAAAAACCACCTCAAAATAGCAGGAATGACCTACTCTGTTCTGTCTGGAACCCCACTCAAAGGGCACCGCATTGACAACCAAGACTAGGAGCAATTCAAGCTTTTTTGTGGCAGCTGCGTGCCTACGCAACAACCTACCCCAGAATCTTAAGAAGAGTGAAGATTATTTAGTAGTGAACAAATCATTGAAGAGATCCCATTTTTGGTGAATCTGTCCGGTTAGCAGCGAGAAATATGAGCCTTGACTTATTTTAGTCTACATGTGAATCCTTAGAAATAGCAAATAGTAATGGAAAACTTGCAATCTAGCAAAGCCACTGGGATGACAAACAAGCACATTTGAAACCTATATGGTGGTTTGCCTAGTCAACACCCACTCTGCCATTTAAAATGTATCATAAATACACAGTGTCCTTTGAGACCTCAATCAATCTTTTCCCCAGACGCAGTGAAATCTCATTCTCTTAAATACTACCAACTCTGCTTAAAGGAAAACTTTCAAGCCAGGTTAACAGTGAAATCCCCTAAAGAACTACAGTGCACGGATCTCACGTAAAATTGTACCACTACACTTTTCTATCAGTAAAATGCATAGTCATCATCATATTAAAAGGATACTGCTCCAGAGGATGCAACAATTCCATCCTAGATTCGTGGTTCAACCTTCTGCATAATCTATAAAACCACAGCAAATATAATACTGAAAATGGGAGCCCTGTGGACGTAAATTCATGAAAACAAACCAGAATAATTTCTAAACAGAAAAGGGACCAGGGGATTTATGCAACTAGTCAATGGCCCAACCCACAACGATGGCCCTATCTGGGATGCAATGTTCCCTTAAGTCCATTATGATCCATAATTTAACATCCATGTAACCATTTTGGACAGACACCAAGCCAACTAAAACCAATATGATTTACCATAGACAAAAATATTCTGCAAGAACAATTTGCCAACTTCTTTGCCTTCTCATGTGAATTATGTTGGACCCCCCCCCCCGCCTTTCAAAATACCACTACCTGAAAATGTACCAAGGAAATTCAAAAGTGCTCTGAAAGGTTCCAATAAGTGGCTCAAAAAGTGCTAGTTGATATAAAATAAATGTAAATGGAACGTGGCAAAAAACAATTTGCTATGTAGGCACCAATGATCCAAGAATGGAGATTCCAAAACCTAAACAGAAGAAATAGGCATTTAAGTATAACTGAATGATCGACACCGCAATCAAAATAGCAGAACTAATTTGGATTTTCAAAGACATTTCTCAATGCAATCAATGAACACTCCAGCATTCCATCCCAAAAGCTAGCAGATGGCCAATGATCCGATAACCACACCAATACTGCAAAAAAGCATGATTCACACCTAAATCCCTGCCATGACATCCCCCAACTGATCTCTGACCATCCATTCAATTTGAATACTGCACACCAATCACAATGCTCTTTTCGCTTTTGAGGGATCGGGAGTAAAACTCGGACACAAGAGTGGTATGGTGGTTGACAAAGACTTATTTGCCAACCAAAACGGAGATTGGAGGAAGGTCATAACTTACCCCAATTCTAAGAGGGGTTTCCCTGCCTCAACAAAACTAACTAGTGTCTGTGTCAGTATGTCCAAAATAAAGTTTGTCGCCCTGTGTCCAAATCCTAATCGGACCCTCACACTCTAAACTGAATATCAAGTAAAATAAAAGCGGATTGTCTGTCAGCTGTTCACTTGCAGGTTTTTACAAAAAAGTTTCAATAAAAAGTTCAGAAACAAAGAAGGTTCCACTATAACCAAGTTTCCAACAGTGCACAAAATAAACTATTAGTTGACTTTCACTTGCTTTTCAGAGGTAGTCAGCTTCATACCACTTCCAATATATACGAATACTGTACCATTCCCAAGATGCCAAGAGGGACAATCCTCTTCCCCCAGGTCTTTTCCACTTTACTACAATGGGGATTTCTTCTGTTCCCCCAATTACTTTTGTCTTCTCAGTAGCCTTGGATTGGATTCGCCAAGTGTTACTGGCATGAGGATGAGTAGTGTCCTTATTAGCCTTTATTACTTTCACGCTAGTCTGGATTTACTCTCCTGCTTGTTGTTTCCACTGCAGTTCTTCATGCAGGGATGTTCTAGAGGGCCAAAGTTCTGAGACTCCCTCTTTGGGGGCCTGTTCTACCTCACCTCTCCAGCCACAAAACCTTCCTGAGCTTGGAATCGGTTTCCCCAGGCACGTACGTTCTAAACGCTTTCATTGGTCTCACAGCATTGTTACCACTCGGCACCCTAAGGATGGATGCCGCAGTGTTCCCCCATGTTTCCTTCGGTCAGAGCTGTCCCACCGCTAAGGACTCGAGCTGACCACCTCCTCTGTCGCAGAGCTCCCCTGCGTCTGTTCATGTTGATGGTGTCTCAGTGCAAACCAATTCTCGCTGAGTCCATATTCTGTTTGCTCACGGCTGTCCCACCTCTCCATTGACACGTTCCCATGCTGTACACCTTCCGTGTAATTCCACCGGTCTTCCATTTTCTCCAGAGGCTGTGGACCGGTCAGATGTCCCTTGGTTCGCCTCCCAGTGTTCCTTCACTTCCACCGGTTCTCTGCGTTCTGTTTGCTCTGCTTCCACAGCTTCTGCTTCTGTGACTTCTACAACCATACCGTCCATTTTGTCATTTTTATTGGATAACGGGTTGTGACTCTGGAGACAAGACTAGACCGTGGGTTCAGTTTTTCAGTCTATCCTGGTTATCTCTTTGGGTCCTCCCCATCTAACATGGTATATAGTTGTCCTCCATTGGATTTTCTCAGACCTTCTTTGCAGTATTATATGTATGTACCTGGTTCAATTCTACATAGGTACATTGGATTTATGTATAACTCAAGGCGGAGAGGTTGTAAGAACTTCATGATAGGGTTCTGTTTTAACCGCATCAGGAGGGCTACTCCTTAAAGGCAAAAGGACGACACCCTTGGGTTCGTCACACTCTCCTACATGCCCCAATGAGCTTGGTAAAACGGGTACATTCTAATTCTCACATCACTTTAACAGCCTCCTTCAACTGATGCCTGGAATTCAGTACAATGCTGGGTTAACTCGAAAAAGAGGACGATACCTATTTTTTAAAAACCATAATGCAGATATAAATGACTCTACAATTACTGCCCAACGTCAAATTTCCCAAAAGAAGCCAACGTCATTGGATAGTAAGACAATCTACAACTGTAAACATATAGTAAAAACAATAATAATTTTCAGAATCTTCTTTCTTGATTCAGACCTCCCACGAGTATGGAACCCACCAGCAAGACTTTTGAACGTGCTAGATAAGAACTAGTAGGGAGCTCAAATCTCACTCGTCTTGCCAGTAGCATACAACACTTTATCATGACATCCCACTTCACCCCCCACCCCTCACCGCTCCTGACACTATCTGCAGAACATGCAGAACAAAAGGATCTGATGTATGCCATTCAGATGGTGCACTATTTCTAGAAGCAAGTGCAATTCTGGCAATGCAGCTTAATGCACAAACCAACAATCAGCAGAGTTCCAGAATGGTTGGTACTCTCACGATAGCCACTGTAAGTGTAAACAAACCAAAGACAATGCTTAATCCGTGCCTCTGCAAAGGTATGCCGGTGACAAGCAAATCATGATCCTCTAAGAAAATGGCACAAATCTCCAACAGAACAGGACATGCCTAGCCAAAATCCAGAAAGGACTGGAAGCTAGACAGCAGTCTATGCCTCAAAAGGTCAAAATCAACCCCAGTAACTGAAGGTTCAACTGACTCCAACTTTTAAAGACCCTCACTTTCCCAAAGCCAGGTGACAGAATGCGATCTTTTACCTCCAAGTAAATAGTGTAACGGGGCTACATTTCATACAATAAATCCTTCCCTTTCTTGACTAAAATATCAGAATATCCAATTCATTTCAATATGTTGATTCCAATTATATTTGATCTAACCGACCATTTGAATAAGTGTACCCAGGGGGCTCGGGGGAAGTCAGAGTTTGCATAGGACAGTTGCATCTGGCACAAACAGAAAATCTGCCTGCAAGGTAGTAATGCTGTGAGGGCCACCATGTGTGCTGCTAGAGTAGCATTTGCGTAACTGTGCACATCCAGGGTACTGCAGCACTTGCATGCATACATTAAGTACTGTCGCTGGCGCTGGGAACAGGATGACAGAAAGCCAAGATTCACCATTCAAGGGATTTTATTGTACACATAAAAAAAGGGCTTTGGTTCAACTGAACCAGATTTGTTTCGGACTCATTAGGCATGTCTGAGATTGCTTGTGGCCTCATGCAGAAGTGATGTAATCTAGCAGTTTTGGAATGGACTACTCCTTTTGGGGAAAGACCAATTCCTATTTACATATGTTCTTTCCCTTTCATTAATGGAATGGCAGGCTGAGAAAGATAGGATTACCCAGAGCAATGCCGGTGGTTATGATGAATTAAAAACCTTCCGCCATCAACCTTCAGTTTTGTTTGATGAAACCATTCCACAACTTACTCAACAGTCCACAGGAAATCACAGTTTCACGATCTCCCAGGTTTGTTCCTTGGAATCATTGTTGAGTGTTGAGGACATCCTTTTCTTCAGCAAAAACTTTAAGTCCTATTTGAAAGGGTCACATGGTAGATCTTGCAAGGGAATTACCAGGAACCCTCTGGATGACGATAGTGCCAGCTCCCTTGGGTTTACTTGTAAATTCTCTCTTAATGGGAGCAGTAGAAAAACTATGCAGACATGTATGAGGACCTTTCTCATCCACTGAAAGCGGCCCCCTTCTGCGGCTAGGGGGCGTGGACACCAAAGAAAGCATATTAATGCATGACAAACCAGTCCATTAACAAAAATAGGAGTGTGATAGATGCAAGAAAAAATTGCTTTACTTACTTTATTAACAAACAAAGTGTCAGCCAGGAGACAAACACAATCCAAAAAACTCAACGAGCCTGCATCAGGTTGAGTATGATAAGGTGCAAAACCGCAAAACTTGCTTAGTTACAAAAGATATCATGCAACATTTTCTAACATAATTGGCTATGCTTATCAAGACACTCATAGATCCCCATACCTTGGAATCTACCATTGGCTAGTCCATTATCTTCAACCCCACCCAGGTTTAACCCCTAAAAGATAGTCTTCATTAGAATAACATCACTACCACATGATCTAGTTGGTTGGCACACTTCATGCTGACAGTGATAAGAATACTTCTCTTCCATTGGATAGGACATTTTAAGGTGGCCTCAAATGTTGCAACTATCCTAGACAATCCAATTATTATTTCATTTACCGTTTCTGGGAATGGAGAAATCAAACCCCCGTTTCCACGAGCAAAAGATGCTTGCATCTAATTTCCCATGCCAGGATCTCATTTGTCACAGACTGCTTTCCTAACCTTGAATATTTTAGTTAGCAAATGTTGTCTCGATACTCGCTGTCAAAGCAGGTGCATAATCATAATTGGGTCTCAGGATGAATAACAGTCTTTATAGGGCTCTGTCTGTCGGGATATTTCCTTCTATTTTACTGTATTTAATACAGAGTGTAGTTGCACTGCTTGGCCATAGAGGGCACTTTGAATACATCTTAAGTTTGGTATTTTGGCAGTATATCTTCTTGAGGCACCATACACCTGGCAATCAAGTCTTATGTGTGTTTATTCAATTACTGTTTGGACCAAAAATAATTCCTACCTATCTGTTCTTGTGCCATGGGAACAATATGCCTGCTCCATTGAGCACTATCTTGTACTCCCTTCCACTGTAACCTTGGCTGCCTCATACCTTCAGGCGAGAAAAGGGCTTTCCATAAAGTTCAACAAATCCAAGCACCACGGTGTGGCGGCTCCCAAATAGCACGTTGGGCCATTTCACATAAGGCCTTTGCTGCAAAAAGGCAGAACCTTTGCTCAGTCCAACATTTATGGATCAGGAATACTGTTTCTTCGTGTATGTATGTTTTAGTAATGTTCTCAGTGTAATCAGTACCCTATATTTCTTCGTGGTCTTCTCAGTGTATGCTGCAACCCTACTCCCTCAATGTGGCACAACTACCTACAGTGTCGCAAAATACTTCTATTCTACTTGCGTTTATATTCTAACAGCAACATAATAAGACACTAGTCCCTATTCTACTTGTGTTAGTCTGTTGCTTGCATTCAGGCCTATTGAAAGCAGATTGACAAAAGGCCCAAAATCATTAATTTAACTGAGCTCCCTTATGTTGCATTTACGTTCACGTTTTAGGGGTGGTGCATGACATGACCTTTGCCCCATTTGCACCATCACATCAGCCTGGGGATCGTCCAGGTACTTCTCTCCCCGTACCTGCATCATGCAGCCGGTGCGGGTCTTTGGCCCTGCGGTGCACACAGTCCCTTCCTCTAGCCCAAGACACGGGACTCAGTCACAGCATCCATGGCCGAAACGCAGAGCACATATGCAGGTGGTGCACACAGCAAAGACCCATCCACGCACCCCACGTGCCCCTGCACCAGTACTGAAACAGCTGCAGCAGCCTAAAGTTGACTCCACCATAGAAACTGGGAGAAATGTTACAGGAACCCGACAGGTTCATCTGACTTTACAGCTATTTCTGCATTTAATTTGATTCACCACTCTTTCACACCCATTGAGTAAACAGTGTGTAATGATGTGCTAACTCAGCATACTGGTAATGTGCTAATGGACAAAATGTGATTTGGTTAGGGCGTGTTAACTAGGCACAATGCAAACTGCCCAATTCAAATAAGCACATCATTGCCAAATTCTGTTATGCTTTAGTGGGTATACACTAAACTGAGTAGGATAGTCTATCAATCCTTAGCCAATGCACTGGTATAATGTACTTAACATGCACTAATTTACTTTTGTTCCTTAAAGAGTACTAATTATGCTACTCTCTCAACAAGCACACAGATAGAAATAAAATTGAAAACCATTTCAGGAACCTCATTTTGGTTGTGATAAATTGACAAATATAGAAGTTCATGTATGGTGGGGTCAAAAGGTTTTAGCTATAGGCATCCGTCTTCAAGGCTGTCTTCAAAATTCACAGTAATGCACAATTTTCACTAGTAAATCACCCCTTGTGTACGTTTTGGGTACCCAATTCTTGGTGGGTATGTGCCAATGGGATGTGAAATGGCTCGAGTACCACTGGGTAAAACCTGGTGGCAAATACCGGTTACATTGTCAGAGGCGCTGGAGATATGATGGTAAAACATGGCATATGGTTTAGGAACCTTGCATACAAGTTCACTACTGAGGGTATATGGTAGTATATGTGGTGTATGTAGAATACTGATGACAATGCCTGTCAAGTGTGAGAGTAGGACATTCGATGCCAAACCCTGGGTGAGGACGCAAGCGGACGGCAAATGATAGGAGTACCCGTGGTTTTCACTGCAAAAGGTGGAGCGTGGTCAAATCTGGCGCATGGAAGGAGAAAGAGGGATTTACTTGCAAAAACTATTAATTGATAGAACTAGTGGCATACAATGTAAATACCACTGTCTATTTATCATGGCAATACACGCATAATAATTGTGTTTTTTGAGTATGTGATAGTAATAGCTTTCCTGTGCTAGCAGCCAAATCTTGGAATGCCTTACCCATGACAGTCAAAGCTGACACCTCATTCTGGTCATTCCGAGCTAAAGTTAAAGAATTGCTTACAACACAGCAATAGACTGTTACCTGCACCTAGCCTTATCAATCTATAGTTAGCACATGCATCTAATAGATATTAACTGGTAGGTTACCTGCCACGCTTATCCTGCAAATGTCAACATTTTGTACCACACTGTAACCTGGTCATCTTGTCTAACCATTGTATTGCATTTCACTATGTCACTCTCTGTATGTGCAACCTCTGTAACATTGCTGCTCCTAATTCAATGCGCCCAGTTACCTCAGGGTTCAGCCACACTATGCAAATAAACAAACTAAACTAATAACTAGGAAATGGCCTGTGCACCTGGTATAAGACTGGATTGCCAGCGAACCTATATACACAAAATAAAAAATAAAATGATTAGCTTCTTCAGTAGTTATGCTAGTGCCGTGATACTTCCCGGTCTGAGCGCCATCAACACATGTAATAAATAAATATATATAGGCCAAACTAAAATAAAAAACAACATGTGTGGTGTCTGGTGTGCACAATCACCCCTGATCTCAGGACCCTACAGCAATGATATTCTGAGCCTAAGACTTCGGATGCACAGCTCAGACGCCATCATGCGTGCGGAAACTGTTGCGGAATGCAAGAAAAGGCCGGATTAAGCACGGTAATGCCAGGCTATTACCTTACTTTTGCAATTAAAACAGCCCGCAGCGTGCAGGAGAACTAATCTCCCTTCTCAAAGTTATGCTTCAAATTCATCCTTTTTACGAGGGCACAAAAGTTGAAACATTGCTGCATTTGTAGACACAAACGGATTTGGCAGACGTGTCAACACTAAATAAAAAGAGGACAAACCCATGGAACCAAACTTCCACCCCCATGTTTTTCCTTAAAAGGAAGGCATATTTTATCGGGAAACTGATTGAATTCAGGCGGCAGGCTCAGAGCCACACCGTTCCGTGTTGCATGTTCGCTTTGGGAGGTTGCGTTCGTGTCTGAGAGGCCCTTTGTTGAGCACAAGGCGCTCAGTAATCATCACCGGATGATGCAGCTGCGGTTTATTAGAGAAACAGCCGTGCGTGATTCCATCCCCTGCCCGCGCTAATCTCACAGCGGCCAACCCCACGATGGGGAATCGCAGAGATCAATGCACGGCGATGCAGTGTGTGCCCTTGGGTAGCGTTCACAGGAAAGACATGGAGTAGATCCTAAACCTATATTAGACAGTTTGGTTTACATATATAAAAAAAAGCAATCTCAATTGCATTACAAAGTTTTCCACACAATTATATATTTCCATAAAACCCTAAAAAATGGATGAAACCATAATCTGACACAAAGACACAAACATTTAAAAAAAAAGGGCTCTTAGTGCAGAATTCAGAATTGATATAACGGTGGATTTGTATTGTACAATGTGTGTATGCATGCTGCTATTGTTTGCTATTTTTCTATTAGATTATGGTTTTATTAATTGTTTAGGGTTTATGAAAACATATTATTGTGTATAAACATTTTAAATAAAGTTGAGATGTTTTTTTATATGTAAAACAAACTTGTGTCACGTTTTAGGTCTGATATAGGTTTAGGAGCTCCTCCATGCCTTACTAGTGAAAGCTACCCAAGGACACATACTGCAGCACCTTCCTTTTGATTATCTACACCATAACCTGCCCACCCGTATGTGGGAGGCAGTCCCCCTTGATTGACATGATGATGCCATACCATCGCCACATGTACGCGAGTGTGTGTGTTGCCGTGTACCCACCACCTGCCTTACCTTGGGGACAGAGAAGGGGTGGTGAACGCGACCAGGTACCACACTGAGCTAGTGGATGTGGGGGCCCAGACCACCCCACTGGGGATCCTGCACTAAGGAAGGGGACAGTCGGATGCAGCGATGGCCCCCTCTCCTCTTTATGGAGACCATATGAACCAACTTCTTCCTGAATGTTCTTCCCACAGGTCTCGAGCACAGGAGGAGCATTCCCAGTACATTATCTAATTCAAACCCTCCTCTAAAGGAATAAACAGCTGCACCTTGAACAATCAGTCCTGGATTCAGCAAGCCACATACGGTTTACCACTAATGCACACTCGTCCCTTACTATCACTGCATAGAAAATATGCACACTTGTTTGTATGTGCAAAGGCAGAAACAAGACAAGCTTGTTCTCACGATATTCTGGATTAATAAAGAATCCAGTGTCTAAGAGGCAATCCGCTGCTGTGCGCTGGGATACCGCGTGGGGATACGCGTTGGGGTACGGCCCCTGCCTTCTATCAAGCAGTTCTGCCAGGTGCAAACTGCAGCACCACAGGCCCTGAAGAAAGTGGCTGCTCTAACACACACCATTGAAACCAGTCAGCCAATATTTTTTTCTCGGGTTTTTCCATTCATGTAACCCCTTAACTGCCAGGCTATTATGCAAGTCTATGCAAAAAGGACGAGCATAATCGTCCTTGATCCCCTACAAGTGTCCATGTATATAAGACTAAGTACACAAGTTTGTGAATGTGTTTCATTTGTTTTAATGGAAACGAGTTCAAAAAGCAGGGAAATTAAAGTAATCAGATGTCCTGCTAGACTTTAAGCACTCTGGGGTACAGCGCAATGTGTCCTGGAGTATTTTTAGTGTTTGCTTCTATTAGTGATAGGGCGAGCCACTTTCTGTCTGTCCCCTCGTCTTAGATAGGCGGCTCATCACGGACATCTGGTGATATCCAGAAGCATAAGGCAACACTTTTGTTGGAGGGTCATTTAGGTTGTGTATGACTAACTAGCAGTTAACTGTACCTGTACAGTGATTGTGTGAATAGTTGCCTTCCTCCCCAGAGCTAAGACTGGCACTGGGCAGCATTGTGGTGAGCCTCCCCTTCCCCTCTTGCCAAGTCTACTAGACACGCCTTTTCACACAGTGGATTCTTGGCTCAAGTCTTGTAGGTCTACTGTGATCTACTTTGGGTGTCTATTCTATAGATCATCAACATGCAGCCTGACATAGACGCATTTAACAACTGTTCGGTCTGTTTATGCCACTGGTGCATTAGTTTTGTAGGTGTGGTGTTACTGGAGGGCCTCTTTAGTTATTTTTAGTTACTGTGATTCTGGGACAGCAGAACTGGATAGCATTTGTTGTGGTTCGGTGGCACATTTCTGAGCACAGATCTATGTCCGGTGTAGTGTTACAGGAATTTGGTGCCGACACCGGGGCACTCCCGAAGACCACTTCTCAAACTAAACACAAGGTAAGTAAGTGATTTCTCTGGCTGTGAACATGCAGGAGGGGATGGCGGGGAGGGGGTCTTTAGTTTCCTTCAAGTAGGCCTCTGGGCATAGGCTGACATGTTTGTTTGTTACTGACATGCATGCATTAGTCTCCGTTTTGGTTATTCACTGCACAGGTTAATTTGTTATAGGTTGCATACAAGACTCATAGCTTTAATTTAGGCTCAGGAAGTGCCATTGGTATGCATTTTGGACTAAATGGCAGCAAACTGCACCACCATTCATTGTAAATCTTTGTAAACAACTCTGTTATGATGGTTACAGTAGAAGACTGCATTCTGTATACAATTGTACACGTGTCGCTCGTGATCGATCACAGAAAGCACCTTGCATGAAAGCTCAGCATCTACCCATCCTGAAATGTGCAACAATGCAGCAGAAACAGTAAGTTTCTTCTCCTTCCCTGTGCACAGGAGGCGGCATGCTGGTATGGCCCCATGCAACGGTAAAACACTGAACATGTAGGAATGCAATAACATCGATCACAAATGTCACCTCATTCTAAACAGGCTGGAGAATCCGGTAGAAAGGGCCCAACTGCAAACACATCCACAGGTCAGACTGGGTGCACTGCATTCATGCCGTTCTCTACATATAGTGGTAAAAGGGGTGGGAACCAATGCCTGCTGTGGATCCCAAAATGTCCCCATGCATCCCAGGCAAGGCCAGCAATAGGGAACACCAAACCGGGAGACTGACTTTGCCAATGGAACTCTCTTTGATCCACCTTTTCCTGTCGTGAAGAAAAGTGGGCAGAATCTACCGGAATTCAGCCGCTCAAGGTAGACTATAACACGGGTTTCCAATTGACTCCTAGATTCTCCACGGTAACTAACCATAGCAAGGTAGACCATAACACGGGTTCCCCATGGACTCCCAGATTCTCCATGGTAACTAGCAATAGCAAGGTAGACCATAACACGGGTTCCCATTGACTCCCAGATTCTCCACGGCAACTAGCAATAGCCATTTCTCTCTCCGAAGCTGCCCTCTGGTAAATAGTGTCCCCCCTCAGACAACTTAGAACTTACTCTCTTGACCACTGCAATCCTGATATATAATCCACTTGGGCTGGATCAAGGTGCACCTGAGCTATTAAAAACAATATCCTTCTTCGTTAACTTTCGCCAGCCCCTTTTGAAGTCTTTATCTGTACCACTTTTTCCTCACCACTTCACTCCCTTCCCTTTTTCCTGTCCTTCACAGGCTGCGGTCCGGATACCCCTGGTGGGGGGCCAACACACACAAACTTCCAGGAGGTGCTTTGAGACCAGTGTGGGTCGATTTGCCACAGTACAGAAGATATCCAACAGTGTTACACGATGTGGGACATTTCCCACCGTTTCACTTTGCTTTCATCCCATTGAGAAGGAGGGGCAGAAAAGTTTCACGTTTTTGCTCTGTATTTAAAAACATCCCGCTAAATTTGCTCTGGTATACAGAGCATTGATCATCTCCCTTCATTCCCAAACACCCTTCACCCAGCCCCCAAATCCGCTGCACTTGAACTTGCACCGCAACACAAAAACCAACAGGATACTGTATTCCCTGCGGCACACTTCAACACAAGATGCACAATAAATAGGATAAAGGACCTCCCATCAAACGTTATGTGGACATCGCAAGTCACCAAGGAGTTCTGTGACCAAATAGAGGAACGAGACGGAAGGTCCATTATAAGCTCTCAGAACTGCCGGGGAACTTGCAACATCCTTTTTAGGGACGGTAGGGGATGTTTTATTCCTTATAATACATAGCCATACTGTCATCTCTACCTTCAAATTGCTAATACATATAATCAATGCATAATCTGTTTGGGATAACAAAAAACAAAAAAAGCAGCTTGTAGCGTGTTGCAGAAAACATAGTTTAAGCAGTTTCATGAATTGCATGTCAAAAAGTTTCGGTTTTATGGCTCTCGTGTGGGACTCCAGCAGTGAACAAACATAGGCACGCCACCATAAACACAGTTCCCCATCAGTTAATGGCCGTAAAGTGTCACAGAAAGCGATTTTACAAGAAAGGAGTTTGTAAAGCTTGTTACAGCTTCAATTAAGTGCAGCAGTGTGTAATAAAGTCTCTTATTAGTCACAAGGGACACACAGACCAGCTGTGGAGACTGATGTTGGTCCAGGTATGCTTTATTGGTACAATATGTACAGTTCCAGTTACTCTCAGGTATTTACAGTAGTCTGGATGACAGGACAAGGACAGGGATAGGTAGTACAGTACACATGAAGGAGAAGACCCACCGGCCATCCACTCACTCCAGCTCAGGCCCCCAACTCTCTCACTCAGAACATTCATACACTGATGCACTCAACATTCTCCTGGCTGCATCATACATCACATTCTATTGGCAATCACTCCAGGCCAGTGACAAAGTACAAGACTATATATAACATCTCCCTTTCTTACCAGATTAAACCACAACATAACATCTCCCTTTCATACCGGAAGTACCCACGCGTGACATCTCCCTTTCATATCAGGTTCATACACACAAACATCATCCTTTCATTCGGGTGGAGGAAGGTCAGCCAAATACACATCACTATACACATCACTCGCCCACTCATCAATCTAAACACAACCAGAATCTCACACAGATGAACTACATGTAACAGATGAGGTGCTCCTGGCCGCACCGGAGGTCTTAAGCTTAAAACTATTGCTAAAGGAACAATGGTGAATGCTTAACAGTAACTAATGCAAAAGTGCGCACTATATATATACAGAATGTACATTTGCCGGCAATAAAAAAAAAAAAATCTTTTTTTTTTTTTTTTTTAGGCACAACCCTTGTTCAGTCAGTTGGCCAAACTCTTTATGGTGCAACCCTTATTCAGTCAGCTGCCCAACTCTTTCATGGCGCAACCCTATGCAGTCGGTTGGCCACTTAAGCATCTCACATTAGAGCGTACGCATATAACATATACCTCACAAAAGAGTATACATACCGCCACATTTTTCTTTGTGGCTCTGGAGGAATTTTAAAATTCTCACCTGGCTTCAAATATCTCCAAGACTATTTGATTAGTACACATTAACAGGAATACCCTGCACCACGACCATGAACTACAACACGTGTGTCATGGCCGGGATGGAACACATAACAGTGGGCCACAACATCACACAAACTGAGCAAGACAATGGCCCAAAGTCAATTGCAGGGTATCCAATGTAACTAATGTTTTGTTCAACAACTCTCCAAAGGGTAAATCAGACCCTTAACACCATAACCATAACATACATTATTCAGTATATAAACATTTCTTGGTGATGGTGGAAATTTGAGAAAATAAAAAAAATATGATTATTACTTTGTGCTTAAAAAAAATTTAAATTCGTTTTTCCATTTATATTGATAAGTGTTGCATAAGTCCATGGTGGCTTTTCCAGATTCATTAAGAAAAAATAAAATTAAAATAAAGAAAAAAAATGTAAATTGTCACGTTTGCATTATTGCCAAACATAATTCAATCCAAAATAATGATGCCAAGGGAAGGGGTTTCTCGTAGCTTATTTCACAAGTATGCTGCTTGCTCACGTTGTGCCTTTAGTTCCATTGATGTATATAATAATAAAGAAAATGTCTTGCAAAATGTTCCTTTCAGTTCCCAACTAAAGCTTCCTTAAAGTACGCACACGGCAGCAAGTGTTTTCTCCATCAATCCATTTAACATGAAGAAACGAAACTGACATCACTTCCTTTCATTGTTCGTTCCGCATTCCATGGATCACCATCACCCACTGAATGTTAACACACGTCATCATTCATTAGAAGGGCTGGAGGAGGACAGACCTCACTGGGCCTGTGCTGTCAACCGTCCTTTCACGGAGCATTTTTTTGAAATACAGGCAGGATCTTGGATAAAATCAGAGATTCAGAGAATGCCCAGGTGTATCTGTACTGCAGAGTCTTTAGGCTTCAGTGTATGGATGGTCCTTAGTACAGATTGTGACCTCACAATGGGCTGGGAGCACAGGTCGGCTGGTTCAGGGAAGACCTGATGGAATGTTCAGTTGTGATGTCACAATGGACCAAGATAGTGAGTGATTAGTCCCGGAAAGTCAGAGTAGCCATTGAGAGAATGAAGATTGCTAATGCTGTGTGTGTGTTGCTGGGCAACAGCTAGCAGCTTTTGAAAATGATGCAGGGTTCTGCTCAGGGCAGCAGTGAGTGCTTTACACAAAAAAAATGCCAATAAAAGGAAAGCGTAAGTTTCACTTCGTCCTCCCCCCTCCTCTGACCTTATGTATTCATTTTCACAGTTAGTATTCTGAGTGCACGGAGCTCTGGCGCCACCCGGTGGTTTGCAGAATGTACAGGGTGGTCAATGAAACTGTAAAATGCTCCCATGAAGTTATTGCATTTCATTGACACACACTGCCCCCAACTCCTATGCTGAGAGTTATCTTTTTACTTATTAATTTGAACGGGGCTCCTGCAAAAGGCCAATCCTCAGCTAGCAGGGCCCTTTTTGTCCCCACTAAGATCTCTGGGGCATATTCTTCCTTTTAGTGCACATTTATATGAGGGAACTCTGGGGAAATTATTGGTTGCTGGGGACCTCCCTCCCAGAGTCCAGTGGCACATATACATTTTCAACCCTGGAGCTGGCAGGATGTTTATTTTTGAGTCTTTGGGGGAACGGTGGGTCACTCTTAGGCTGCTTCCCCCCCACAGCTCTCCTTACTGTACATTTTTGTAGCTGCAGCTCCTCAGTTGCACTCTGTCCTTTTAAGTTGTAATTGTCCATATTCCTGGGTTCTTTAACTCTCGTCGCCAATGTAATAAAGTCTCTTATTAGTCACAAGGGACACACAGACCAGCTGTGGAGACTGATGTTGGTCCAGGTATGCTTTATTGGTACAATATGTACAGTTCCAGTTACTCTCAGGTATTTACAGTAGTCTGGATGACAGGACAAGGACAGGGATAGGTAGTACAGTACACATGAAGGAGAAGACCCACCGGCCATCCACTCACTCCAGCTCAGGCCCCCAACTCTCTCACTCAGAACATTCATACACTGATGCACTCAACATTCTCCTGGCTGCATCATACATCACATTCTATTGGCAATCACTCCAGGCCAGTGACAAAGTACAAGACTATATATAACACAGTGGCAGCTGGAATTCTGCACTGTGCTGGACCAAGCAGCAGGCATTGTGACATCACAACCGAAGTGCAACAACTGATTACAAAGCATTAGCAACGTCATGTTTTCAATTGCAGGTCAGCCGTGATGTCACAACTAGCCTGTCATCAGAACATTATTTACAGATTTGTATAATGGCCTTTCAGGATGCCCTGTTTTATAAAATGGTTATCCCCATGAAATCAGACGTCCAGGTGGCTGTAATATAAAAAGTGCCTCGATACAATTATTTTTTTTTGTCGGCACTGGATCGAGGCTTTATGCCACGATTTGTAGCCAACATAAATATTTGTTTTTATTGTTTTATATAGCGCCTTAATCCAAGAATTCAAATAAGTCCAGGCACACACAGGACCCATCTTTTACCACATACCTCTGCATTTCATATGTATTTGCAGATCACAATAAGAGGCACACAAAGCAATCTGCTTGTCATCCGGGGCAGCAGCTTTCAGACCGTGTGCATGATTACAACTGATTAGCTTGACTGATACCAGCCTGTGCAAGTTACTCTCTGCATTCCTTCCCCCTATACACGACAATCTTAAGCCTCGTGGGAGCTCAAGGCCAGGGCGAGTCAGGGAAAATTCCCCTGCTTATGATCCTAAGCAGTTGCACAAGAAGTGATCACATGTTTGATGTTCAGTGAAGGGGCCTGCCCGTCATCGCCAGCAGCTGAAGGTAATCATAAAAGCAGGAAACAGCAAGCAATGAAACGCGGCCTGTAAACAAGCACCGCCTGTGCACACACACCGATTTCTTTCCTAATGGTTGAACAAACAAAAGCATGCAGTAACGCACACCCTCCCCCTGCCCACCACAGCACCCCAAAACAAAAACACGATGCAACCGGATGAATAGGATGGAAGTAAACGCAGCCAGGTTTTTTTTTGGCAGAGTTTGCTTACAGGCAATCCATGTCATTCTATTACTTCTAGGGGCTTGTGTCATTTCCGAAGCCCTCCAGTAATTTCTTGTGGGTGACCATCCTCACTTTCAGGCCTACCCCTGAGGGACAGAAAGAACAATAAAAAGTAATACAGGGGAGCATCTTTTTGTCCCCCTTCCATCCACTTGCCCGTCAACCTGCCCTGGCCACAACCCCTTGACACATCATTGTAACAAGCTCCCGCCAACTCTTCCCCTGCCGAGGTCACAGAACAACTACTTTTTTGCTACACTTCTACTACTTGCTGTTCTCTCGATGGGGCCCCACTCGGAAGTGTCCACAATTGCCAATCTAGCACCAAAATGCTGGACAATTTTGCTCTGAACCGTAGTATGAACACCAACTCCAGACACACGTTTGTTTAGTGGGTGTCATCAGCAAGGTGCAATGTCTATCTAGGTAATCATTGTGAACTAAAGGTCGACCGTGAACCATCCTTAGTGCGTCAGAACCCACAGAACGGGTTATTTTGCCTTGTTCGCTCTCAGCAAAAGAACTCTCACCCGTTTGATCAATGTTGAAATGCTTGTGGTTTCACTCTAAGCTAATAAACAGAGTCCAAACGTGGACCACATTCTCTCTATGCCCAGAGTGAAACTGTACTATAGCCTCGTCTTACTGGGGACACCCAACACATGTGCCTGGGTTGGAGTGAGAAAACCGTTCTACCTGTTAAGAGTAGAGGGACACAATCAACCAGAAGATAGTCTAATATCTCCCTTCGTCCTTGTACCAACGTACATTACAAAAGCTACATGGTGCCTCTACTTACCTACGGAGGAAAGGGGCGTGGGACACTAAGTAGGGACCCTTGCCAGAGTGGCTCTTGGGATAAGTCTCTGCTATTGAACTATAGCAAGTAGAAAACAACACAGTAGAAAACAAAACAAAAATTGTGCATCAATGATTAGAATTCATTTGGCAGATTTTAATATTTCATCAACGCTCGTGCGTAGTTTACAAGTTCATAAATTCACTCCAGCTTTTGTCCACCTGACCCACCTGGCAGTGATTCTCAGAGGCCAGTGCTAGTGACACCTTAATTTAATCAGTGTGATGAATCCAGGGTACTTGTTGCTCTCCTCAGAGGGGGGCCACCTCCTTTGAGGCTAGGGAGGTGAGCCTGCTCAGTAAGATCCTCCCTAGGGGTCTGGGCAAGTCGGACCTCACTGGGAGTGACTCCCCTTTGGGGTACAAGGACTCCCATGCCAATAAGGAACTTGCTGCCCAGAACACGGTTTCTGCCCACATGGGAATTGGAAAGACTGTTACTTCTGTTTTGAATTCACTGAACAGTGACATTCCTTCAATCTCTTTGGTTTTCAGGTAATGCAGGATCTCGTTTGAACTACAGTCAAAGAACAGCGACACACCCCTTTTATTTTGGATGATATACATAAAACCAAGAAGAACTTTGAATCAGAGAGAAGAAAGAATCTTAGAGTGGATCAGAAACGCTAGACCCCGGAGCAAGCAATAGAATGGAGAGCGAATGAGTCGCTTGCAAGACACGGGAAGGCTGGTGCACTAACGGGTTGAGAAGCAAAGGTTGGGAATGAGAGAGAGACAGAGAAGTAACTGTCTCACCTGATGGTACAACAACAAGGAAGCTGTGGTGGGCCTGGAGCCTGGTAACCAATGCGAGACAAGATCAGTAGCTTAACATTTCAAGCGAGAAATATCCACACTCTGCTCCCTATTCTTTCACGACTACCCCTAGGGTGCATGCAGTGTTTCTCTTGTGACCGGCGCACCCGTTCACAGTTGCTGATTTTTTGTGTTTGTTGTGCTTTGTAGGGTTTTCTTTTTTGCAGACTTTTTAAGATATTATGTTTACTTTAGCCCGACTTGTTCCCCTACGCACTTGATTGAGCATGCGCTCTGTAAAATGAACCAAAAAGTGCTGCTCACAATGGTGTGTGCCAAGGTTGAAGGCACTCACGTGATGGCTTAAAACCACTTTAGGCCTGAATGGACAATATAAACTGCTCATTGCCAGCCAGGAATCGTCATGGGGGTGGGTGTCCAAATCCCCTCTGCAGGAATCAGAAAACTGGAAATCGTCATATGGAGGCATACCAGCAAATAGACACTAAAAAGGGACTGAAAATAAATGAGAGTTCATTGTTTTTAGCAGGAAATGGGAGGAGTGTGCTGAAAGGCCTAGTGCTGATTCTAGAATGTTCTTAGGTTTCAATTCTGTCAGGTGACCAGTGAAATATAAAGGTAAGGGGTCTAACGGGTTGATCATTTTAGAGCCATCAGGTCCCGTTACGTGTAGGATGTGGTTTTCCTTGGTGTGCAGACAACAAATAAAGATGCCAGTTTATTATCACCCAATATTGATGCATGAGCCTGGTTTCTCCAAAACATGTAAAGTTCAGCAGTCTTGCTCTTGGGCCAGGGCTACTGTGTTAGGGAACCTCTGTATTTTTTACTGTGTACTCTTAAATGTGACCAAGTTCTGATTCAGTGAATACGCACTTTCTGGGCCTGCCCTCCTTCCAGAGTATTCCGGTTTCCAGTTCTAGTTTCCTTCTCCTTTCCGATATGTGGGAAGGGTTAGGTGCTTGTGCTCTGTTCTTTTTCCTGGATCCATTCTTTCCCTGGGTGAGGAGGATGGTGGGAGAGTTGTTCTCGTTATACTTCCTGCTCCAATTCCTTGGTTTCCTGTTTTTGGGTGTAGAGTGTCTGCCTATGGAACTTTTTCCTAGGGGATTGTGCCATTACAAAACACTTCCATGAATCAGGCCCTATAGGTGTATGCTTGTCTGCGTTTTCCGTGTCTTGTGAGAACTACAACCACTTTGCTCCTTGTTTAGCAAAACCATGTATTACTTGTTCCACCCTGTTTAGTTGGCGTTTCCATGGGCACCACAACCAACACAGATGATGGTTGGTTTGTCGCTGCGTAGCTTGGTACGCTTCAGTGTTAATCATACAGAGCTCCTGTGTGCTCACTTTACATCCCTTTAAGTAATGCATTTCTGAAAACACCTTGGTGTGCATGTGGTGTTGGTTCCACAGTGCAAACTATGGAGGAGTATTTCCTCCCCGTGAGATCTTGAGCACATGCCCCATGTCAACATCTCCTGCCTGTGGTCTCTCCCTTACCACAGTAAGCAATGGGACAGACCCCCTCAACTGCACAATCAAATATGAACAGAAAACGGCTCCAATCGCCGCTGTAAGTTGGAAGACTGCCGGGTGTAGCAGGTCCATCCCGCCTGTGAGAGCCCACGCATGACACTTGTGTAGACAGTGCAAGTCTTACCTCAGAATCTTTTTCCAGCTGTTTCCTGGTCTCTATGAAGTTCTGAAGTACACGGTCATCATCGGCCTCCATGTGCGACAGGTCACCGGGCGAGCTCCACAGATTCTTGTCATCATCCACCCTCAGGGCTCCTCCTCCCAGTGTGTACGAGGGGTAGGGACTGTTGTTGCTGCAAAGAAAGTGTGAGAAGAGAAAATGAAGACGATGTCTACGGAGCAGCGCTGCGTGCCCCCTGTGTAAAGCTAGGGTCGTCTGATGGCACTACCCCGTTCCGCCCTGCCCCTCCCCTCAAGTTTTCCCTACTGCTTGCGATCTGAAACAACTATGTTGTAAGTAGGCACACTATACAATCATCCAGATAAAACACAAAGCTATTCGAGCTGCTTTTTGTTTCCAGATCTATCATGGCCTCTGCTGAGCTGTAGCCTGTAGGACTCAAGTGAGGAGTCATTGTGGGGTGCGCCATTTCCTGGCTGTGTTTGGGGAGCAAGCAGTTGAATTATGCATAGTTTACTTTTTTTAAATAAACAATACAAACTCAAATATGCAGACTCAGCTCGCGTTCTTGAATATCAAGAACTCAAGTACTCAATTTGTACGTCACCTTTATTTTTTTAAGTATGCATCATTGCTCTCAGCTGAAACAGATACAAAGCAATTTCGCATTTCCCAGGTTTTGTCATTTAGTCTAAAATATATATATATATATACATATCTATATATCTATATATCCATATATATATATATGATTAACTGAAGAGTCGAGCAGCCACTGGAAGACTTCTGAGAAGCCTCTGGCGATGGGTGATGTGCCAGAGGACAGAAAGCCAAACATGGCATTATATTCAATAAGCGCTGTCAAAGCTAATAGGTTTGGTGTTGTCTTGGCACAATAAGGCCATTTGCAAGGTATTAACAATTTGCCATCACTTGCCTAGTCACTGCCATTATTTGCTCTGGTCCTCTTGAATCATGACAGGTGATGCTTTCATAAACTAGCAATTGGCATCAAATGCCCAGGTACTCGCATTGGTGTTGTGAAGCTTGACAGCAAGTGGAAAAAATGCCATCACGGCTGCAGCACGTGGCTCTCGTTCACATAAAGGATCACACTGCCTCCGGCAGTGCCTACTCAATGTGTCTTCCAGGGCCGCAACCCTTTGCATGAAGGAGATGCAGCCCAGAAATGATGCAACACTGGCATCAATCGATGGTGGCGACTGTGCCACCAATCAGCCAAACTAAGGCATTTTACAAGTAGCCATGGGCATTCTGTACAGCAGAGTTCTTAATCATTATGCTATGCAGAGGAGCCTCGGTAAGACAAAGAAAAAGAATCAGAAAGGAAAACTGCAATGATTTTATTATTCTTAGAAATCCATCTCAAACTACATAGCATTTGAAGAACGTCTGAGTATTTTGGGCAAAAGGGATGTCATGGACTCCGTTTTTCTTTCTGTAAATCATACACTGTACCACATGTCAAACGAGTCAAATGGGGTTTAGATAATGGCACATGGTGCCAAGAGGCCACAGAAGACCAGAGCAAATTAAGAAACTTTAAACTGGGAGTAGTTATTGCAGTAGTAGGAGGCTACAGATGGAGCGTCACCGGTGCCAGTACACGGACCAGTGGAGTAGAGCAGGGGTCCGCTACCTTTGCCTCTATAGATGTTTTGGACTACAGCACCCATCAGGCCTAGCCAGCATAGTGAATGGTGAGGAATCATGGGAGTAATAGTAGAAGTATTACAGTCATATAATGTAGGAATAAAGACGGGGATGAACGTAGATCTGGGCTGTGTGCCGAGTCATTCAGTGGTAAAGGGCAATGCCATGTCAGACAGCAGCAAAAGAGGGGACGGAAAACAAGCAGGTGAACGTCAGCATAACTAAGTGAAGGGAGATTTACGCGCATTATAAAGCAGGCAATCATGGCAGACTGGCAAGACCAAACAGAGACAATATCATAGCATGCAAAAAGAGGTCGGAGTTCACCTTGCCCATAAAACAATACCAAAGCAAGATTTGATTGGGTCATACCAAACGTCACTACCAGGTCTACAAGAAAGGCAAACACGGCTCGGGTGGAGGGGCAGGGCCGATGTGAACACTGTCTGCGGGCAGGCAGTCACAATACACCCCGTCTCCTGGACTGCAGAGTACGTTCGATGAAGGGAAGGCGCGAAGGAAGAGTTAAGGAATTTGGGAACAGAGATTGGATCAATCCAAACGATTACAACAGGTTCGAGATGGTGCACAGAAGAGCTACCAAAACGGTGCAAGTCGTGCACCACAAATAGTATGAAGAGGGTGGCATGGAGTTTACAGTTAGGGGGGCCCGATGGTTAGGAGAGATATCGGAGAGTCTTTTTAAATACCTCAGCAAGGCAGCATTTGTGTATTCCTTAGCAGAGGTAACCATAATCTGGGACAAGCATGCCAGAGGAGCGGCCAAGAATGAGCCACTAGTAACAATAGGAGTGCTTGGGAACATGCATGGTGGTGAATGCATCCATTAATGTCCCAGCAGGACTAGTGCCAGCAGAATCAGTAGCCTACATGTACCCAGAGGAGTAGTCGGTGTAGTAAGGTCTGCGGTCGAGACGTGAACGGGCGAGATGGGTGTGGCGGTTCTTGAACACCAGGATACACCGGAATACTCAAAGGAGAACGATGCCCACCTCCCATCTACCCAAGACACACTAACATCCCGTTTCCATGGTTTCCACTGTGTTGGGGCCATCAAGACCGCAAGAGATTTACACTGTGGTCCTAGCACTTGAAAGTCGGATGCTATTGAAGGATTGAAATGCTAAAGTGGACAATCCACCCACACAGAAGCCACCCAAGATGCAGGAGATTCACGGGTTATTAGAGTTCACCCTGAGAAACGACATCATAGCCACTAGCAACACTGTATTTCTCTCCGATTATCAAACGTAAAATCTGGATATCAATGCAGGCCAGTCCACACCTGCTCAAGCACTGCAGCGCACGCCCACATATAGGGGCCTCAATAATCAACAGGTGCAAAACGTGTGTAAATTAACAGTCTCCTTTCTCCAACAATGACTACTTAAGATTTAGCAGGTTTGCTATGAAAAAGTGATCCGGATGTACTTAAATTCCCCCAAGCTTCCCATAAAGCCTGCAAGCCTGCTCAAAATGCACGGGCCATGACAAGTTTCAGACATTGAGTTAAATGGGAATTTTCCTCCCCTCGAAAACACGCTGGACTTTACAAACCTACGCGGGAGGAAGTAAACGCAGGAATTACATCATATCAGTAGAAATTCCGTTTTTGCTTTATTTTGGGCATATACGAAGTCAGCGCCTTTGACTCATCCTGCAGTAAGGAGCCTGGAAAAGAGAACAGTCAGCACGAATGAAAACCTAGTTTTAGTTTGGAGGGAGCGTAGCCAGAAATCAGTTCTGCTCTAGAAGCTGGTGGGGCGGTACACCTCTTGCTGACCCAACAGACGCAATGAAGATGCATTAGAAGACAAGGCAGGCCATGGCTGAATATGTATAACAAGTAAAATAGCCCCGGATAAACAGCAAAGCGAGCCTGCGAGCAGGGACGTCATTTAGGGGTCGCCACCGCGAGGTCTCCCTTGCTACCCCTAAAAAAAAAAAAAAAAAAAAAAACGTTTTTTTTTTAATTAAATTGAGGCTCCTGGGCTGTAGCCAGCAGCATGTGGCTCTTTGTTTCTGGAGTGGCTGGTTTTCTGATAGCTATAGCCTTTAAGATAGCTCTGTGGGTTGAGCGTTTGCTGCTGCAATGTGTGTGTGATCTGCAGGTTGGTTGCAAGTTGGACTCCCTGCAAGGTCAATTTAGCCTTCCATCCTGCTGAGTTTGATAAATGAGTACCAACACATGTTGGGTGATATTGTATGTATGTTCTATATATATGTGATCTGCAGGTCGCAGGTTCAAATCCTGGCAAGGCCAACTCAGCCTTTCACCCTTCGGAGGTGGATAAATGAGTATCAATTTCAGTTGGGTGATATTGTATGTAAATATGTTCTCTGTAACACGCTTTGGATTAAGGCACTATATATAAATAACACATCATTATCATTATCTATAATCATTATTATTACTTCGGTTCCCAAGGGCGTTCAACCTACCAGCGCCTTCAGACCATACCAATGGTATATAAGGCGCTATATAAATGCAAAATAACATAATTTAACATTATATGAAGCGTTCAAGTGCTATATAATAGCACATCATCACCGTTTTGACCTTGGACGTCTGCTTTCATTCACAGTAATTTGGTAATATGGGCCTATACGTGCTGATATTAATGATACATATGGTGATCCATTCTTGTATAAACGTATATCACTTTACAGTGATGTCGTAATCATATTTTTTGTAGTGCACTTAGAAACAATGCTATGTGATGCCACTTACTGTTTTACCAAGGGGTGAAAGGTCGTGTTCAATTGATTCCCATGAGGTCACTTTGGGGTGGGGTCGAATGACATCACCTCCTATGAGGTCATCAGAGGTCAAGGGTCATGTGATGTCACTTCCACTACCCCTGGCATTTTGGTGAAATGACGTCCCTGCCTGTGAGTTAGAGGTGCAGTTGCAGAGCTACTGCCGTTTTATAGATTTGCAGTTTTCCAGTCCCTATGAATGCAATTTAGTTTAAACCTTTTCACTTAAAATGTGAATTGACGTAGAAAATTAAGAAGATTCAAGTTGACAGATTTTCAATATGGGAACTTTAACCAGGAATCCCTCATTGCAAATAATGCTAATGTTTACCAATGGTGATAGTGGCAAACCACAATTATAAAAATGTCCATCTGTCCAGTTGAGGTCAGCCACGAGTCAAACATCCTCACACAGGCTGGAATGGTTGGGATAAGGCCAGTGGGAAACCTCTCGAATGGTCATGAGAACCAGAGAATAGGGGGGGAGCAAGGGAATTCTTCCTTGTGGGACCTTTTAGTTTAACTAATTGGCAATTAAAAGCACAATTCTTCACTTTATGGGGTACCCCTATGCCATCATCGAGGCACTACGTGTACCAACATTGGACATTTTAATAGAGCAGGGGTCGGCAGCCTGCAGGTCGAGGTGTTTTGAACTACCGCTCCCATGATCCGTCTCCCTTGGCTGTGCTGGGTAAGGCTGATGGCAGTTGTAGTGAAAAAGACAATCTGAGTGTGCCAAAGGTTGGAGACCCCTGCAGTAGTGGCTCAAACCATTCATGGCGTATTCAGAGACCCAGCTAAGGGCATTCTTCTCATAGGAAAACATCACTCCTGGATGACAAAACGGGTGCCCTACACTGTTCAGCAATACCAAAAGAGGGCGCTTACAGGAAGGCGCTATACTGGCTCTCTAGGTTGACGCAGATCCCCTTTGGCAACGAGAGGAGAGTGGGCACTGGCAGCAGGGCTGGAAGCAGCACAGGACTGCACATTTTCCAAGTATAGATCATTAGAGCTTGCTGTAAGGTCAGTGTGATGTGGTCTCACTCCAAGAGTGGGAGTGCAATAATGGGCACTCTGTCTCTCCTCAGGCACACTCTAGGCAAGAGCTCTAGACCACAGGAAGGATTCGAAGGCCCCACCCCATTCTTGGGGTTTCTTGTATTCTTTTGGTTCAGGAAGAAAATCCTTTCTCCTCTAAAGCTTCTATTACTAAATATTGTTAGCAGAGTTTGAGCACCAGAGCCGGTGAGCGGCAGCCACAGGGACACAGGAGTCCAGCCTGGATGCGGTCAAGAAAGAAGTGAACAATTGCACTGTCGCAGCCTCTCATTTTCAAAGGGGATTGGGAGTGGGGGTGGGGAGGTGATCATCAAAACCTCTACCGCTCTTCCATTGGGGTCTGTGTTATGCTCTTTGTTCCCCTTTTTCCGGGTTATAAGAGGAGTGAGAACAAGAAGCCAAGCGAGGAGTGCCTCATGTCTACACTTTACAATGGCCCCACGTGTTGCGCTGATGGCTACCCAGCATCACCCGTCTTACTATAAAAGTGGCCCTGCGAGTATTTCTGGGTCCGCCTCACATACATTTTAAAAGCCAGGCACAGCAGTTCAATTATGGCTCTACGAGGAATACAGGTTTACCACGCGCACCGTTTAAAACGCTTGGGTGGGGCAAGAGAGCACCCCACGCTACAGGTAACACGACCACCCGTTCCATATTTAAGATGAGGAAATCCAAGTGACGGACCATTTAAAAAAAAGTAAGCAATATTAGACATTACAGAGCATATTCTTAAAGAGGCTCCCGCCAAACATAGGGAATGCAGCTCAGAAAATGCATCAGCACTTTATGGCCGTCATATGCTCTTCACAGCGAAAGCACTTTAAGCAAGTTTACCCAACGTGGCGGGGCACAAATAAGAAAACGAGTTTTAAAATACAGCTACTAGGGGTGGGAGGGTTCGAGGTCAAAATAGTGGGGTGTAGGGGAATCAAACACCTCTGACTCACTCCGTCAGCCTTTGAGTGAGGGAGCAGAGCAACTGAAAGACAGTCTTTCAGTTCCCACTCCCCCAAGTGAGCCTCGCCCTTCAGTGAGTCTCTAGGTCTCTTAGTCAGTCAGTCATTCTCCCCCCCTACCATCAGTCTCTAGGTCTCTCAGTCAGTCAGTCTCTCAGTCAGTCCGTCTCTCTTGTAAATGACCTGGGCCTAGGAGCATGTGCATCCACCACACCTGCTCTTAGGATAGAGCCGGCAGATGCAGTGGTCCAAAAAATGGCCCAATTAGGGAAACGGGTTTGTACGAGATTCCATACACTCTGTGAAACATTTCACGCTTGTCTATTTTATTAAATTAGAGGGTTCCAAAGATTACAAACTCGCCCTCGAGAAAAAGCACTTCACATGGGTGTAATCACCTCTGGTCGGTGGATATGTGTTTGCGGGAGCATCAATGGAAGGTGCCATGTCTGTTCAGTTTGGGGGGGCTGGATGGAGGATAGGTGTGTGACTGCAAGGAGGAATGCATTCATGAGGTAGGGTGGGTGCTGTGCCATTGGGGAGGAGAGGGGGCTAGACAGTGGTACCATGTCTGTGTGCAGATTCGCAGTGGATCGAGCAAGGGGACCCGGCTGCCTTTCAGGAGTAGGGGGAATTGAGGGGAGGAGTCTGTGGAAATGGTTGGGTGGCTTAAGTGAGATGTGCATGTGGAGATGATGGCGAGTGGATATGTGCTCGTGAGGGCAAGAGGAGGGCAGAGATGGTCTGTAAGGTTTGAGGGAGGCGTGTCAATGGAGTATGGAAATATGTCTCTGCAGATGGTGGGTGGGTGGATAGAAGGGGGAATATGTGCGTGAAGGGCTGTTGGGTGGTGGGGCTATACCCGAGGGGGAGAGAGGCTATATCTATTGAAGATGAAGAAGTGGAGACATAATGAATACATAATCAATTCAATGTCCAATATATAATGGGTGCTAATCCAGCCTGAGGTAAATACTGCTAATTGTTGGTCTTCATTGAGAATACTGCCCAAGAGCAATATTGCTAATCTCTTGCCAACTGAGTGGGGAGGTAGTGTCATGCCCCATCTCCTTGGACCTGGGTCTGGGTCTGGGCTTACGTGCTGCTAAGTGAACCAAATGTTCCAGACATGGCACAAGCATCTCTCCTTGCACATGCCTTCTGCCATGAAGATTGTCTTTGAACTTGTCCTTGCAAAGTATTCTTGTCTTTAGAATGCATGCGAGTGACAGCACTCACTGTCACGTTCTGGGACTCCAAATTCGAACTCTATTTTCATCCTTAGCTCATGTGACAGGAGACCATGATTTGTTCAATTTTGCAGGTTTTAAATGCTCTAAATAAATTAAACTTGACACTCTTGGTGTTCTTTCTTTGCACCTTAACAAGGCATGATTCATCCTGCGCATGTTCGCTCATTTAGATAGCCGACCACTCCAAGCCAGACAGCTCCGTCTTGCAACTCCATGATTATCCTTATTCTTGCTGCAACACAGTTTTCCCTTCCCACTTCATGGGTCCTGGCTTACTAAATTCATGATACCGATGTCCAGCTTCTATATAATGGTGGCTTTGCCTGCATTCTATTCATTATGTATAGCAAGCTTCTATGACAACTTAATCTACCTTGCGTTTCAGCAACTGTACATTTATTGAACGGTTGATTTTCTCCTGCACTTCGTGCATGTGTAATCTTCTTCTTTGTATTTAAAGTTCACTTGATTCTTTACTTCCTCATTAGTTTGTTTAGGATCTATACATACTCTTTAGTCAGTATCTCGGACGTCGTACATATTTTGTATGATGTCACTAGCTTCTTTTCTCTGCTCGTTCTCATATTCCTTCCGGGAGTTCCTCCCTTAGGTTGTCATTACTTTGGGGATACATTCGGTAGGGTTGTCTCAGTGGGTATCTTCTTTAAAACACACGCTGCAGTATTGGCACAACAGCTTGTGTCAAACAGCACGGTCTCAGGTCTCCAAGATATGGGAGGAGGGGGTTTCCTGCAGAGGTATGCAACTGCTCCTCTACAAATACATGAGAGAACTTCAAAGGATTTCCTTGCCCAACTGCAAGAACGTAGAACGAGAACAGAGAATCCTCAATATAAACAGGACATAAAGAATGCCCCTTGGCTGGTGGCAGGGGATGTAATCTGCAGATTAGTCTCAATGCCTTAACCCTGCTTCACCTGCACATGATGGGAATCGCTAGGGGTTTCCGGCATCTTCCCTATGTTGCATGTCATGATCCACTCGTATTTTTTTTAGTGCATCCGCGGCCCCTCTTCTGTCAACGTGTCCTCCCAAACACCAGGACACACAATTTGGTACAGAATCGATCTAACATGAGTAAATAAGAGTATTACGTTTGCGAGGTCCCATGTTAGAATCTCTGACAAATGAGGAAAAAAGGCATCAGCCTCTTGGTGAGTGTGTCCTACTATCCCCAATAACGGGTGGCACCTGGTGCTTATGATTCGTTCACACGGTGACCGTTATAGAGTCAAACCCGTGTACTGCTCTCTACTGTGGCCTCCCGACCTGCTGCATTCTCGGCAGAGATGCGCTGTCAGACAAGCTGAATGAATCAAGCACAAGGCGCCATCAGTTATTGGGGATAGCGAGACACACTGGCAGTCACTAATAGAGGCAAACACACTGCAATTTCAGGAATACATGGTTCCATAGTACACATCAAATGCACGATTGTGAAATCAGCGATGGGCCATCCCGGATGGTGGACACCGAGACACTCTGGTAACCTAGACTGCACAATCAGAAGCTTCTATGAAATTGGACCATATCATTGGAGCACCTAGGATTAGTTCCACAGTTTGCACTACCCCCACAAGTTGAGATTGGAGAGTTTTTGTCGGAAGCCATCTTGCACTGGATTATGTTGCAAGGGTGAGGTGACATCCACGCCCCGCATATGTCCTGAAGAAGGTCGGAATAATGCAAGGCTAAATTTGAAAGCCCTCTATGCTGACCGAAACCAGAGTAGACTATGATAATAAGCTCTTTGTTGCTATTGAACAGATATACACACTTAGGGCCTCATTACACGGATGGCGGTAGGGATTTAACGTTACCGGTAATGGAATACCGGTAACGTTAAATCCCCATGCGGATCACGACCCGGCACACCGCTATTAGCGGCATCGCAAATTACGGTGCCACTAATAGCGGGCAGGCCGTGTGCGCGCGACCCTCCATCCCTTAAATTACGCCATGCCGCTATTAGCACAGCATCACAAGGCCAGTGGACATGCTAATAGCGGCATGGTAAATCCACCCAAACCCCTTACCGCCATGGTGCTAATACCGGCATCGCGGACCACCCGTTAAGAGGAATGAGCAGTGTTCCCACCTGCCACAGGTGGACACAATCAGCACAGGTGGAGGCAATGGAGACTGTGGCAGCTCAAAAGGAGCACACCACACCCCTTCCCACACCCCTTCCCACACAAAGATGGTTCCAATACTGGCAGCAATACATGGCCTCGGGGACCTCATTGCAGCGCAGCTGATACTACAACAGGCAGCACAAAGGAGACGCAGGAGGAGGAGGAGGAGGGCAAGACAGGCACAGCAAGCACCACAACGGCACCTATTCATACCACAGAGGCACCCACCAATCCCCAGGATCAGAGCCAGTCCATTCAACCTAACCCCTGAGCAGATAAACACCCTGTACCGTCTGGACAGGGTTACCATCACCAGCATCGTGGACATGATCCACGACGACATTGTGAGCCTCATAGACATCAGAACTGCCATCCCCCCGCTACTGAAGGTGGTGAGTGTGCTCCACTTTCTGGCCACAGGCACCTACCAGCATACAGTGGGACACATGCATGGCATCTCACAACCAGTATTCTCACGCACGCTGAACCAGGTACTCGATGCACTCCTGAAGCATGCACCTGAACACATATCCATGCCACGGACTGCCCAGGAGATTGCAAACACAAAAGTTGGCTTCTATTCACTGGCAGGCATCCCAAGTTGCATTGGGGCCATCGACTGTACACATGTGGAATTGGTGGTCCCACATCACAATGAAGTAGTGTACCGAAACAGGAAGCAATTCCACTCTATCAATGTCCAAATGGTATGTGACGCCAACAAATTAATCACACATTGCTGTGCCAGATTTCCAGGATCAACACATGATTCCATGGTCCTGCGGAACTCAACTATCCCACGCTACATGGAGCGACACCCCGGACAACGTTTGTGGCTACTCGGTGAGTAGCAGGGCAAGCACATGGCAACGTGATTGGGGGGGGGGGGAGAGAAACATACTGCAACTGGGAGTGATTGGGGGGGGGAGATACATACTGCAACTGGGTGTTGACTGTCGTCCGTAGGAGAAATGGACATACAGATGTACACCAATGTGCATCCGGGAAGGCCACGATGTACTTGAGAAGAACCCACATGCAATTTGAAGCTGCACAACATCGACAACAATGCAGGTTGCTAAATATCACACACCCATCCACATTGAACATCCTACCACGCCACATTTCACACGAATCTGCAACATGGCGTCAAGATAGTAATACACAATCAGTGCAGCACAACATCAATCCAGCAATGCGCACTTGAATGCATGCAAAGAGATCACCCCTAGACATAGCACTGAACCACACACCTATAGCACCACTGAAGTGATGCCTCACAGCATGGCCACATTGGTGTCAGGATGTCAGTACACTCGCAGTGTGGTACCAAATTTGCCTGGGACAGGGACACCTAAGACCTGGCCTCACCCAGGACATGTCAAATACTGTTGGAGGCATTAATGTTGCATTACTACTTGCAGGGTCAACCTCCCCCTTTCACCTTGCTGCCACACAGACCATCTGCATGTATGCTGTCAATTCAGTACTTGAATCACAATGCAATGTCAATTAGTGTGATGTGAACAGGCCGCTCTTGAGGTGAACAGTAACAGGACCCTGTTCATTCCCCCATACAGGTGATGCGGGCTATCCCCTGAAGACCTGGCTCCTCACACCTGTACGGAACCCACAGAACAGGCACGAGGAGGAATACAATCGTGCACATACCCGTACCCGCATCGTGATCGAGCAGACTTTTGGACTTTTGAAGTCACGTTTTAGGTGCATTAGCAGGTCTGGTGGTGCTCTCCTGTATGGACATGAGAAGGTGGCCAAGATCACCATGGCATGTGTCATGCTGCACAATATGTGTATCAGACGGAATGTGCCACTGCCCCCCGACGTTGAAATAGAAGCACCTGATGAGGATGATGATGGTGATGAGGACGGAGGTGAAGGGGATGCAGGTCTTGCAAGAGGGGATGGGCAGGAGGGACGTGCTGTGAGACAGCATCTGATCAACCAAATATTCTGAGGAACATGTTTTCGTACTGTCACATGGTAATGGGGAGTAATGCACTGGTGTATGTTTTCGAGCACACAATGGACCCTACCCTGTCCCCAATAAAGTACACACACACAATGAAGTTGTCCAAGCCAGTGTTTAGATCAGAAACCAGTGTATTGAGTAACATTAAGGTGTGAAAGTGCAAGTCCCAAAACATCCCACCACCCTTCCCCCCCACCCCCACAACAGACCCATAACACCCTTCCCCCCACCCCCACAACAGACCCATAACACCCTTCCCAACCCCCCCCCCCCCCCCCCCAACAGTCCCTCATGTGTTTGCCAAGTTTGCCCTGGCCTATGCACACATAGGGATCTCTATCGACCCCCTATTTTCAATAGTCCTCGGGGGGATTCAGAGGGCTGGCAGATGTGCGCCTGGTGGTGCGCATTGAGCGACGGAGGGGGCTTGTTTGTCTCGACCCAGAAGATGAGGATGGGGCAGACTGGCCTTGTTGGGAAATGTGGCGGTCCATAGTGTCAGCCATGCGTACCAGGACCTCCCTGAGCCTCCCTATCTCATCGCACAGCCTGTTGGTGTTGGCGTCCATCCGCTCTGTGGAGTGCCTCAACGCCTCCACGATGTTCTCACTGCGATTGGCAGCCTCCTCAACATGCTGGCCAACCAGCACAGACAGCTCTTGTTGGCGCTGCAGGATGGTGGTCAATTTGAGGCCAGTGCTGGGTGACTGTGCACTTGAGGCTGTGCCCTCGGATGCATCCACTACAGCAGGTGATGCCAACATGGGGGACATGATTGCAGGGTTGGTGTCCTCAACTGTGGAATCAGACGCAGGGGTCTGGAATGGCACTGGCTCTGGTGATCCAGGGGGGCTTGGGGTGTGCATCTCCATGGCCTGGTCTAGGGTGTCCTCCAGATCGGATAGGGGGGCAGTGGCGGCTGCCTCACCAGTGGAGCTTGCCGCAGCTGATGGTGGGCCCTCGGTGGCTGGCATCGGTGCGGGTGGGTTCACCACCGGTGGTGGGGCCGCAGTTGGTGGTGCAGCTAGTACTGCCGTGGCAGTGGCACTCCGACGGAGTTTGGCACTCGTCTGGTGGGGCCTGCCCCCCTTGCCCCTTGATGTTGTTGGGGTATCCGCCGGCTCCTGTGCCCTTGGCCTCTTGCATGTAGCTGTTGCCTGTGTTGCATCAGCGGCATCCTCCCCATCTGTATTTGAGCCTGTCAGGGACGAGAGGGGGGATGGCATTGGTTGCGTTTCAATATACTTGATGCAGATTACATGAATGATGCAGTTGTGGCAATTGGGACTTAGTGGTTGTGGATGCAGGTGATGTGCCAGTTCAGTGCCTCATCCATGCATGGTTGTGTTTGGGACTTGTCTGTGGTGTTGTGTGCATGTGTGTGTGTGTGTGGGTCTGACACAGGCATGGTGAGGGATGGATGCATGTGTGGATGTGTGTCCATGCATGAGAGGAGTCTGTGCTCACATATGGGGGGTACAGTACATTCACATCGCATCCTGTCATGTGTACACTCACCTCCATCAGAAGTGGTACCCACGCCGAGCTCCATGCTGCCTACTCCCTCTATTGACTCGACGGCAATCATGTTAGCGCACGTCTCCTCCCATTCCTTCATCCGGATTGGGGATCCATCTCCACCAGCACTGGCAATACGGTGGTTCTCAGCCAGGATGCCCCTCACCCGCAGCCTGAGGTCGTCCCACCTCTTCCTGCATTCGCGCACAGTGCGCGTGCTGGTGCCCACTGCACTGACTTTGGCAGCGACCTCCTCCCAGATGGCTTTCTTCCTCAACAGGGTTGGCCGGCGCATGTCATTCGCGAAGACCACCTCAGCATTCTCCGCAAGGGTCTGTGTCAACATCACCAATTCCTCATTGGTGTATTTTTCTTTGCGCTGCCTGTCAGTTGATTTCTTGAGTGCCTTAGGCATGATGCAGGTGTCCACAATTGTTTGGCACGGCTCACGAATCAATAGAGGTCCAGGGGGCAGAGGATGGCAATGGATTGTGTTTTTAAAGATGGCCGCCGGGCTCTTTCCCGTTCCGGCGCGATGACGCTATTTCCGGTTCCGCAATTTTACGGTCACCGCTAATAGCGGTGACCGCTAATGGCGGTCACCGCAATTTGCATGTAGCGTGAGGGCGGAGGTGCTATCTGCACTTTCGTCAAAGCCGGTAAGGGACTTTTTTGGGACTTTTGCGGCATGGCGGTAGGGTCATTACCGGCATGGCGCTATGCTCGTGTCCGCGTACTCGTAATGGTACGTAATTAGCGCCCTCTTACGAGGGCGGACACGTTAATAGCGCCATGCCGCTAATATGCGGTTTTTAGCGCACAACGTGTAATGAGGCCCTTAGTCTATATGGGTGTGAAGAATTGAACATTTCTTTGTGGTTTTATAAGAGGGCTCCAGTTAAGGGATAACCCAGGAGTATTGTAAAGTTGATATCGGATGTGCGTCAGTGAGTATGTGTATGTATGGTGGAATTAACTTGATGTCAATTGTGTGTGACTTATTGTGGGTTTTATAAGCAAACAGCATAGGCATTTGTTGTTCTCTGTAATAAATTCATTTTTTGTATGGAAACAGTGTGTTGGTAGTATCCTTCCAACCTCAACACTGAGGTCCATTTTTGTTTATCACCACAAATAGAAGTAGAGACTTGGCTGATTGAGATATTAAATGCAATTCAGTCAAGAGTATTCCCCTCTTTATGTGTAGGTAGGTGAACAGGTTGTGAAAAACACAAACCGACAAGCATAGAATCAAGAGCAATCGCGTCATTGTCAGCAGTGTCACGGGTTTAGAATGCAGTTTCATATAGGAAGCCAACAATGCAGAACGTTTTGATACAAAACAAAGCATAAGTTGCGGTAGACGGTACAACAGAATAATATTCAAGGTAGAGTTGGCATCAGTCTTAAGTTTAATATGTAATGTTTCACAAAAATCCAAGAGCAAAGACAGAGTTTTATGAATATCAACATGGTCACGGTCCCCTCCCTTAGCAATAGTGCGATCTTCAAGCAAGATTGTATACTCTCAAGGTCTAGCCATTGCAGCAGAATGGGAGGCACCCGAGTGTAGCCAAGATTCAGCAACAAGATCAAGATTTTCAGAGATCATATAATCAACTAACTCTGTAGAATATTTCACCAGCGATCGAGTATTTCATACGACACAGCGAAGTGAGTGCACAGAGTAGTAGATAGTATTTGACCCAGGTTGATATAGCTTCTGGAGGTCTCCACCAGCTCCGGGAATAACTAGACAAACAAACACCCCCCATAAACTGCAGTAGAGAAACCATTCTGTAAGTCTAAGGATGAGCACAAATGGTTGCGAGTTGGTGAAAGGCCATCAAAGGGAGAAGGCAAAGCAGGTGAGATTTCAGTCTGAGTGGTATCATCAATACGTGCAGAAGATAATAAGCAGGCGTTGGTATCATTGAGGTTTATACAAGTTGCGGAGGCGAGATGGTCAATAGTATCAATTCAAAGTAAAGAATTGCTGTCCGTCGCACAAGCGGCATCAATCTTTAAGACCTCCGTGTCGAAAAACAGGAGCTAATAGTGGCCAAGATGGAGAGTCTAAACAACAAGCCGCAGCAGCAACAGAACTGTGACTCAATGATAAGGGTTCACAATACTGAATGCACCTTGGGAAGCAGGGTGACTTGATACTTTTGAAACAGAATTAAGCTCCAGATTCCTCATCATGGGATTAATGAGAGCTATAGGATAGGTCTTGAACAGGGAAAGGCATAATCCACTGAACAGAGAGCAAAGGGTTACCTAAAGGTCTCTGTGAAGCCACAAACTCAACTAGCCCTCTGCGCCAGATGCCTGTGTACGCTCGTGCACACACCGGCACAAACTGGTTTTAAAAAAAAATACAACTGCACAGGCACACTGGGAGATGTAGTCCTTCAAATATTAACAGCAGTGGGACGGAGCAGGAGCACACCCACTTACACCTGCCTCTGATATAAGCCAAGAGAGCTGCAGAAGAGACCTAATAACTGACTGCAAATGCATGGTGAATGAATTTCCCATGACGACACAAAATGCCAAACTTTTGGCATTGCCAATGCTTGTTTTGGCTTTGGATTTAATTTAATTCCCATTAGTAACAATGTTAAGAATGTTTTTTTTTTTTACTGCAATAGCCTGCGTTCTGCATTTGGAGTTATAGCTCATGGTTTGTTCTAGGAAGATATGTCTTGGAAATAAAGATTTGATTTGAATACCTAATGTGTGATTAAAACACATGCAGGTATTAATGTCCCACCAATAACTCCCACCGACCGTTCTCCTCTCCTCTATGCATGTTGAAAACTATAAAAAAAAGGAACAGAGACTTTTCAGTGAATCTGGGACTTGCGGTCATACTCTACAGCCCACTTTGGCATGCTTATCAACTCTGTACTCCTCATGTCTTCTCGCCTCCTCATCTGCAGTGCATGTTCCCTACCATTAACCATCAGGACTGGACTGGTTTATGGGGAACTCTGGCGATGTCCCAGTGGGCCTCTGCACCATGGACCTCTTTTGTGAGGAGATTCTTGTTTTCTGCTCCTCTTTGAGGGGCTGGGCCTCCTCACATTGTGTAACATAGGTCCATTATGAAAAACATTTCCATGGCCACTTTTGGTTTCCAGTTCAACCCTGTTAACCACTTTCCCACATGCACTTATCTTGCATGGGTCTTGGTGCACCTGACTAGGCTGAGTCGACATGTGAGCACTGCTCTTCCTCCTCCTCCTGCCTTACACTTTTGCATACTCTGCTTCTATTGCACTTACTCGAAACCTAGACTCCGAGCACTTACACTCCCCCTCGTCCTCCTCCTCCTCGTAGCACTTACGGATCTGAATGCTTACAAGTCTTGGGAAAGATCATTTACCTGTACCCCTCCCCCCCTTTCCCTTGATGGTAATGCATGCACATGGAGCAGGGCCTGTGCTTTAACAAGACACGTTCTAGGAGGCCGCCTACAGTGCTACCAGCAGACATGAGCCCTGGCAAGGGGGTGGGGGAAGTGACATGTACAGTTTTTTTTATTTCATTGCGTGAGCAATTTCTACAATTTTACATCTTTAAAATACATCTTATTCCTGGTCCATTAAAGGCCTTGCTAATTACCAGAAGGCATGTTTTCATTGTCTTACAGTTTGACATTTAGGGATTTGGGGCTCACTCCCACTTCCACCCTTTGTCATTTCAGTCAGTTCTTTTCCTGCTTTTGAAAGTCTATTTTTTGTAGGAACTGTGTCACAGCAATCACATCTCTTGGTCTTTCTCCTTCTATCAAGCGGTTCCACCACTCCTCTTCCTTATAAAATGTGAGGTCTTTGAACAGGTGGCCCATATGGATGTGTCTTTCTTTAGTTAGGCCATCACAAGACAGGAGTAAGTGCCTAACAGTTTCGATTTGGTCCGGTAGCTCACAAAATTAGATTAGTGAAATTCCTCTGATAGCCCATATTTCGTTGGTCATTAAAAGGTTAAGTCGAGCCCTCATGAATGTCCTGCATAGCTCTTTGTTGATGAATTTTCCCATGCACGTCCTTGTTTAATTCAATCCTCTGGTCGTCGAGGGGAGATGGGATGTCAGTTTATATCCCGCTGCTTTGTCTAATGTTGTTTTCCAATCCCATCTTTCCAATTTAGTTTTTACCTTATTCGGGTTGTTTTTTAGTTCTTCTTCTGATGATGTTATTTCATCAAGTTTTTCCTAGTTTTTCTTTACCCATTCTTTAAGAGTTGTGTTTTTCATCTTTTGTATTTCAGTATACAGGATGTACAGTTTTCAGAATCCATCTGCCATACTCCTTCAGTGATCCTGTCTGCAAGCAGGGCCATCTTCATGGTTTTGGGGGCCCGGGGCACAGATAGCCTTGCTCCCCCATCCCCGAATCTCACCGAGCCCCTGAACCCCATCCCCTGAACCTCAACGAACCCTCACCTAAACCAACAAAATTAAGGGATTGCATACCTTGAGTCAAATTCCACAGCAACTCATCTAGGCTTTAAATGAATTGTCTAGTCTTTAATCAAATGTGAACATTGCAGTATTGTTGGAATTGAAATAATATTATGCCTCCTATCGCAGTAATTGAATGTGTATTGGCCTACACCAAGTTGTCTAAAATATCATGTAAATAGACTCCGCGGCAAGGTCTTGACCTTAACGAAAAGTAATGTAAGTCGCCATCTTGGATTTAGCCGCCATTTTAGGTTCTCTTGTAATGTGGAAGTCACCCTGAACATCAAAATGGAGGCTGAATGACATTCTGAGTGAGATTCTGGCCGTTGTGACCTCCGCACACACGAATAATTAATATGCCTGCAGGCCACTTGTCGGGGTCGCGAACTGAGACCTTGTCCTATTACTGACCTATGTGTAAATGAACAACTGTATCAGCGGAACTGATCAAAATGCATATATTATAGGAGTGACCTGGCAAGGAACCCTAGGCCTGATCCCAAGAATGGTTAACCCGCGAGGGGGTTGGTCAAGGGCTGGATAAAGGATATAAAAACCCAAGTATTCCGAATGTACAGTCTCTCTACTAATGCATCGAACCCTCGTTGAAGTTCGTTACGTTACTCTGAGAGCCGAATAGCTATCCGTTTGTCAATTGACTTTGGTAACTGTTGTAGCTTTTTAATAAAGCACTTGTATGTCCTTTGTAACCTGTGTTGGTGTGTTTCTTTTGGGCTTCCCAGCCTCATCAATTTTTATGTTTTCACAGTATCTCTAGGATCCGTTTCCCCTACAATGACTTGAAACCACTGACATTATATCCCTTTGTGTTGAAAAACAGTGGGGATTCTCTAGGTTCGCATTACTTTGCATTCTGGCATATTTAGGCTGTAATCGGAATGGGGAAAATACATTTGGAGCTTTTCTTTTTTTGTTGTTGAGGTTTTCAATATATATAGGGTTTGCATGTCTTTTGCTACACAGGGCATAGTAAATCCAACACAATCAACAGCCCTGAGTGGAGAGGAAGAAAGGTCGGGGAATGTACATGAATGAATCAGTATAAGGTACAACAAATGGGTTGCAACAGAGATTATTATAGCACTTAGAAGTGCTCCATTAATCACTACATTATGGCAATTTTATGATCTATAATATATTTTAGAAATCAATTGCAGTCCGTTTTTAGGTTGTGGCTTATATAGGCACTCTCCCTGCGATCCTATTTTAATTGTAAGATAAACAGGGAGGAACTGCTGGGATGAATTAACTTCCGGGGGCACCAGTGGTGAAGGGATGAATATCGGTTTCTAAACCATCAATCAACCCCACACCTCTAGTACACCAGAGTGCATCCGAACAGATTGGAATACAAGTGAATTATAAGACCTCCTTGTCCAATTTTAGTAAAATGGACGGAACGGCAGGCTCATCTCCGCAAGGTCGTGGATTATTGGTTAGTTGCAACACAGCGGAAATACAATTATTAGCGAATGATAAAAGGGACTGTCCAGTGAAGGTTGTATAAAAATATCTACTTTATTATTGCTAAAACAGACAGTATTAGCACACTACAAAATACAACCCACCAGGTAAAAGGAATACAGAGTGTAGAAGGAAAGGGATGCACCCTGGAAACTGACAGGAGGGTAGTCTTACAGTCCAAGGTTTTTTGGTTTCAGTACCAAGGGGGCAAAGGGTCGTAACTGCCTCTGGGGGCCTTCAGAGAAGGACCAGGGGGGCAGAAACACAATGTACCAGGTGCTGAAGACGTTCTTGCTGTTCAACAGTGTTGAGGCAGTTCCAGGGCGCTTAACAGCCCTTGAGACAGAGCTAGTGGCGGGAGGCAGCTGCAGGTACCAGGCGACAGGCAGTTCAGCAAGCGAGGTTGAACGGACGTCTGTAGGCTGTACGCCACGGCGGCTCAGGGCCAAGAATAGTTGTCTCTGTGATGGTTGGCGGATCTGGAATGCTGGTCAAGGCGGCTCGGATGGCTCTTGTGACTGTGGCATGACAACAGGTAGCGAAGAAAGCCAGATGCAGTTTGAGGACTCGACTGTCTCGAAAAAATGTCCTTAAATATGGACGGCAGATGATGCTTGCGTGGCACTCCTCCCAGCTTCTTTGCAGGGCTCGTGTTCTTTCATGGTGCATGGCCCAAAGCTCAGGAGAGTGATTGCAGGCAACGGCTGCGTCCTTTGTCCAGAGACTCTACGGCACTTCCCCAACTAGGAAGCTTGCGGACAGAACCTAGCAGGGCACGCTGTGCGCTGGCTGGTTGCCGGTTCTGGACCTGCTGGACAGGTCCTCTGAGTCCGGTATCACCCTCTGTTCCTTGGGAGATGTTTAAGGGAGGAATCTTTTTTCCCTCTTGGAACTCCTGTCCTTCCTTCACTGGCGGAAGATGTAAGGTAGACTGTACCTTCAGCTTGGGTTCAAATGAGTCCTTACTCCTTTTGAAGTCTTCAGATGATCTGCTAACTGACGGTGTCAGCCCTCTTTTAAAGCCAAATGTGCCCCAGTGATTGCTGCAAACTAAGCCTACCTTAATGAACCAATCCTGGTTCCCCACCAACAATCTTCTGTTATGCACAAGGTCAGGACCAGGGTGCTTGGCAACAGGACAGACAAGGGGTGACAACATATACCCAAGTCCCACCCATCTTCCTGTCTGTTGTAGATCAAAAGGTCTCGACGGTTAACTGAGCCCTCTGTGACTCTTGAATAAAGTGCAGGCTTCCCTTGAAGTATGTGCTGGAGCAGACTATCCTGTCTCTCCCAAATCACATATTTTGTCCCTCTGAAAGGGATGTGCTCTGCAGGGACACCTGTGGTAACTGCTGGACCCAGACAGGCCATTCACTGCCTTTCATACAGAGAGGTGGGAACTAGCTTCAAATTGAAACATTGCACACCAAAGGGGTGTTAGTTCTGCCTTCCTGTTGTCTCTTCGGCAACCAAGCCCACTCAGCAGGCTTGCCTCAATTATCTCGTTAGCACGCACTGCCACCAGCCGGAGGACAAAAGAAAAGAAGATCCATGGAGCCTTTGATATTTAAACTAGGCTACCCATGCTGGAGGAAGGTGTGCCTTCCCCCTCCTTGAGGTGCTTTGAGTTACCACGGGCTGTCACATTCCAAATGAATATGACAGGGGAAGATGGCGCCTGTAGGCTGTGTCTTCGCAGAGTACATGTGACTATGTGTTTTGTGCGGGAAGCAGGTACACTGTGTGCGGAATGGCCTCACACAGTCCACAGAGGTTGATCTCCCATCATTCATTCTCATTATTAAAAAAATCAAAAATCCCAGGCGAGCGCACTCTCTCCATGCGGATGGTCGAATTCCTCACAACTGCTTCAAGGTTAACAGATGAGCAGGAAGGAAGGGGGGGAAGGGGCATGACAGGGAACAAGCAAGAGGGAAACTGGGATGATGATTTTATAGTCTTTATCAATTCCTGGGCTGAACACCACACACTACAACCTTAATTGCCTCCAAAAAGAAATAAGGTAAACCAAGTTCTCAGTTCCCCTCCACCCGATCACTCTGAACAGACAGATCAGCGGCAGGTTTACTTGCAGTGAGTGCAGAAGTGCACCTACAGCATCTTGTCTCTTCACACTAGCAAATCTCTTTTCAAATATTGGCATACTGAATAACCACCTGAAGGAAGTAATGCTTTAGCACCGAGATGCAGCCTGTGTGAGAGACCCACTCCATCCACTTGCCCTAACACAGTGCACTCTGTGGGAAATCCTACTATGACACACAGCAAAACACACTGAGAAGCACATCCGTAGGAGACTTGTGCATGCATGTATACATTCACAATCATTGAGGTGCACTAATCTGATAACTGGTCCTGATTTTTACAACATGGCTAAGAAAACAGCCCCACTCCAACTGACAGGATCTTGTATCAGCCCAATAAGGACTCTTGCAGAGGACGGAAACCACGGGGCACAACTCTGGGAGCTCGATATCACGCAGATCTTGGAAGGAGTGCTTGAGCCCCACCCATTGCTTGAAAGATTTTATAAATGCCTGCGCCTATTGTGAGAGGAGACTTTGCCCATAGAAGGGGCAAACTGTGCAGCAATCATTCTGTCCACACTCTCTTAGGAACAGATACCTCTATACCCAGACTTCTAGGAATGTGTCACATGTACTGACTGCGAGTTGCACGGTTTGTGCGCATGATGTGTGTGTGCATGACATGTGAAAGTGCCAGTGTGTGTGATGTCATGTGCAAGTGCGGGTGTGTTTGTGTGTGTTAGGGTGTGTGTATGTCATGTGCCGGTGTGTGATGTCATGTGCGAGTGCTGGTGTTTGTGTGATGTCACATGAGAGTGCCAGTATGTGTGTGTATGTTGGTGTGTGATGTCATGCGCGAATGACAATGTATGTGTGAGGTCATGTGCGAGTACTGGTGAGTGTGTATGATGTCAACACACCCGTTTTTTTTGTCCTGTATGGTGTCCATCACCCATCATACTGTTCCATCCATCATCCTTTAAGGTTTGTTTTCTCGTAGGGTGCCTCTCCTCTGCCTGAAGGCACGTTTTCATACCCCAGGAACCCAAGCACAATGTCCAAGATAGTAACGCATACAGATTGTTTTTTAAAATGTATTAAGACATTTGGTTTATTACAAACCTGTATCTATACATTCATCCCGAAAAAAACTGCATCATCAACATCTATATGTATTTTTCTAAAATACATAAGAAAAATCTACCATTCTCAGTAAACATCTAGATATTAATAGCTTTGGTATCCATGTCACAATATTATCAACAACAAATTCATGTTATTTGTGGCTAAAGATTTCATTTCAAAATTTTATCACCCCGGAAATTATTGAAAAATGTTCTCCAGTTAAAAATAAAGACCACCATTCTTCTGCATTATAGGATTTCCTCTCTTCAATGAAGTTCCCTAGATATCTAGTTCTCAGCGAGGTCAAACCTGTGCAGAATAGTAGAATGTGTTTTAGGGTTTCCACTTCTCTCTCTGCGGCGCAAAATCTACATCTAAAGTCCACGACTTCTTGTTTATGAACCAATAAAATTTGCTTTGTGGGATATAAATTCATACGAAATCTCATAAATTGGTATAAGGGGCTTGGAATTTTAATTAAGCATTTTATTTTCCTAAGTTTGCGTGTAACCTATATTTGTTTCTGGTGAAATCTGTCAGTATCCAATCCTGTTGCCATAGTTTCTGCTCGATAGACCCCGGATTAGTCTCTAACAATTCCTGTGTGGTTTCTAAGTGTTCTTAAATATCCAAACACCTTGATTTCCATTGTACAAAAAAGCCAAAACTTCCCTTCACATTATCCAATATCCGTATATGGTAAGGGAGAAGGGACACAGACATGGTGCATTTCCGATACAATGACAGATTTCCATGACGTTACTGTATACATAGATTTTAAACCTAATTCATGTCTAATAACGGATGTAAGTACTCCCCTCGGCTGATGTAATACCCTCCTTCAAAATGTGACCTCCAGCAAGGCCCAAATTTTCCGTGAAAGTTTTAAAGAGGCCTGGGCTCCATAAATTAGAATTGGGATCACTTTGGATTTGTAGAAGGTCAACAGAAAGAGTTCCTATTATTTGTGTATCAACATACCCTGGGTGGTCAAACTTTTAATTTTGGCTCTTAACTCCAGTTATCGAGGATTATCATTTATGCTAGAGTTTATACACGTACCCACGTAAGTCATTCTATTTACTAGAGTCAGTTCATCTCGACCCAAAAACCATCTAAAGAGAAGTTGCTGCTTGTAAAGTCGAAATGTTTTGTCGGTATTAATCTCTACACTATTTTTAACCACATTTTGTTTTAGGCGACTTAGCCTTCATTGTAGGCCTGTAGGGGTCTGATCAATTCGGAACTAGTTATTCAGCATAAAGAATCCTGGCCAAACCCTGACCCCATCACTTTTAAGGGGGGGAAGGCCCAATCTAATTTCAAAGTCTCATTCAAATCCGATAAAAATAAGTTAAATAGAATTTGAGCCAGCAGACATCCCTGCTTCAGCCCTCTATAGGTGCTGATCTCCTTAGTCAATAGGCCACGGGAAATTAGACTCATCTGTACCTGCGTAGATATATACAAGGCCTTAATTTCCAGCAGTAAGTCAATTGGGCAGTCCCAGGCCTTAAGCTTGGATCATAACATTTTTTAGTCAATACTGTTGAAATCTTTCTTCACGTCAATAGAAGGCAAATACATTTTTGAGCCACTTTCAATTGCTTTCAGCTTCAGGAGGTTTAGAAGAAACAAGTTCAAATGAGTTCCCACCACCTTTCATAAAACCTGTTTGACGAGGATCCCGCCTATCCACGCTGTTAACCCAGTTTTGCAGGTATAGCAGGCTCACCGCTGCAAATAACACAAAACATCCAAGAGGGCAGGGCAATAGTTGTTAGGATCTGCCCTATTGCCTCTCTTGAATATGGGAACTATTATTGCTGACCTCTAGGACATCCCCTAATCACATCACTTGGCAAAAAAGTTAAGGGATATTAAAAAAAAGGTATCTGCGCAGCAGGGGCCTCTTTAATCATGCTGTTCATAAGGCCGCCAGGACACGGCTCTGGACGGAATTGCTTTTAAAATAAAATAAAATGGCAAGGTAGTGTTATCACTGGGAATGTCCATGTCCTTTTTGCTTTCTTTAATGGCAAGTTCTTAATCTCACCCATAGGGCCAACCAGTTTTCCCAAAAACGTAATCCAATTCTCCTCTGTGACAACATTTGTCAGGAGCACTGATTGAGGGGTAGTTTTATTATTCATCTGCCAAATTTGTCTGGAGTCTTTTTTTCTATGGCACATCAATTACTCTTCATTCTGTAACATTTGAGCTCTATGAGAAATTAACCAATTTTGATTTTTTTTCTCTTCCTTAACAATTCTACTTTCAATGCATTCTTTGTATGATTTATTACTCGTAAGTCTATCCATAGCTGTTTTTTGCTATTACAATCTCTTTATTCTAACTATGTTTGGGAGAGAAGATCGGTTTCTTCCCCTTTTATAGTCATGGTAAAGTCAAGCAATAGCGTAACATAGTTCACTTCTAGTTGATGTCTTTACAGTTTTTTATTGTATTTAGCCAATAAGGTAGTTACATCTTCTGTATCCATGCACAGCCTATTTCTGCCTTGTGAAAGTTTTGCTGACCATCGTTTTGGCCTTACTTTTGTTTTCACACTCCAAAGCAATCTTAATAAGAAGTGATCACCCTTTTCCATTTCAATCAACTCCAGAGTTTTAACGTCATTAATCATGTTTCCTGAAAAGAAAAAATAATCTAGAACTCCAAATTGGGCATTGTTAGACCAAGCGAATTAACTAAGAATAGAGACCTTGGCTTGCCCATTTAACATATACAAATCTGTAATCTGCATTGCCTTAGACCATCTTGCTGCTCTTTCATGGCCCCTTTTAGTAAACATATCAAACTCCGTGATAATCTGACCATTTTTATCGATAAAGGGGATGTTTAAGTCCCCACATATAACAATAAATGGGCTTCAATACTGTATTTGTCAATGAGGTGGATCACAAAATCAATATAGTTGTTGGACGTCATCACATTGGGATTTTAATACAGATTGAGAATTAGCCCCAATTTTGAATTCTCTGACTCTCCAGTATCTCTGATACGATAGCTCGGTTAAATGGGTTCAAGCTCCAAGTTGTAACTGCAACTAGCCTAACCAGTTTCTCACTAGTGTAAGGAGTTCTGAATAGGGTCTACCCCTGGCACCCTTATAATCTGGGTTTAGATATAAACTGTAGTGGTCAAGAATGGGTGTAGATTGCAGCCAGGTTTACTGCAAGCATAACACATCAACATTTTCGAAATTAACTTCACAGTCAGTGAACAAATGAGTAAAGCCACAAGTGTTCCATGGGCCAATAACCCTGTCGCGTCCTTTAGGTACCTCTTGTTTTTTATTGGATCGAGTGAGGGCCTCTGCCATCCAGGACCACTGGTCAACTTGAAGTGCCCTATCAGGGATTCCATGCTCTTCTCTCACCTTTTGGTCCAATCTATTTGTGCAGCTAAAGGTAACCTTTAAAAGGCGGTTTTGATTTAAGTTGGAAACATTCAAATCCTCCTCAACAGCCGCAGTTCGCAAACTTCATACTCACCCAAGGTTTAGGCCTGTGGTAGTTTGCGGCGTCTGTGATTTCCTTTTTACAACTAACTTAGTGGTTTCTTGTGGATTTTGAGTTATAGACCGCATGTTGACACTTTAACTAAATTTGAATTCAGGTGGAGAATCACCTTATCTAGTTGGGACTCGTTGACAGATTCTACAATCTTTATATGATTTGTGTTAATGAACCGTAGTAAGGGGAGGTGTTGGAACATTATTCTAGTTTAAAACTAAACCAGCTTATGTTGGTAAGAGACGTTCCAAGAGCAGAATGTTATCCCAAGCTCTTTCTTATCAGAGATTATGCTAGTAACCGTTTCATTATGTATGAAAAAATTAGAATTGCCCTGGGTCTCTTTTCTATTAATGACAGAGTTTGTAATCCTTCCATTACCCAATTTCTGACTATTCGTCATCCTAAATTTCAAGTCTACAGCCAACAGTGTTCGTGCTCAGGTGAGGAAAGGCGAGTTGTCATCAGATGAAGCAACTTCCATTTCGTTCCTCTGTCTCCATCTCAGACGAATTCAGTCCTTGTTCTTTTGTATCCAAACTCCCCATTTCTTCCGGTCCATCATCCACCCTGTAGGCTGAAAAGTCCAGAATGTCTGCTTCATCTCGATCATCCCTCACTAGAGCTTTGTCAATATTTAGTTTTTGTGGTTTACATTTTGAAGCTGCACAGGGCATTCGGGACGTGCCAATGACTTTATTTTGCTTGCCATTAACTTTGGGGACGAAGGGGGTGGGGAGGTTGGTAGGTTACGCAGGAACATCCTCATGTCATTAGATTTACCTCTTTTCACTTGCTGGGTGTTTTTTGTTTTCCTTATTTCCAGTCCCTCTTTAATGCTCTTGTTAAGCAATCTTCTTTTCCTTCTCTTTTGAAATATAGGATGAGAATTGTCCAGTAAAGTTGTTTTTCCCCCGCATTCCATCAATCGTCGTGTGAGTAAGGAGTGTCTCTTCATCTTCAGGTTTGGTTAGATTTAATTTTGCCACTTCCGTTATACTCAACGACAGACTACAAGGTACTCTATCAAGATCTGATGTCTTTCCATTTGAGGGTTACCGTTCTTCAACTGGAAGAACACTGGGAAGCAGCACAGTTTGTAAACCAAGTAGCCTTAGAGACCAAAGGCGCAGAATGTTAGGTTCACTTCTTTTTGCTTTTAAGTTGCGATCTGCTGGGTGGTGGTCCAAATCAATAAGTCTCTGGCCATGACTACTTTTCTTTTCCCTTTAAGACCTCCAACAGTGATCCTAATATACTTTTTATGGTGGCATGTTCCAATTCAAGTGATTCCTGGAGCTTCTTTTGTAGCCGAGAGGAAATTGCTTCTTCGTGGTCGACTCTTGTTTGCAATGAAGTAACGAATAATTCTACATATATCATTTTTGAGTGTATCATGGCTAATAAAGTCGCTTGAGCTTCGATATTTTCATTGATTGTTTCGGAAAATTTTAAAAATGGATCCAGAGAGATGATTAATGCTGACATAACTTTGCTATTAGTTTGAAGCGCAGTGGAGTTTAGAGGATTTGCTGGCCCCTGTATAGTTTTGAGGAAAAAATTGAATCATCAAGGGATGATGAAGACAAACAAGATGGAGTTGGATGAATTTTAGAGGGATAGAGTATAAAAGGTGATGGTAATGGGATCAATCTAGGAGGAATATCAGGGAATTCCTCAGATTCGGTTACTCTGTCTGCATCTCTCGCACTGTATCTTAATATGTCCCGAGAGGTGCTTTTTCTCTGATCATGCATGACATTTGTGTTTGTTGTATCAAATGAGAATCCAAAGAGTTGGCCATAAAATCAAGTTTAGTGGGGTTTTCTTTTTGCTTCAGTCTCTCTTTGTTAAGAGCAATATCCCTGACTAAATGTGATGCTAAGGGGGAGGAGACCCTGTCAATGTTTTGTGAAAAGAATACCTGTTGGGCAGCCTGAATTATAGGCTTCTGTGTCATCAGTGTGATTTCAGGTGAAGACGGTAGAATAGCCAAAATCATTGACACTTGGGATTGAGTGAGAGAGGCCATGCCAGGGGGCTTGTAAAGGGACTTTTGAGGAGGGTGAACCAACAGTATCCAATACTTCCCCCTGAGCCATTTTGTTTAAAATGATTATTATTTCTTTTATTGTTTGGTTTATATAAACCTTTTACAATTTAGCAACATTTTCTTACAAAATTTCAGATATTTACGAAAACAAATCACATATTTACATCCACTAATATTAACAAATATATATATAAAACCTCTAAAATAGTAACAACATAAACAAAACTTCTCTAAAAAAAAATTTCATTATAGCAGCTTATTTCAATGCATGGACTATACAGATGGCTTTCACCTCAAACTAGTAATTAATCGTAAACATACAACCATATCATTCAGAAAGGTCCTCACAGCATACTTTCTACATCTTGTCTATATTCCATATTGTGTATTATGCTTTCTTGATCTTATAACATTCACAGTCACATTCGTAGTAGCTAGCTAGACAATTAGCCATCCCAAGAATTCATTCTAGGAAACATATGGTGTTTAGGAAGTAAGTACTTTCAAATTCAAAAATGTTGAATTACCCTGTAATATATCAGACCATAATTTATCTCTATCGACGTTAGAAACAAATGCAACAGTGATTCTTTAACCTCTGGTTGTTTGCAGAATCTACAACCAACACCACCAGGAGCATTGAGTCTTCTGACTATTAGTATTTCATTACAGTTGAGGATGTTAAATCGAAAACTCATCGTCCTATTTCTAAACATCCTAGAAGGGTATTTAAACAAATAGTTCTCTGGTTTTGGGCACCATTTCCAGAAAGATACCACTTGTACATACATTTTTGAGTTCAACAATATGACATTATTCTCTAGCTAATCATATGCTTTTACAGTTTCTTTTACTTTCTCTTACTTGCTTATCATGGTCTGCAAGGACAAGCCCACACTTGTCAGTGTTTTTTTACAAGACTCGGTTAGGGTCACCATATAGTTACTCTTCTGGTCTACTTTCAAGTAATAGTACAAATAATCGCTTTTTGGCATTAAACATTTTCTCAACAATTATAATTTTTTGATGTTCATAATGCAGACAATCGATGTTAAACCCAACTCATATCGCCTCTTTTCAAAGGGTATACAACTTGGTATGAAAAATAAAATCTTGCGCCATATTATGGCTTCCAGCTGTTTAAAAAAAAGCACCATGGATTCTGGCAAGAATTCTATCCCGTAAGTTAAAATTGGAATGATTTTCAACCTATAAAATTGAATACAGGGTGCAAGAGTGAATTTTCCAAATCTTCTTTCAATGGCTTTAATTTGATATAAGGCCTTTTTGCTTTTAGTATCAATGTGTGTTTTGCTAGCGCATTCGAGTGAGAATTATATACAAAATAACCCAAGAATCTTAGTGCCATTTGGCACTTTATTTTGGTACCACTACATAGACACGTAGATTTCTCCTTTTTGCAACCAGAATAAAAGATAACTGTTTTGGTTGGATTGATTTTTAGTTTCCTTTCTAATATGTATTCACCAAAATCATTGATTAGTCTTTGTAAGCCTGTTTTTGAACCATCAATCAGTAAAAAGTCATCAGCATAGGCAATCCAGCATATCATAATTCCGCCTACCTTTAAACCAATTAACCCGCTCGAAATTAGTTTTTTTCCTGCTTCAGCCACATACAGATTAAATAAGGTGGCTGCAAGCCTACAACCTTGTTTCAGGCCATTAGAAGTATTTTTTGATATCGGATAAAAGGCCTTTGTTATTTAGCCTAACCCTCATAACTGTTTCTTAATATAGATTAATGATTACATTTAATAGCCTGTTATCTATTCCCAGTGACAGTAGTGTTTTCCATAATGTGGGTCTATCCACTAAGTCAAAGGCTGACGTCAAATCCATCGATGCTACATACAGATGGTCGAGCATTTTAAGTTTAACTGAGTTCAATATATGATGCAGCAAGAGACCCTCCCGCATCAGTGCCAATGCATCATCTAAATCCAATCTGTCTGACGTCTAAGACTGACTTTTCATCTATCCAAACCGTACGTTTTTCCACCACAATGGACGTAAATATTTTGGATTCCACGTTTAATAGGGTAATAGGTCTATAGTTAAGAGGACTCATCCTGTTCCCCTTTTTGAAGATCAGTAACACAAGACATTTTCCACACTACTGGAATTTTTTTTTTATTGCATATATCCTGAAAAGGTACTGTCATGAGTTCTGACCAGATAGATGGATCACTTTTCAAGTTTGCAAATTAAAGAAGATTGGGTCCCGGTGTGGAAGTGGATTTAGATTTTTTTATATGTCTCAGGATATTAAATTCAGTGATATCCAGAAGCCAGCATTTATCGTTATACCAAGACACAGCTGATTTTGTGTAGATAGAACTAAAATGCTTCTGCCATGCAATAGAGTCAATAGGATTCGTTTGCAGCTGATGTTGGTCACCTTGGTCATTATTAATAATCGCCCAGTATTTGTGTGGATTGGATGTGTTCATAGATTTCAACATTAATTCGCCATAATTTTGACTTATAAGGGCCTTAATGCTTTTGTGCCCATTTTTATAATTCTGCTTGCCTACCTTGATCTTCGTTTTTCCCTCAAGAGACCCGCCAGATGCTTTCTGGATAGATCTAATCGTATACCGAAGGACCTTTTACTTTAATTTCACTACTCCATTAAAAGTGTGCTTATGTTGTTTATGTTTGCGATGTTTGCCATTATTCAATACTTTGCTTCATACTATAATGTCGTCTATATACTCAGTATAAAGTTCCACTGAGTAATTAGTACATTTTAATTCATAGGAAGAATATGCATAATCTTGGGACAACATTCCGTCGAATATTTTCAACTTGTGTCTGGACCACTTTACACACTTTCCATTGTTACAATCTGAATTGGGAAGTGTAGATCGTTAACTTGGGTCTTAGTCCATGGAAGATCTAAACAAAGCATTGCATGATCACTGTATGTAGAAGGTACCACGACTAGATTATTGCATCTCAGTATGTCCTGATCACTCAGGAAGATATAGTCAAGTATAGAACACTTGCCACAAGCCTGCCACGTAGCTTTATTATTAAAAACTAACATAAAATTCCTGCTTTTAGCAAAGTTGAGCCACTTGCTTCCTCAATTTTTTTTGTCATTGCTAATGCGAAGTCCTATGCTATACACCATCAGTTCATATTTAGATATATTACAATCAGCATTCAAATCACCACCCAAGATGATAAAACCAGAAGGATGAAGGTCTAGCCAGTTATCAAACACAACATTTAAGTTTTCAAATAAATCACCAAGGTTTTCATTATGCTTTGTGCAGACATTCCAATATATATTACACAACAGAATGTGAGTTCTAGATTCTTTAGAGCGTAAAAGGAAACCAGCTATTATAGCACAATCCGACACCATTGAACAAAGCTCAAACACTATATTGACATCTATTTTGTAAGCAATCATGAGCCCACCACTTGGTCTACCAAAGAGCCCTATTTTTGGCCGGTAACCCCTTTGTGGTATAACCGTCCAAGTACAAGTTACCTATGGCCCATGTTTCCTGTAGCATAATAACATCAAACTCTTTCAGCTTGATGCAATCTACATCATCTTTTAGCAGCTGTTTGTGTCCCCTGGTATTCCAGGAAACAAGTTGAAAGGAAGACACTAGACTAAAGTGGTTTCTGGGTTGATGTTAACATTTCTATTGATACTCTCAGTGAGGAAGCCATGGTTCTCCATTCTTGCATGTCTTTAGACATGCCCTGGCTTCATTCACTACTACGGACCCTTCACCTTGCACAGACCTTTCATCAGGGTATCTGATTTCATTTTGCACGCTAATCTTTGATCTTATATAGTCTGTTTTTTTTATAATACTTATGTGGGAAAGTCATTACATCAAAGCCTTTTTTTTGGAGGGAACCAGCTTCTTTCAGAATCAAGGCTCTAAACAATGGCCAGTTAATAATCAGCTGCACATAATCCACATAATCATATCTTGATTTGTGCATATAATCCACTAGTTGTATATCTGTTGAAGAAATCAGACTCAGTTCTGGGATATCCCCAAACAGGTTCAGAATGCACGGTCTGTTCAAGGCTCTGGGTCCCCCTTCATCAAAGACATAATGCATTATTAGGCTTGGCTCATTTGGGAAGACAGGTGGTGTAAGATTTTCCTGATTATCTATACTGTAATCAATATTGGTGAACTTTACTGATTTAACATACTCACTGCTTTCTTTCTCCACATACTCAGAAAGATTTTTCCCTAGAATGTTTTTTTAACTCTTTCAGATTATATACTTTAGGAAGTTGTTTTACCACTGGAGTGGCCTCTACCGCCACTTCTCTTGGGTTGGTATTATCTATAACCAAGGAGAGTTTCTTTGTGAGTATCTTATGTATTGCCTCATTCAGTTCTTGTTAAGACATGTTCTTAATACTGTCTTTCTCACTTTTACCTAGTGCTTTGTTTGATGAAGGTAAATTATTTCCCAAGCAATTTACATCCTTAAGGGGGTTATCACT